>NC_085002.1:32438284-32751284 GCF_963854185.1 Sardina pilchardus | reverse complement strand
AGGATGACGGAACACCTAAACAGACCAAGCAGATCTGGTAAAAAAGTTTCATCACCGTTCCACATCAATGCTTATTGAATGGTAACTTTAACAACCATAGTAGATGACTACTACCAGAAACACAAATGCCTTGTGTGTCAGCAATTGTAGACATATTACAATGGAAAATATAAAACATGCAACATACATGCAAATATCGCTTTCCATTTAACAGCTTGTTTCAGTAGAATTCAGCTGATGCACAAATTCAGTTTCTTCATCATTCCTTCTTTCCTAACAGTAAACATTTTTATTATTGATACCTCAAGAAAGTCAGTCTCCTCTGTGTCCTCCTTGTCCACGGGCAGCTTGCGCAGGTCAGTGTCACAGTTAAGAGGCAGGCCGAGCTTCAGCATGCTCTCCTCTAGTGTCTCGCTAGTCTGCTCATCCCCCTCTTCAGTCATCTCAATGTCCCCATCAAGGGAGGCTGTAGTGGAGGCGGCTGCAGCGCTTTTGTTCATGTTATCCAGCATCTCCATCAGCTTCAGTGCACCCTCAGTCTTGTTCTTCCTCAAGTCAGTGTCGCACAGCCCCACCAGATTCATGACCTCAGCTAGTGAGGGAGCTACCTGTGGAGCCTCGTCTGAGGATTAAGGAGAAAACATCAGGAACTGATCATGTGGTCAGTTTGATTTGCAGGACACTGCTTGTGTCAGCAGCCAAAACAACCTGGGCAAATGACACAATTGCCAAACGCTATGAATAACAGTAGAGTGACGGCCCAGCTCTACCATGCTACGCCTCTTTCTCCTTTGCTGGCAAGTGCACTCTATTGGGCTTGCTCTGGTCTTTTTCCTGTTTTGGCCTGCAGATGGAGCTGTGAAGGTTCTGCTTATGTGTGCTAACTGGTGGTCTAACGGGAAGGTGGATCAAATCAGTGCTTTCCAGTTTACGGTCTAGCTCTGGCACTCCTGTCTCTCTTGCACTGCACTCGCGCACACTTGGCAGTGCTGGTTGCAGCCCTGTTCACTTACCATTACATTAGACATGCACATGCTAACATACAGTACAGTCTTGGTTTGCCTTACACATATATTGACTGTTTACAACAGTACTGAATGTTGCAGAGACGATCACAAATAACAACAATATACATCCTTACCTTCTCTTAGCGCCCCATTGTTGAGATCACTCATCCTTGCATGCTTTCCTCCCGCCTCTGCTGCTTCTGCCTCACATTTCCTCTTCAGTGTCGGGGCTGGCGCGGCCTCCACTCCCTTCCCTGCCTGCTGCTTCTGGGCCTGGATCAGCTTTATAAGCTGGTTCACCTTCTCTGGATCCTCATCCACGGCAGGACCACTGGATCCTGAACCTTCTGCAGCCAACTCCTGACTGGAGGCTGTGTGGCATTCCAGAGGCTTCGGTGGGCTGTCCATCATGACTTTAGTGTTGGAAACAGGGATATAGTAGAGGTTGGGACAACAGATGTAGGAGTGCAAGTAGGCTTCCAAATTGAGCTTGTTTCGTGGAGCAGGGAAGAGGCGCTCCCGTTCGTCCAGCTTCTGGTCATAGTCAAGATGCACACGGGGCAAGAGCTTGCCCTCTCGCTGGCCACTGAGGTAGTCACAGACCTGCTGCGTCACACACGTGCTGGGGTTGGCTGGTGGGTTGGCCTGTGGGGTGCCACGCGCCTTGTTGAGGGCAAAGTGAAGAGCTGGAATGAAGGTGTCCAACTGGGGCAAGACTGGAGACTGAGGAACATGCCTGGGACTGGGAGTGGACGCAGCCTTCAAAGCTAGACAAAAATAAAAACATGTACAACTCAATATATACAACAAACCATCAGCTCTAACAAGTTAAATCAAATAGTTCAAGTTAAAAGTTTGTCGTCATGTACTTATAAATAAGCATTTATAATATTGAAATTCCTTGTGCTCAATTGCCCATTCAACTACAGAAATAAAAATTTAAAAAATAATAATAAAAAAATAGATACTATAAAAAAAAGAGGGGTTGGGGAGCACCAAGGGACACCCAGGAGCAACAGGGGCAAGGAAAAACTCCCTTGTCCAGGAAGAACCCTTGGGCAGATCCACGGCTCAAGGGGCCAACCCAACTGCCCGGGGCCGTGCTATTTTCTAAAAATGAACATATTATAAGGAATTTACAAATTATGATCACATATATACTTACAATACTTGGCCACATCTCTTGACTCAGGGAAGACAAAAAGTGCCTGCAGATTAGAATTTTTCCATCCATCTCGTCGCTCTAAAAACAAACAGAATCTGTTCATAGGTCCAGCAAATCCACATGACTTTGGATGAACACAATCTTTATCATGGAAACTGATATAATACCACTAGGATTGGCCATCTGAGCAGACGACAGCAAGAAGAAGAAGCCTCGATCAGTGACTGCATTCACAAGGACCTGCAAGGCAATGAATGAGTGTTCAGTGCTCTACTGCTACAGAATCAACAACGTATGTGTTTCTGTGCAGACAACAGTTATTGCTGCAGAATACAAAAGTAAAATAGGCAGTGGTCTTTACAATTTTTACTTTTGACAGATATTGAGTGACAACAAAGAGGTATGTATATTCTTTAGGTTTACACAGATTTTACAGCCTTTAATTCCCCTTAACGTTTTTAAACATTCAAATTCAAAATGAGCTTATATTGAACAATACTAGTATGGTACCTATGTTCCATTATCAAATAGAAAATGTGTTTATTTGCAGATACATTCTTTTAAAATATTTACTTTACATAGCATCACAACCTTTTTGGAAATTGAGTTGTTTACATTCTCCCAGAGAATCAAAACCAGACATATGACTTTGAAATGTCAGGTACATGACCAGTTCAGTGAGAGGACAGTCAGTAACATACCAGTCTTTCTCGCTCCAGCTTGTAGAGCAAAACAGTCAAGCTGTTGCCACATTTGGTTTTTTCCACTACTTCAAAGAGACAGCAATGGGTGGTTGTCTTGAACACTGAAAAGACACACAAGCGGATCTCAGTAAAAAAGGGTTTATTTTTAGATAATGACGAGTGTAAACGTTAAGGATGCTAATGACGTTAAAGGGATATTCCGCCATTTGTGGAAATATGCTCATTTTCCACCTTCCCTCGAGCAAAACAATCGATATTTACCTTGTTCCCGTTCATCCAGCCATTCTGTGAGTCTGGCGATACAACTTTTAGCTTCAGCCTAGCATAGATCATTGAATCGGATTAGACCATTAGCTTCTCGCCAGCTAGCTTCATGTTTAAAAGTGACTAAGATTTCTGGTAATTTTCCCATTTAAAACGTGTCTCCTCTCAAGTTAGAAAGTGCAATAAGACCAACTGAAAATGAAACCTGGCGTTTTTCTAGGCTGATTTGACATGGAACTACACTCTCATCTGGCGTAATAATCAAGGCAACTTGCAGCTACTGGCACTACTACTGCTTGTTGTCTATGGGGACTATTTTCAGATGCTGCGTACGATATCACTGTGCCTATGGTACGTTTGCAAGTTGCCTGGATTATTACGCCAGATGAGAGTATAGTTCCATGTCAAATCAGCCTAGAAAAACGCCAGGTTTCATTTTCAGTTGGTCTTATTGCACTTTCTAACTTGAGAGGAGACACGTTTTAAATGGGAAAATTACCAGAAATCTTAGTCACTTTTAAACATGAAGCTAGCAGGCGAGAAGCTAATGGTCTAATCCAATTCAATGATCTATGCTAGGCTGAAGCTAAAAGTTGTATCGCCAGACTCACAGAATGGCTGGACGAACGGGAACAAGGTAAATATCGATTGTTTTGCTCGAGGGGAGGTGGAAAATGAGTGTATTTCCAAAAATGGCGGAATATCCCTTTAATCAGAGTAGTTTGAGTAAGACCAGAATGCATTTGCAAGGAAACAGCATACAGCATAGTTTTAGGGGCAAGCTCACTACATCAAAGTAGATCACTACTTTAAGCCACTGACTAGGCTCAAAATGTCATTACACTTCTCAGACTCTGCTACTGTGGGGAGAGTCCCTATAGATGTACGTTTAGAAGCGTAGAGAAAGTGAACAAACTAATGGACAAGTCAAACCACAAAATAATCAGAGGTGAATAAACACAAATGAAAATAATTTCAGGTGGGTATAAAGAGCCTCACCTTCCTGACTCCCACTGTAGAGATCCCAAGAAAAGAGTGCAGGAGGGACCTTTAGCTTGACCTGGTCTAGGTGCATTACTGTACCAATCTCTATTTTGTCTGGCCTGTAAAAGATGACAAAAAAGACAGCTCAGAAAGCAACAGAAACCAGAATAGTCATCATCAAACCAGAACTAGATGACCTGGTTAGCATATTTATTGTTCTGAGGATATTGGCCATTGTTCATCCAATAGAGGGGCATCATTTTCCCTCATTTGCATTTAGATATTACAAATGAAACATACTGTACTGACAGGATTAGCAAAGTATATTCAGGACCAAGGTAGGATTGATAGGAGTAGTACTGTAGAATTTCATGGTCAAACAAAGTGTATGTTATTATTATTGAAGCAAATAGTTTAAGGTGGTACAAAGTTAGTCATCCATTTAGTTGAGAACACCATAATCCTCCACTCTACAAAACCATGTCTACATAGTTTCTCTTACAGTTTAAAGGGCAGGATAGGATGGGAGAGGGAGCGAAGAGACACATGGTACGCCTCCTTTCCACCATTAGTCAGATGGCCACTCCACACAACATAGCTGCTCTTTCCTATGGGATGAGACAAGCAAACAAATTCTATGCCATATATTTCACAGTGAGACAATTCCATTTTTATTGGTGCAATATGAACACCGTACTGTAAAAAACAACTGTTGTTCAATTAAATTACAACCTTCCGGTGTAATA
Organism: Sardina pilchardus; assembly: GCF_963854185.1. Lineage (NCBI taxonomy): Eukaryota > Metazoa > Chordata > Actinopteri > Clupeiformes > Clupeidae > Sardina > Sardina pilchardus. The sequence continues at coordinate 32,746,414 of NC_085002.1, read as the reverse complement.
ATATATTAATAATAGTAATGTATATCCTTCACTACAGTGGCTATTGGAATAGATCCTTATAGATGTTTGTCTTTGCTTTAGGCGGGGATCACACTAGCCAGCGGCAAGCGGCAGGTTTCCTATTGTTCTCTATGGTTCGGCAGCGGAACAGTGACAATGCTGGCGTAACGCTAGCGTTGAACAAACTGGGAGTTGAACTTGGTTCAAGCGCAACGCTCGGCTCATCACAATCAGATTTAGAATGTTTAGGTATTTTAACCAATCAGATTCGTCTAAGGACGTAGCAACAAAGATTGAACTTAGGAACGAGATAGAATGTTTAGATTCATTATTATGGTTTGAGCGTTGTGTTACGCTTGCCGCTGCCGCTTGCCCCCCGAGTACCAAAGCCATAACGTAGCGTAGTCAAGGCAATTCCACCGGATCTAAAACAAACCAATTTAACCGTAGTGGTGTTTTTTTAAATCAATTTAAATCATTTTACAACATTTCTAAGACTATAAGTTAGTATATATTACACTGTAGGTATCACATACTAACATAGCACAACACATATTCATAAGATGATCAAATTCATCACTACAGAGTTTTACATGGGTAGCGTGGGTTTCCTCCATAAAACAGACCAGTATTTAACCTCACGGTCTCCCTGCCTTCATTTGTTTCTGTCTAGAACACCTGCCAGGGAATAACCAGTGTAATGACCATAATACACTAGAGGAGTTTGAAAACATGGCTTCTGTTGATTCGGTAGTACATATCTGTTCATGATTTCTGATTTCCTGTTGTCACACAGAAACTGGTTACATACACATCTTGCTTTTTGTCTGCTATTTATCCAATAGCATAACCACTGTGTTTTTTCAGCATCTACAGTATTTCAATAGGCACAAGAAATAGGGAAAGAAATATAATGTGAAATTTAGAAAATCATACCTTTTCCTGATGTGAAGCTGTTGGACCTACAAAATACAAAAATAGAAGAATAACTCATTGATAAACGAGTTCTTGGATATCAAACTGCTCGCTCACATCACATGCTATTAAGATAAGGTGTAATGCAACTTCAATGAGGAAGTACTACCTGAGGGGAGGCATAGGCTTGGCAAGAGGGGCTGTTTCTTTGCCTTTGAACTGGAAGGTCAACACAGCATATGGACAGATGTGCCTTGGTCGTGATCGGACATCAATGTCTGTATACTCGTAAAAGTATTGCTGTTGAGATATGGCACATTAGCATCCACAACAAATTTCTGTTAATATTAGTTTTGTACACTTCGACTAGAAAACCAAAGGAAGCATTTCACATTGAATGACACTAATTTAAAGCACAGGTCAAATTAAACAACTCCACCTAGACACAGGCAGATTTTGTAAATATGTAGCAGACCAGATATTTGTCTTTGCTGAGTAGTGAGAGTGTGTGTACCTGTGTGTGCTCAAAGGCTCTGTAGGAGCGGTGAGATACCACTCGAGAAAAGTTCTTCGAAATGTGGCTGTCAAATTTCGGGGTGGGGTCTAGACTTCGGGACATGTTATCAGAGATGCTCTTCATTTTACCCTGAAAAAAAAAGTGGATATGGTAGAAAAAAAAGTGAATGGGATCTGCATAATTCACTATTATATGCTTAAATATGCTGATGTAGCTTTGTCATTATTACAAATAAGACACTAATGAATAAATAACTTGGAACTTATGACCGTTGTGATGCCTGATAAGTACTTGTACTATATCAATAATTTTACTGAACTAGATCTGACATACTGTATAGTGGTGAATATTGATAATCTCATCATGACTATCAACACCTACTACGGAAAGAAAATAAAGCTCATAGTGTGTGTGTCAATTTCAAATTAAGAATAGAGTCACAGTGGCCTATGTAACATATACATAACATTACATTACAGGTTGTTGACACAATATGTGGTGACAAATTGTGATATTTTTGGTCTGTTGTGTAAACTGTATACCCCAACATTTTCATTTAAGGAGAAAAGGACCAGTGTTTTAATGTATGGTTATGGAAATTAGCAGACGCTTTATTTAAAATCATAAAGTGAATTTGTCTCATATTACTGAATTTGGCATTGTTTAGAGCCTTATGGGCCTTAATCAGTAGTTTTGAATATTTAGGGGAGGTTTCTGTTTCAAAATGTTGTGGACCCCAGCTTAGCCCCTCCCATTACACCTGTCTCTTGTTTGCATTGAACCCACTGGGTAACCTATTTGTTAATTGCATGTCTGTGGTTGACTCATTGGGAGCATGGAGAATAGCAGGAATGGCTGAAACGTTTGCTTCTTTCTTATAAAAGGACATTTTGTCTAGATACATTTTTCAATGCGTGAACCACCCCCCAGCCTTTTCCTCAGTGGACTTTAGCTTAGGCTACTTACAGCCATCAACAACTGCATGAATACACAAAACAAGGCCTATCTAATCAAATCTAACCAATTTATGTTATATCAAGATCAGAAATTGTAGTGTATTGTTTTCAGTATTAAGAGACTTACATAGCGCTTTCTTGTAAAATCATATGACTCAATTTAGCTGCCATGTGAGCAAATGTATTTATTTAGTTAAGTCAAAGTCTTCTAAAGTTAAGTCCAATTCTTTTGAGAGCACTACTTAAGTCTCTTCATACTAAAAACACACTAAATAGTTTTGCTGAATAAACTTGCTAGATGTGACACACAGAGTCTGCCTGCAGGGGGCAGAAGTGATAGCTGTGTGGTAGTATGGTAGCGTGTGGAGGTTCTACTGTAATTAATGTCACCAATTCAACCTTGTACCCTTACTGCCATTATTTTGGGGGCATGACCATAGATGTCTTGACCTGCCTACGCCTACTAACACCCCATTTGTGGCCTGTAATTTGAGATGGTGGTAAATAGGTCTTGATTTCTCAACAAACTAGAAAGGCACTCAGAGAGCGCAGACCTCCACCAAGCGAAAACGTAACCGCCTCCTGGATCCAGATCAGATAAAAATGTCATCGAAATCCATCCATCACTTTTTGAGTTATCTTACAAACAAACAAACAAACAAAACATTATTATCATTGTTGTAGGTGTGCTTGCAAGATGCTGTAGACATAAAGTGACCCTTGACCGCCGACACCTAAATCTGCAGACACAGAATGTTCTTGTCTAGTTCACACCAAGAAAAGTTCAGTGTGCAGATTCTAAGTTTAAAGAGGAACTTACTGTAAAAAAAAGTGTCTGGTAAACAACTGTTGTAACCACTGGTTGTATAACTGATGAGCCACACTCCGCTGAATAAAAAGACTTGCGCTGCGAGGAGAAAGTCAGAGACTGCTTTGCAGAGAGGAGAATTCTCCTTTCTGGGCACTCTCTCCTCTCGGCCAAGAGTAAACGTACTACGTGTTGTGGTTCTTGTGTCTTACTATCGGGAAGATTTTCCTGACACAGACAGACAGACAGACAGACCGACAGACCGACAGACCGACAGACCGACAGGACAGACAGGACAGACAGACAGACCCTGATGAAAACATAACCTAACCGCTTAAACTTTGTGCGCCTGCGCAAACACTCCCTGGGATAGCACCAGGGGCGCTAGGGTGGCTAGTCTCGTGAGCAGCACATAAACAAAGCATACACATTTCACACGTGTCCAATGTCCGCTAGCCAAGAAAGTATCTGGTTGTAGTAGTAGGCTAGTCGTAGCAAAACTAGCAAGTGCTAGACTACGCAACCAACACAGACAACTAGCCTAGTAGTAAACAAAACAAACCAAACCAGCCTGTGCTACACTAGCAAACAAAGCAAGCCAAGGGGTAGCCATTTCGAGGTGCAGCAACCAACACCTCTCGCACAACCAATCAGACTACCCCAACGGCCAACACCCCGACGCCGACGCTAGCCCCGACTGAGCAAGCTCAAACTCTCCCGACGAGATCCCGACGGGAAAAAAGTCTCCCGACCACCTCTGACGAACTGGGACACGGGACCGATTTCTTCCCAACCCCATCCAACTCCTCCAGACGTCCAACCGTCGGGTTGGTGTATCTCGTGCTTAAAGATGAGAGAAAAGGGCAGGGCTGGTACACCACATATAGAACATGACTCTTATCCAGGAAGGCTCCCACAGTGTGAGAACAACTGACCCAGATATCCCCACACTCCGTCATGTCTGTTAATTTGCCTGTGTAAATGATCATGTCCTATCCTGTCATGACATCACACAGCACTAAACAGTTTCATTCCAAATGTCATTTTGATGGGATGTAATGTTTGGAGGATAGCCAACATTTCCACTTCATCAGACTCCTTAATACATAGGTCTAGGTGGGGCTAAAAAATCTGTCAATCGTCAAAACAGACTGATTTTTCTTAAGGGGGTCAGTTGAGGTCATGCTGGTAAAATGGAGAGCTCTTAGTAGCAAGAAGCAATGGCCCTGAGAAAACACAGTGACAAAGAATGGCACAGATAGCAGGAGATTTGTGCTCCAGTAATCTCTGATGTGGTGATATTTTGTAACTAGACCCATAAGAACGAACACAGCCAGGCCAAAAAGCGATAGAATTCAGCTATCCAGCTTTCCAACACAGTTGAACTTCTCCCTGGTGTCTTGGCATAGCTGTTGGTCTTGGTCACAATAGTATCCACAGTGGAGGGAATGATGAACATTTTAAAACCCCCACCTCCGTCGGATTGTCAGATTGCTTCCTAACCCCTGAGACAGATCTGGCAAAGATGACACCTTTCAGACAAAAATGTCCTTCCCTCCAACTGACATTTCCAGTGTCCTCTGATGCCACCCTCCACAGCAACTCCTCAGGGGAGTCCCTTTCCTCAGGGGCAGATTCAGGCTCAATGATCAGAGGCAACATTGGATGGAAAGATATCCCTGATGTCTTCATCAGTAAGCTGATGCTTTTTCAAACGTGCAATGACTAATGTAATATAATACACTCTTATCTACGTACTGTACGATTGTTTTCTGAATGACTGAAATTTGAGATGCCAGTATTGTTTCTTGTTCTGTCGCTACAATGTTCTGCAATGACGAAGTCGATGGATGCACCGCTATAAAAGTTGTGATCATAATGGGACAAGATAAAGCTGTATGCGCATTTCTTGTGTGAGTTTTAATGTTATGGATGTAGCTAGGGCTGCACGATAATGGCCAAAATGATTATCACTATTTTATTGTCATAGGCTTATTATAATGGTGTTTGGATTTTTTTTTATTATTATTAAATAACATTTAAAGAGCCTACCTTGGAAAACCAGAGTATTATATTATATCTATAGAATAGAATAGAATAGAATAGAATAGAATAAGATATATAAAAAGAGAAAATCCTTAATGTCTGATATTCATAACAGCACACTTTATGCAGATTATAGCCTACTGTTCATATACAACTCCACCTCTTTAATTCAGCTGTCTGGTTGAAACCTCAAAATATTGTAAACAAAATAGGCTATAGTTGGCTAGCTTAGTCTACTGGTTGGACTGTTCAGTTTCCCCATGTGTGTTTAAGTTTCAAGGTAGGCCAACACTTGTTCTCCTTGGGACAGGCCCTTTTGAGTTTTGAAGTTGGAAAACATTGGTATTGAGATGCAAGAGTTTTAATCAAATCTGTGCAGCATGCTAATTATTTATGATAAACGGATTTAATAATAATTTAGCTAGTCTTCTATGTGTCATTGCTTTCACGATTGAGAATGTTTTATTTGGATTAAATGTGCATGTCGAGGGCGGGTGTCCATTGACTGTGCACGAGAGGGAGAGCGAGAGAAAGCGGGCCAAAGCGAGGGGGTTTACTTTTATAGGCCTACTGTTTGGTAAAGTTGCATGCATAGTCTACAATGAAAACTTACGACAGATATGCTTTCACCCGAGCAGCATCAGGTGCACCATTGCGACATAGATTTTTTTTCAGTCGCACTCTCAAAAAGTTGGTCCCTGAGTAGGCAAGGCTTCCACGTTTCCATGGATGATTTAAATGGAGACGCGGTGAGCACGGAGGGTGTGTGTGTGTGTGTGTGTGTGTGCGTGTGAGAGAGAGAGACGCGTGAGTGACAGAGAGAAAGGAGGAAAGGGAAATGCAGCGAATACGATGCGTGTTTTTAATAGCGTTAAAAAATAAATGAACAACGAAACGCATGTTTGTGGCGGCCGGCGTTGAAACTGTGGCGCACCGCCACTAATTAGTCTATGTGTGGGAAACACTGCGACTGCTACCTGTTGTGGTATGTTCACCACGTTACTTTATCCTCTGTGACTAATGTCTACATCTAGAGACTAAACTGCGCGGTGCAGGGAGCAACTCTAATTGGCTCATGGAGGCACGTGATCAGACAGTGGTTTACGGAGTGCTAGAGTGGCTTTAAAAAAACACCAGAGAGGGTTACGCGAATTTGATCGCGGGAAGCCAATATCGTGATCGTGATTAAAATTCGATATATTGTGCAGCCCTAGATGTAGCAAATGATGTTACCTGCGCCGTTTGATACTCAAAGCTACTCAAAGCTTGTGAATGGATGGTGTTTGTTTCTAGCATTCTTGTCCTGTTATTCTGTAAACTCCAACAAAATAACACTATGCAAAAAGTGATACATACCTTTATCACTTTGAAGATGATGATTTCTCCAGTGCATCCAGGCTCAAAAGGGTTTATCTGAAGCAAATCTGAGTACTTAGACAAGTAAACACCTACAAATGAAAACAGAAAAATCAACAGATCAACATTTGTTTTGAAGTATGTGTGAACATATAAGCAGATGAACAATCTTTATTGAAACAAATAATCATTTGTGCCCAGAGGTCCAAAGACCAATGCACATTGCATTTGGAGTAATGATGCACATGATATCTTGGCACAACCAATAGTAGTCACTGTTAAATGACTTCATCCTCTCACCCTTGGAGGGATTCCCCAGCATATTCATCCAGCTGTGTCCAACATGCAGGCCTTTATCACAGATGCTCTGCAGCTGAAAAGCAATATGGTAAAACAGGTGAATATTTTCTGCCTTGGTACTTGACATTGGACTTTAGCCTGGGTGAGCCTAGACAAACCTATTCACAAATTTAATTTGCTCTGCAGTCCCATCTGGAGGCCCTCCCATTGAAGCAGATTTCCCAATCCCCAGAACTAGGGGTGACACAATTGCAAACTCAAAGGTAGAATCAACGATCTAGCCAATGTCACGGCAACACACACAAGCGTTAAACTGCGGCGTCAACACTACTCTAACTTCAGGCTACAGCCAATAAAAAATAAAATAAATAAAAAATAAATCGACCAACCGAAATCAAAGGCCCTCTTGGTACTCTGAAATTGCCAGTGTGGAAGTATTTTGTTGTTCATTCACGTCAATTAACACTAACTTACTCAATTAACCAAGTGAAAAGATGATCTAGTTACAGTCCAAATTTACTTTAAGGCATAAAATGCACATAAATAAGCGCATTGACCAACCTTGAGTCTCTTTGGAGTGTGCTGAAATAATCAAATGATCATTCTGTGTTTTCATTTCATTATGTTCACGTCTATGTTTAATGTTTGGTCTGTTTACAACCTCGGCGTTGGACCGGTTTCAAAATAAAAAGCTGTTTCAAAGTAAAATCCCAAAACAGAACAGGAAAAGGCCATAAAAGGTTAACAACATAAGGAATGCATTATTAGTAATATTAAACTGACTTTAACATAGACGATTTAACTGAAAGGATTTGGAGAATCGTGACACCCCTGACCAGAAGCCAGGAACAAATGACAACTACGGCTTGGGACAGGCTATAATGACATACAGCTGAGTACAGTTACCAGTGTAGTTCAACACAACCAATGGCTGTGCTGATGCCATCAGTGTTATAGAAAATGGACGTGTAGTTTCTTTGGAACAAGCTAAACAACTGCACTTAAAACATTCTCTAACACGGTTGGCTAACAAACAACGAACAATACCAAAGCCACAAGTATCACTACATTGTCTAGCTACAGTTAGCACCTGACCGAGTACATTACCTGCCGTTAACCCTGGGTGTGCGTGAATGTTCATGAGAGTGTTTTTATCTTAATGTGTGTGTATATGCTGTGGTCTGGGTTGGCGTGTTTACCAACTGGCTGCTTGTCTCTTCAAACCTGTGCATGACCAGGAGAGTAGGCCGATTTCAGTTCAACAGGATGGTTTAACAAAATAAGCGATCCACAAAACATAAGGAAACCCCTAAATTACTCCAAGGCTGCAGGAGCGATGGCATGTATCTACTTCAAGCAAGATGCCAAACGAATCACCTTCGGAAAGCACTCAGCCCGCTTTTCTTCTCCTCCAGGCCAATCACAACACAGCAAATCTCAAAATGTTTTTAATGTGTATAGTGTGCACACATGTTTTCTTTAATCAAACAAAGCATTTACCTTGTAGCTTTCACAAAGAATGAAGCAATAGGACTCCACCATCTCCTTCTCCGAGCGGCCCTCCAATTTCAGCTCCCGTCTCTTCTCAATGAACTACAACAAACAAAAGTTCACATGGTGGACAAAGGTCTTAAATTAATAATAACAATAATAATAACACATATAGCTGCAGAGCAGCGATGATCAGGGTCCAAGCAGTTGATTCCTTGATAGTATTTGAAGAACAGTGTTTGTGACCATTACCCACTGTGGTAGCTACAGTGAGGGAGGACCCATTGTCACAAGTGGGACTTGAACCAATCTCAGCCAGTTACTTACCACACTCTTAAAACAAATGTGTTAGAAGCAACACAAAGAGTGTTGTCTCTATCTGAACACATAGAGATGTGTTAAAAAAAAACCTAAAAAAAAAGACATTGGTTTTAAGATAAGGTAGGTAAGCTTTTGTTCTACTCTGCAATTGGGTAGCCTGGCTGAAGTGGCATCTGGAGGGACATGGTTGTTTTTTCAATTGCAGTGTTGGGGGAGTTACATTTTTTTTAGTATATATTTTTGGGGCTTTTATGCATTTAATGTTATAGGACAGTGGAGAATGACAGGAAGTGAATGGGAGGAAGAGTCGGGGTGGGATCCGGAGAGGGAATCGAGCCCGGGTCGCCAGTGTGCGGTGCAGGTGCCCCAGCCAGTTGCGCCACAGCTGGGGCCGGGAGAGTTACTGCATTCCACTACAGATTACAGAATACACCCTAAAAAGAATTCTGATAGATTACTCAATGGGAGTAACTTGAAGACTTTAAATTACATCAGCATTGCATTATATTTTCTAAAAATATATATATTTTTTTAAATCTCAAAGTGTTGTTAACACTAAAAACGGCGTGCCGTTCTGACCCACTTATACCTAGAAGTGCCGTGCCCCAGTCATCAGACCGCTTTGACTTCCTACTAGAAGCGCCGTGCTGTTACTTACAGTACACATAATGATAGCTAGATGGCGCTTCGTGCACAAATCAAAACGTTTGGTCATAAATTCAGTTTGCACTAAGAAATGTTATTTATAGGCTATTTTAAAACAGAGGCATGCGTTCTGTGATTAGGAGCCTGACCCAACGGAACCGAGGGGAGGGATGAACAATTTCGCCCCAACACCGGTGTTGTTGGATCTCGAGAACCGTAACACCGGCCCGTAGTTCGAGTTTGAGCAGATAATCTAAGCTCTAAAATGAATGGGTGGCTAGTTCTAATTCACTCCCCAAATTCACTTCTATTCATTTAATAGGTAACCTATGTTCGCGCAGCCGAAAATGATCACGGACCTGGAACAAAGACGAAGCCTAACCTTGTCTGGTTTCAATAACACAGTAGCCAGGATTTTATGCCGCATTTAACAGGCTACCGCGGCTACTTTCTAAAACAATTTTCATTCATTTATACCTTAGGGAGGGAGAAGCATCTTGTAGGCTACCTCGGTGGGAGGGAGATAGAGAGAGCAATAGGCTATGCTGAGCAGGCTTAGGCGCGAGAAGTAATTAAAAATGATGAGTGAAAGATGTTCTCCTTTGTCTCCTCTGTCGCACACACACTTTTTGTTTATCCAGCAAATAACAGACAAGGTAGAATATGTTGCATGATTTTATGAAAGTATGATGCATTGCGACATCGAAGCAAGCAAAATTTGTAGTTTCTGATGTCTCATTTAATCAAACTACAGATAAACTACCCCACCTCGTAAAGTTACATAGTGCGGTGATAACCGATAGAGGGCAGCGAAGTGAAAGCAGAAGTGCCGTTCACCCTCTTACGAGTTGATGAACCACTGAAATGATTTTGGGAACATTATTTTTAGGTACGAAAAACTCTTAAGTGTTGCTTTAACTTCTATGTGAATTCGTGGTTCAGCATTCACACACATTTTCTCACACGCACGCAGGCGAATTCGTACATTCTGACACGCCCATATGCGATCAAACATGATTGCGCATTCTTCCACGAGTTGCCTAAACAGCCAGCCTACTGCTCTGCCTCACAAATCAAACAGCTAATACAGTAGGCCTAGCCTACTAAAAGATGCAGGGGGAGGGGGGGGCCAGTTGTACTCAATGCCGCATAGGTGATGTCTGTAAAGGCCAGTTCAAACCGAAGATTCGCTACAGTCTGAGACGGTTGCGGAGAGCAGTTGCGGCGGTGTGAATCAAAAGTTGCTAGCAGTTGCAAGAAGTTTCAAGCCATCGCTTAACATTCAACATGTCAAATCTTAGTTGCAGAGTTTTAGAACACTTTTGTGCGGAGCTATTGGCTAAAAACTTCTATCTTGTCCTCACGCCTAGACTGTTGTTCTGGTAACATTGTTGCCGTTTTAATGTCGTTGCAGTGGTCTAAACGCCCCAGTTTTAGAACAGATTGTTGCAGAAAGTTGCTGTTTTTTAGAATGTTGCAGCTAGTCTCGTCGCGGATCTTGTGTTTGAACTGGCCTTAAGTGAACTGGTTAGACGAGTGTATGAGGGAGGGGGAATGATCGCACAAGACAACTATGCTAATTTTTCTTCTATTGAATGCCTCCATGTGCGAAGGTTTCAAATAGGCTATGTTTGCAATGGATAGTGTGTTCTGACGATCTGTTGGACTGCTTATTTGTCTTTATTTCAAAACATTTGTTTATCTATCTGTTTATTTCAGATAGTTTGTTATCAAAAACCATTAACGACGTTGAAAAACGGTCATTGAATTCAGTCAATGTAAGCTACAAAAATTCGCTTGTGGCGGGGATTGAACCCGGGTCTTGAGTGCTAGATGAGAGAGCTAGCGCCACTCGACGCTGTGTGCTGAAAGGAACAATATCCCAATCTTTTTGGTAAATCGATAGTAAATAGTGGTTTATTTACAGCAAATATGTAATAAATGCTTACATTAGTCTGAGCTTTAAAAGATACAACTATAGAAGATATACAACTTAGAAGATATACAACTATAAATGTACGTAGGCATATTAGGTAAGCCCAAATAAATGCATAAGAAAAGTTTGCCCAAGTCCTTTAGTTGCCTGCAGATGAATGACTAATTTAAATTCGACGAGTTTCATCTGGAAATAATTCATAAGAATCGCTTGCCAATGTCTTTGTTAGTTGTGCACAGATTAATGATTTGGCCGAAACTAATTTAAAAACGACGAATTTCAGCTGACAATATTTTTTACACACGTATGCCTAATAGAACAACATCACAATGCATAACAATTCGCTTTTCAAAACAAACTTGCATTTTGCCACTGTAAATCGCCTCCATAGACTATGCCATGTAAATGAAAAACAGTCATTAAAATAAATCACATATAAACTACATATTGCACATATATAAACTATATGTTTTATGGTAAAAATATTATTCTCATGCCTGACTGACAGGAAACTTATAGGAGGGAGCCCTTGCGACATCTGCTGTGAGAAAAGAACACCGCAGCCTGAAAAAACAAGGCCGAACGTGAGACTGGCAGTGTTGTCACAGAAGTAAGCGCAAAATAGCTCTAAACTAGCTGGTACCGGTGTGCTTTTGATCATGTAAAAATACTGGGTGAAATAACACGTATTTAGGAAAAGTCGTGAACGTAAGGTCCTGGAATTTAATCGAGTGAAAATATTTTCTTTTTTTTCTAATCACAGTTCTAGGTATATCTAGGTCAAACCAACATGGCGCTTCAAGTAATACGTCTCAGCGGCAAAATGACCGGCGCTTGGCACTTGTAGTATTTTAACATAATTTTAACATAATTCACAGCCAGCCATTACGTGTTTGCTTGAATGTTATTGTTGCAGTCGCAGCCTGCTTGTACCTGTTTGTGTGCACTGTTTACGGTGTTGTGTCGGAGAGTTGTTTACGGTGAATAAAAGTTTTCCCCAAGTTCGGGCTTTTAAACATCTTTTTATCGGTAATCTAGAGTTTTTATAATGACGACTAACGCATATGCGCTTAAACTACCGGAGTTTTGGGATGTACATGTTGCAGTGTGGTTTGCTCAAGCAGAGGCTCAATTCGCGATCAGACGGGTAACGGACGATGCAAAGAAGTATTATTATGTCGTTGCGGCCCTGGGTAGTTCAGTCGCTGTCAGGGTTGTGAGTTTGCTGCAGAATCCACCAGAGGAAGGTAAATATGTCTGCCTTAAAGGACTCTCGCTGGGGACTTTCAAGCTGGACGATTCTGAACGAGCCCGCCGTTTGCTTTCATTGAGTGGCTTAGGTGATGCAAAGCCTTCTGAACTCATGGATCACAGGCTGTCTCTCCTCTGCGCCCACGAGCGTTGTTTCATCTTCAAGGAGCTTTTTCTTCAGCAGCTGCCAGTGGAGGTGTGGTCTGCCCTTTCTGGTTCTTCCATCACGGACCCCTGCGACCTGGCTTAAGAGGCAGATACGTTTTTGTCTGTCATGCACCATGCGGTGCAGAATCGCCACCACCAGAGGGAGCTCTCGTCTAGATGGGCATTAACAGGCTAGCTAGTCATTGTTATTGTTTTGCGCTAGCCTCTTTAGCAAAGCATCTGGAAAACAAATCATTACATTGTATTGCACGCACAGCTAGACCGTTAAATGCAGAATTGGTGACCGGATTGAAGCAGCAATGTATTCTAGTGTGTTAAAGCATTCCATTGTCATTAAAACGACCAACACAGTACAAATACAAAAAACACGTCATCTCATCTCGACACGTCATCTCATCTCGACTATGGGCGCAGCCATGTTTGTCGACAGGTCGTAAGCCCAACTCGGGGTACTGGCAAGCACTCCGAGGTAAAGGGGGCGTTCCTCCGTAAAATGCCGCAAGAAAGCTGGGTAATTTACACTTTTCAACTCGGGCGGGCGACTTACGATACAAATGGATCGCAGGGTAAGGCTATGAAGTGTCGTTTCAAAGCGACGGGAAACGGGAGGGCTGGCGCTCATCTGCAGCAATGAGTGTCGGACATACAGGTGGGTTGCCGTTCGTCACTGATGCTGCATCCGGACGTCGTTTCCTCTGTGGAGGTGCGCAGGTAAGCGTTTTGCCTGCTACGGACTTGGACATTCAACAGGGTAAGCGGGGTCCCGACTTGGCCTGAATGGAGTTGCCTGGTCAACGCCGAGATCTTCTCCTCACTCCCTTGCACACGCAGCAGTTCCAGTTCATCCCTTCAGTCCAGCACTTTTGCAGTTGCCGAGTTTTCATGCCTCCTGGCAGATTTCCCTGCCCTCGCCCAACCTACTTTCTCGTCCGGCGTGGTCAAACATGGTGTGGATCATCACATCACAACTGTTGGTCCTCCTGTTTACGCACGTGCTAGGCGTTTGGATCCTGCGAAGCTCACCATTGGAAAGGCAGAGTTTGAGACACTGGAGCGCCTTGGCATCGTGCAGCGCTCTAACAGTCCATGGGCTTCACCTCTGCACATGGTTCAGAAGCATGAGGCTGGCGTCCGTGTGGTGACTACAGCCGCTTGAATGAGGCCACTACAACCGACCGCTACCCTGTTCCCCATATTCAGGACTTTTCTGCCCGCTTGGCTGGTAAGGTAATTTTTTCAAAGGTGGACCTCATCCGTGGTTATCACCAGGTGGCGCTGCATCCACAGGACGTTCCCAAGACTGCAGTCATCACTCCTTTTGGTTCCTCTGCATGCCATTTGGGTTAAAAAATGCCGCAGTGTTCTGTGTGACTTGACATTTGTTTTTGTGTACCTGGACGACATCGTCGTGGCTAGCACTTCCAAGGCTGAACACCTGGCGCACCTCAGGGTTCTGTTTCGGTGTCTGGACAATCATGGACTGATCGACAACACAGCGAAGTGCCATTTCGGGTTGTCTGCCATTGACTTCCTTGGCCACCATGTCACGCCAGCTGCTAAGGTGGAGGCCATTTGCCAGTTCCCGCGACCAGCCACGGTCAGACCCCTACAGGAATTCCTAGGCATGGTGACTTTCTATCATCGCTTTGTCCCACACGCAGCTCATCTCAGGTGTCCCCTCTACGAGGCTCTTAAGGGTGAGAAAGCTAAACACCCTGTTGACTGGACAGAGGAAAGGACTCGGGCATTCATTGACACCAAAAAGGCCATGGGCAATGCCACCATGCTAGCCCACCGAGCCTCAGATGTGCCTATCGCCATCACAACTGATGCCTCTGACTTTGCTGTGGGTGCCGTCCACGAGTAGCTGGTCGATGGTGCCTGGCAGCCGCTGGCCTTTTTCAGCCGGCAGTTGCGCCCAGTGGAGAGGAAGTACAGCACTTTTGACCGGGAGCTGCTGGGCCTTTTCCTGGCATTTCCGTTTCCTGCTGGAAGGCCGATCATTCACTGCCTTTGTGGACCACAAGCCTTTGACTTTTGTTATGGCCAAGATTTCTGAGCCATGGTCTTCCTGGCAGCAGCCATCAGTGGACTGCGTTTGTCGGAAGAAAGTTTTGCCTTAGGTAACACTTGCTGGGCAAGGGAAAATAATTTGCAAGCTGTTTTAGGATTGTTTGAATAGCCTACATGTGCACACACGTGGGCATGCTTTTAAATCGTGTATAGCCTACTATTATGGCCAAGTTGGAATCAATGTACATAAATTATCCTCGTGTAAGCTACTCAACACATAAAACACTTAAAACAAACAAACAAGTGTCTCATTCTCACATGTATAGCCATGGGCAAAACTATCACACCGGTGTTACGTTGGGATTGGGATGTAGGCTAGATCATCATGGGTGTGTTAATAAATCTATGTTGCGAATAGTTAATGCAAATTATTCAAGTTGACGAATTTATGTAATCGATTAAGTCGATTATGTCGACTAATCGTCCCAGCTCAAATCTCGATAAGGGGTTAAAAATCAAGAGCCTATGTTGAGTAAAAATATGTCTTCTGAAGGCCTAAACAGAGCCCAACCAAGAACTCCCATAAATTTATGATCAACTTTGAGGGACTGCTATGACCATACAGGATCATCCAGACCACTCGTGGAGATTTTACCGCATACTTTTCCTATTTATGCACCAGCCTGCAACATTTGAGCCTCCTAAATATTTTAGTTCTTAGGCGCATAAGGGTGTGTAAGTCAAAAAAGTGCGTAACTGCGCGCATTTCACTCTGCGCGAATTCTGCCGTTCATTTAAGTCTGTCATTTACGCATGGAGGGAGTTAACCGTTTTGGGAGGAGCAACCCAAAATCTGAGCTTTTTTTTTATACAGTATACAACTCTTGCGTGCATTCTGCCCTGGCTTGAGCACATTTCCAGCTACGCGCTCCGGAGGGCTGTAATTGAGGTTGAGCGCCACTACAAGGTGAAACAGCATATTCCTCAATTTCGGCAGTAGACTTAGTTCTAAATACATGTAGGCTACACAGAACGTTGCAAATTAACATTACAGTATGAAATTTTATGCTTAATAAGCTGATACGGCTTCATGCTTTTCCTCATTACAGTGTCACACGGTGGCATATTTCCTGACATTACCTTATCCACGAGGCTATATTGTTAAATAGTGTTTAACAGTTATAATCACGCACTTTGGATATTGGAGCTTACCGACTGTACATCTTCAGTTTTAACTTCACGTGAAGTCATAATTCCATA
Source organism: Sardina pilchardus (assembly GCF_963854185.1). Classification (NCBI taxonomy): domain Eukaryota; kingdom Metazoa; phylum Chordata; class Actinopteri; order Clupeiformes; family Clupeidae; genus Sardina; species Sardina pilchardus. The sequence goes on along the minus strand of NC_085002.1, from coordinate 32,730,431 downwards.
CCCTACTTCTTATTGTTATGCCAGTCTCTCTACTGTATTCGAAGGTGCAGGTGTCAGTCTACAGAACTGTTGGCATAGATAAATTGATGTTATTAGAAGCTGCCATTGAAACGTTGTTTCTCACTGAGTTTTTAAAGTAACAAAACCGAGGTCCTCCTCATTGGTACCAAATCCACTCTATCCAAAACAGACAGCTTTTCTCTTTCTATTGATTACTCCTCTGTTTCACCCTCCCCTCAGGTTAAGAGTCTGGGGGCCAGATGTACTAATGTTTTGGCAGTCGAAATCGGATGTCTTCGATCCGATCAGAACCTGATCTTTCTGACTGACTGTTCTCATTGCATATTGCAAGTGATCACATCCGATCTTGGTGTGCAATGCTCAGATCCGATATAAATTACACACACCTGGATTCATTAGGTAGAGTTGTACACAATTATTTCTGATATTTTCCAACTTATTATGCATAGCCCCGGCGCAAATACCTCGTCACCCTTAACCAAGGCCGTAGTCACCATAGACATTGAGGGGGACGTGTCCCCCCCAATATTCAGATACGACCAAAATGTCCCCCCCAATATTCGGACAATAAATAAATAAAAACCGCTACAGGAAACCAACGGTAACGACCGCGATCTGAATTGCCACTGGCAAATGCAATCAAATGCACAAAGTAGCACCTTCATTAGTAGCCTAGTAGCCTACCTGGCGTGACGCACGCTTTCAACATTAATCTCAAGCTCTCACACACACGCAAGAAATGTCACGCCAAATCCATTCTCCTTTTTCATCAATCTGTTCACTTTCAGTTGACAGTTAGTGACTAGACTAGACATATTGTTTAGACAGGAGACAAATTTAAGGCATAGGCGGTCTCTTTAGATCAACTACAGGTATAGTAGGCTATCTGTCTCTAATGTAGGCTACAATGTTTTCAGCGCAGAGAAATTATCTGAGACGCAAAATGCAAAATGCTCGCCCATTCTTCTCTATCGGATTGCTCACGAAGTTCTAGTCACACTGATATGCATGTCACTTGACAGAGCATGAGCTTTCTGGTGGTATCAATGTAAATTCTGCATACACGAAATATAATTATAAATTCTTCTTTCTGCAACTCGCGAAAGAATCAAATTGTGCACCAATTATTCTCTGGTGGATTGCTCACGAAGTTTAGGCTAATCACAAGCTTTCTGATGGTATTAGCCTACACTGATTGCTGTAATAAACGGTTCGCAAGAAAATCAACGTGGATACACGAAATGAATTCATATTACATTCCATCTCCACACCTGGCCCATCGCGGTGGAATAACTCCCAAGCCATTCCCGAGTAATCCCGTTTTTAAATTGCAATACATTTCTACTTGTTCTCCATCTTCAGGCTGTGGCACAACCAAAATAATGAACTACTGCTTGAATATTGTGTTCTTCCTTGTTTTTTTTTTTTTTTAACATTTAGATAAACTACATAGAATTAGAACATAAGCATTGCTTTCATATTCCTAGGCATAATTTTAGACTCAATTAAATTATTCTCAAGTTCTTAAAGTGACAGGCACTCAATTTGACTTGACATTAAAGATAAATGTAGGCTAAGTAAATTTCATTCCCAAATCAAACTTATCAAAAATATCAAACTTCTTGACCTATTATCAATTTCAAAACAATTGTGACACCAATATTCTTATCATGTATTTTTAATTGGCTATGGCTCCTGACTGATGCATAAAATAGATAGATAGATAGATAGATTGATAGATAGCCTACAGAACATCTATGATTCTGTAATTAGGTTAACTATTATTGTATTGAATGTGAGTTGTATCAGTCTACAACACCACTACAAATAACACTGTGAAACCCATTCTATTTTATTCATCTGGTTGAACAACTACCGTGTTTATATAGCCTATAGTCTACATGGTCTACAGTACGCTATGGGCCCCCCTGATAGAGAGCATGAGCATGCTGACCCAATATCATCCAGCTGCAGCCATAAAGGGGTGTTCCCGTCATGACACAAGAACGCCCCCTTCTCTGGAGGTGTGTGAGGAGAAAAACAATTCTGAGATATTTGATCATTTGAAAAAAATATGGAAAATGATGGTTAAGAATGAAATGTGTTGACATTTTGTCAGACCCCGCCACAAATTTGGTCCCCCCCAATGTTGATATCATGGCTATGGCCTTGCCCTTAACGTTACAGTTTTCCATGTTTCACCATAAAATGATGAATTGAGTCTGACGTTGGTTTTTGTTTTGCTGGTAGCCCTGGCGCATGCGCTGAATCAATCAATCAATCACTTCCGTCACTCAGAATTACGTTGTATTTGTTTGTCACAGTGCAAATGACGAAAGGGGCACTTTGAAATCCTAATCAAGACGTTTGACTGTTCAGATTGAGTCATATCCGATAGTAAGTGATATTGAAACCACCTCCGTATGTGGTGCGAATCAGCATTGGAAAAATCGCATTTCATGCGGTTTTGTGCCGTTCAGACTACCCTAAATTCAAGCTAGATACAATCCAGATAAGCAAAAAATCGGATTTCGACTGCCAGTGTGAACGAAGCCTAAGACTCTTGCCGGCTCCACTCAGTGGCTGCTATGCCTGCCCTCTCACAGTTTACCTTTCAGTAGTGGAACAACTGTTGTCTTTGCGTTTTTCTTTTACATTCCTTATAAAAACGAGATCTCAGTCATCAACAATGAAAAGCCAGCTGGTGCTCTCTCCCCCTTTCATGCACACTCAAACACGTTCCCAATTAGGCCTACATTATGAGTAACGTTATTAGTAACATAACGTAAATTAGATTGCTGCAGAGATTTTAAAGAGTAGCCTATCATCTCTATGTAACATGCTGTTTTGATATTGACATTGTAAATGTAAACGTTCTCTAAGAAGAAAAAAATTGCGAACAGCCAATGATAACCAAATGCATGCTCGGCAGGCCGCATTGAAGTGCGTCGCGGGCCGTAGTTTGGACACCCCTGATGGCAGTCACGCGGCCCACAGGTGCAAAACTGAACGTTTGTTGCGACCCTCGGTGGGGTGCTGGCCACGGCCCTATGGTCAAGAATCACTATACCATTCTAATCAGGACACAATTTTATCTTTCACTCACCACCAGCCAAAGTGGCTAGTAAGGTTGTTTTTTTTTACCCGGTGTTAATTTAGAGCCCTGGCTGTAACCATATGCGTATCAAAACTGAAAGCCCGACACTCGTATCCACGAACCTGTGTCACGGTGGGAGGTGTCAAAAAATAAATAAACACATCATATTTTCATAGCTCTTGTAGTTTTTGCTGTAGACTATGCATGCAACTTTACCAAACAGTATAGAAATAACCCCCTCTCGAGATATTAACAGAAAACTTTAGTATGGACTTCAGGCCACAGGAGACAATGGAGGGAAACTGGTAGGCTGACAGCTTAGGTTACAAACACAGGATTTATGCTGTTCCTTCAGAATTATTGGGTTGAACACGCACAATGGACCCTGTTCATGTTGCACAGCACTTGTCATGACATTTTGAGTCGGTCAGGAGGCACAAAGGCACAGTTTAGTTAGTACATGCTCTCATAGCACAGCATATCAGGCACTTTGGCTGCTTAAGCTGTTAGTCGGCTGTTAGACAGCACCGTTTTTTTTTTCATTTTTTCTGGTCAACATGGTCAACTGAGATCCGTGTTAAAATTGGCCAGAGTTCTCATTTAATTACTGCAAATATAGACTTGGTTGCGACATCCAAACAGTTTTTGTGATTGTTATTTTTTTCATATATGGGAACCTGCAAATAAGGGGCTGCGACTGCACAGCCTACGCCCCAGAAACCCATCCAATTTAACGATAAGGTCCAATGTAAGAATGAAGCTGACATGCTAAAGTCGATTCGATAATCTCTCCTCCTGCGATCTAGTATGATACTACAACTGTGCAAGAAAAGCATGAGAGAAAATAAGCTGATTGATGAGTGGGTTTGAGAAGGGGAAGATGGATCCCTTTACTCACTACACTAATATCAGAAACAAACTGTGAAATCACAGGTGGTTGTTATCTGTGCTTGGTAGAGGTTGATAACTGTGCTTTTGTTAGTGTGCATTGTTAATGTTACCAAACTGATAGCTCACTGGTTTGAGACATACTGTACACTCTTTCATGCATGTTCAAAATGAGAGCTTTACAGCACAATGTTTAAATCAGAGCACTAGGGAAAGGGATGCTTGTGAAGCTCTGCTGCGCGGCCAGTTCATGAGCCCACTAGCAACTGCCACTGATAAGGAAACCGCTAGCAAAGATTAAAGATAGCTAAGATTAAACCTTTCCGTAGATGGAAGACCCGTTAAAGAAGAGATGGAAACCCGTTAAATGCCTTGAAGTGAGAACAGAGGAGTTGCTTTATCATTAAGGGGGAGTGTATGAGGACACCGAAAAGGTTATCCAACCATTTATTTTACAGCTACATAAACAGGGTTCATATGAGAAAGAGGCCTTAGTAATCTGTTGACTGGATTTGTAATTTTGAGAGAAAAGACCTAAAACCCTGATTGCAACTTCTTGCCTGATTGTCAGCTTTACCTATTTTTCTATTAACTACAACATATATTTGCATGAACAAAACAAGGCATTTGAGGACAAAGAATAGAGCTGTGGGAAACACTGATTGACATTTTTTCCACACTTCTGACATTTTAGCAATCAAATGATACATCGAGAAAATAATTGACAGCTATGAAAATAATCATTAGTTGCAGCACTAAACTGGTCAATCAAAGTATCACCAGGCAGAATTCCATGCCAATTCACCTAGGACCTCCAAGTTCAGGTCACAGATCTTCATTTTGTATGAAAAGCATGGGACCTTGCAACATCCAATATTTCTACTATTGTTTTTGTGAAAATCCATGACATGAATTGTGAAAAGTCAATAATTTGTGATGACTTGGCATGGTGTAACCCATAAGTAAAAACAGGAATAAAGTGAAATGATGAGAGTTTAGCAGATATGGAAGGCTCACTTCTTTCTCTTGGAGCTCACTGTGAACAAGGCAATGCTTGGTGTACTGGTAGCTCCCCCATGAAGAAGGGTCCTTATAACCAGAGGTGATAATCTTCGATATGTCCGTGTACTCCCTGGACTCTGAGGATACATACTGGAACAGCGCTAGAGGTGATGGGAAAGAGACATAAAGACAGACAATAATCAATATGACAGGTGTTTGCACAGTGGAATTGTGTGACCTAACAGACACTATAAAGCACTATTCAACATAAGCAGCATATCATGTAAGACAATACTGTTCATTCTATAAATATAATCCAAACCAAATGCATATGAGAATGGCAGAATAGTTCGTTAAAACATGCTGCAGATGTGTAGGCTGGGTAAACCCGGCCTGATGTGCCGGCGATTTGGATTTCGCTCTGCAGCTTAGCCTGCAAACCTGCACATCTATCTCTCCTGCTTCCTGGCCACATCTTCTGAGTCCAATCACAAACTGGCTTATCCAAAAGGCGCACCCGGATCGGTCTGATTGTTTGGAGGACTAACCAAAAGGGTACATTTTAAGTCATTTTAATGATGCCCAATGCCCATCACACCTCTTGTGCAGTAGAAATAAAGCGCAGACTGCCCAGACTTATGTCTAAACTTAAAAGATTGAGCTTAGTATGGTGATAGCCAGACTAGCAGATGTGGTCAACCAGACCAAACCACAACATGTACCAAAGGTAGTCAAATTGTCCACTGCTTGTTAGAGGTGTAAGGAAATATTGATACACTTGAGTATTGTAATAGTATGGGATAGGCTACTTGTGTGATTCTCAAAAACACTGGATTGTTCTTCTTCCCTGTTCAAGGCAAATGTGCTTTTCTTACTACGCTATGAACTTTCGACGAATGCAATGCTTTCTGCAACAGCATCTGCTGGATGTAATGCATGCAATAAATCACGTCCAAGATCAATTTAATTACTGAAACAAATATCAGACCACACTCTACCGACACAATTGCAGCAGGCTAAGTAATGCTGCACAGTGGGTGTGGCTACAAACAGAACCAACAAGCGTCACACTGATTTTGAGAATTTGAGAATATCATTTTAAATGTTGTTACGTATGTTAACGTTATCATTTCATGACTCGTTGTAGTTATATAACACATAGGTTTCAAGAAATCCACTGTAATTACACTTCAGAGCAGAGACGATATCACCTGTACATTGTGAGGTAACGAATTTTCCTTGATTAGTTGTAGATTATACATTCACCAAAGCAAGTGCCGCCAAATTTGGTCGAACAAATTACTCTGAATGATTTGTTGACAGACTATCTGTTAAGTGTGCAGCCATACACAGGAGGACTTCAAGAGTAAATCTAAAACATGCTGCCACTGCCAGCTAGCCATGCCTAGCATACACAACAAGCAGCACTGAAACCGGGGGGATGCACAACCTCTTTTTTCTTTGCTTTTCCTTGGGATTTGAAAGTTAAGCCGTGGGGTGTCTTCCATCGCTTTCAGATATGGTGGGGGAACTACTGTGTTTCAATTCAGTCGATCCGCTTTTCAGTATCTTTGAATAGTCCTTGTTAGAATCAGACGCCAGTTTCCGCACACACTATGGATCCGCCATCTTGGTTCGGAGCTACTAGAACTGATTGCGGGGCTGCAGAAAAATAACCACTCCGGCCCCTATATTTATACAGTCTATGCCTGTTGCCATGTCTGCTATGTCAGTATTCCAGTATCGTCGCTTTTCTGAAACATGTGAACAGACACAATCTCTTTGTCACAGCGATTCTGTTGTAAATTGAAGTAGCCCTGGCTCAACCCTATGGCTCAACCTGCACTCGCCGTGATGTCATGTGTGTTTCTGTGACCTCCCAGTGGTTCTGTGTATTGGACTATTCCGGTTGAGCGCCGTGGATGTGAAGCGCCGTGAGCGCAACTCACGATCGCCACTCACAGGTGTATTGATGAACTACAAGAATAATGCTGCATTCATGGGAAAGAAAGATGATAGGCTATCTCCGCAAGGAAGTTATTTTTTCATCGGGGTTTGTTTGTTTGTTTTTTGTTTGTCTGTCTGTTTTGTTAGCAAGATAACTCAAAGAGTAATAGATGGATTTCGATGAGAAGTGACCCAAGGAAGAAACGATTACATTTTGGGAGTGATCCTTATATTATTGCCGTCGGGATTCCGGAGGCGATTATGTTTTTCGCTTAGTGGTGTAATGGCATGGTATGGCCACGTGGTGGCGATCTGAATAGTTTAGGTTTAAATGAACCTAGAAAGAGCAATAGCCTACAGGCGGAGGTCTGCGCTCTCTGAGTGGTTTTCTAGTTTCCATTTGTGAACTGGTACCAGTGTCTTGTGTTCAAGTGCTGTTGTCGTACTCTTGGGAAACAAGTAAATTGCCTGACCACACTTAGGCCTACTAGGAGACTCCTATTTAGGCCTACTGCTAGCTAGCATCACTATGGATAGGTGACATCAAACCTTTTTTTTTTTTTTTTTAATATTCTTTTTTATTGACACTGAGTGGTAACGCATTATATTGCTAATGACATTGTATAGGCTACAAAAACTGCTGCTAACAGTAGCAAACATTTTTTTAGTAGTGCACAATGATACCATTCATAGTCTTCCGTTGCAAAACACACCATACCTACTGTGAAGCATGGTGGGGGCAACATTATGTTGTGGGGATGTTTCTCTTCAGCGGTCAGGATAGAAGGGAAAAAGGATGCTGCCAAGTACACCCAAATTCTTGAGGAAAACCTGTGTCCCTCTGCTGAAGATGGGCAGGTCATGGGCAGGTCATTCATCTTCCAACTCGACAATCCTAAACATACTGGCAAAAGAACAGAGCAGCGGCTTAAGGATAGGATAGTGAATATCCTTGAGTGGCAAAGTCAGAGCGCTGACTTAAAGGAACACTTCACCGTTTTTTCATATTAAACTATGTTATTCCCTTAACCAGTTAAGACGAGTTGATACATACCTCTCACCGTCTCACGTTTCAATGCGTGCACTCACTGGCTCTGGCGCGCGGCACAACTTTGATAGCATTTAGCTAGCCTTTGTCTCACCATACTTGGTCGTGTGACTACTGGTGTAACTGTATTTTAATAGAAAATATGGAGAATATGGAGGTGTTTGGTCGCTTCTAACTCGGTATTTTGATTACGTTCAGTCTAGTTTTCGCACTGAAACAGCTCTCATAAAGGTTTTCAATGACATACATCACAACACAGATTCTGGTAAAACATAAGTCCTAGTGCTACTGGACCTTAGCGCAGCATTTGACACTGTTGATCACAATATTCTACTTCACAGACTAGAACACTGGGTTGGATTTACAGGCATAGTTATCAACTGGCTCAAATCATATCTACAAGAGAGGAGCTTCTTTGTTGCCATTGGCAACTGTACCTCAACACCAACATCTTTGACCTGTGGTGTTCCCCAGGGGTTGATCTTGGGGCCACTATTATTCAACGTCTATGTGCTCCCACTTGGACAAATCATCCAAAATAATTTGATTTCATATCATAGCTATGCAGATGACACACAAATCTACTTAGCTCTGTCGCCGAACGACTATGGTCCCCTTGATTCTCTATGTCAGTAGAACAAATCAACACTTGGATGGCTCAAAAATGTCTTCAGCTGAACAAAGAAAAAACTGAAGTAATTATATTTGATAAAAAGGAGGAAAGAATTAAGGTTGCCACTCTCCTTGACACAAAAGAATTGAAAGCAACGGATACTGTTAAAAATATCGGTGTATTAATCGACAGTGATCTAAATCTCAACAGCCACATGAAAATGATAACTAAATCAGCTTTTTATCACCTCAAAAATATTGCCAAACTGAGAGGGCTAATGTCAAAACATGACTTAGAAAAACTCATTCATGCATTTATCTCTAGCAGGATTGATTATTGCAATGGGCTTTTCACAGGCCTTCCTAAAAAGACTATCAAACAGCTTCAGATGATTCAAAATGCAGCAGCTAGGGTTCTCACAAAAACAAAAAGAACTGAGCACATTACTCCAATTCTTAAATCTCTGCACTGGCTTCCAGTAAGTCACAGAATTGACTTTAAAGCACTACTGCTTGTTTATAAATCAGTAAATGGAGCAGGACCTAAATATCAGATATGTTTCAGCAGTACACACCTTCTCGTCCTCTCAGGTCTCAGGAGAAAAACCTCTTAGTAAAACCTGCTGTTAGAACTAAACATGGCGAAGCAGCTTTTAGCTGCTATGCGGCTCAGCTCTGGAACCAACTTTCGGATGACATTAAAAAGGCCCCAACTGCAGCCTGTTTTAAATCTAGACTTAAGACCAAATTGTTCTCAGATCTGCTAACTGTCTTTTAATTATTCCACCTTGAGTCTTTTATGTTAATTATTCTTTATTGATTTTATCTTGATTTATGCTTTCTTTTTATTTTCTATTATGATCTTTTTATTATTATTATTATTATTATCATTACTATTACTCTTTGCCCATCTATGCTTTTATCTGCTTTACTGTTTGGTTTTTGTTTATGTAAAGCACATTGAATGACCTCTGTATGTTTGGCTCACGGCCCTTAGCTAATCCACTGTACCAGCGCAAACTCTGTAGTGTTTTATCAACAAAACAAAAGCACACTGGCTTATTTTATGTGTTTGTCATGCAGGGAAAGAGCAAAAAAACTTTAAGCAAAACACATTCAGTTCAAGTAAAAACATGTTTTTAAGTTTAAGCAAACACTATAAGTCTAAGCAGTTCCACACAGGTTGTCTATTATTGCAGCATTCACACATAGGCTATCTGTTTTAGAGCAACCTGGAGTTAAGCAGTTATAAGATCAGCTAATGTTTTGCATACTATCAGACTTTTCCACGGTTCAATTTCTCTGCCTCCTCCTAGTACCCATTTACCATCAGGTGATATGTGTGTTATATCTGTGAGTACTACCTACTACGTGAGCAATAGAATAACGAGGAGAGTGGATGTGAATTTTGCATATTTGCCCGCCGCAGATTTGGGGGGTAATTTGTTATCTAATGCTCAATCCAACCCAACCCAATTTGAACCCAAACACAGTCTTTAGGCTAATATTAGAATTGGTCATGCAGCCTCTCAAAGATAAGTCTCTGGCTACAAGTACAAGTAAGTAGACTTTTTTCGTCAGCATACTATATTAAGTAGGCCTATATTTAAGTATAAGTACCAAATATAGGCTAGATATATACTTAAACTTGTATATTTATCAGTATAAGCCAGGTATACATCGATTGAGTGTATCTCTGATCAGTACACAAAAAGTAAGCTCTACGTATGCTACGTGTATTTCAAAATAAGTGGACCTACATTACACTTACATACATTCATTTTTGCTTAGGTTAGTCACTCTAGAAAAGAATGTCTGCTAAATGACAAAATATGATAATGGATCATATTCACAATCCACGAGGTATGAAGTGATGGGTTTAGTGAAAAGATGCCACACCAACATGGAGTAGAACCCCTTTGGGGTAAATCCGAGCAACACAATCCCATAGCTCATTGCTAGTCTCTAACTGTGTAACAAGGTTGTCCCATCTGCTCTGTGCAAAACACTAGAAAGGTACCACTCTGCAAGCTGGCCTCAGAGGAAGAGGAGTGGAAAGAAACACATCATGTCTATTCCCACAGCTCAGTCCCCCAGATGGCACATGGGGAAGGGGAAGACCATAAGTCTTTCACAGTCTGCTGCTATTGCTTTCAGTTGCATCATATTCATCAAGGGATTTTTGTCAAACTGCTTTCAACATGAAATAATTCCCTAGGAGAGTCCATTTTCAGGTAAGTGTCGAGGTTGCAAACTGAACTGATAAACATCGTCCTTACTGATAGCTCTGTGTGTGTATATATATTTTTGCAATCATTTAGTAAAAAGAAACTCTTACATTAGAATTTCACATAGATCACAAGGTGGTAATGAAATAGAACGTGTTGAAAGAAGGCCACTCTTCACTGAATGACATTGTCATCTCATCTCATTTGGTTCTGATCAGGTTAAAACAGTACCCTTAGAGACATCATTATTAACTGTGCGGAATAGGGGGTGTTCCCCTGTGATTAATTATTTTTCTATTCTTTCTTGCCAAAGAGAAGTAGTTTGCACTGACAATTCGTAAAAACTACACCTCACCTTACAGAACAACTTGCAGGTTGCAAACCCCTTAAAAGCATAGTGTACAACATCTTGTGATAAAATTGTGAAAAAATAACTTCTGCGTCTAACCGGAAGTGAGGTAACAGAGGGTAAACAGGTACTGTGACAACATCTGTGATGGGCCACAGCACCATGGATGTCGCCGCCATACAATGTGAGGGGGACGAGTTCATTGACTTCCATTCAACACATCAAAACAACACTTCGAAAATGTCCATTGGTCCATTGACTTCCATTTAACACATCAAAACAACACTTAAAAAATGTGCTCAAACTAAAGCCACTGAACAGCAACCATTTCACTTTGATAATAAACTACATTTTGGTACCTTTTATTTACCGTGCTTGGAGTTTAGTGCTGGGCTATTAAAACAAGATTTTCAGACAAGATGAAGTATAAATTCAGTTTTGAAATCAACCTGCAAATTGCTCTTTAAAAATAAAAAAAACTGTTCATCAGCATGGGAAATATTTTACCAGCATGTCTTCAGGCAAAATGGATTCATTTTTTTGTGTGCATTTCTTTCCTGTAAGACAAAAATTATTACCGTTCAATGGACGGATCATGCTATTCACAGTTACAGTTATACTCATAGACTGTATATAGAACTAGCTGTGAACACACCTTGGAGAATGTGTAACCAACAATCGTGTAACCAAGCCTGAATTGTAAAAAAAAAAAAAAAGAAATCGACATGGTCCTGCCAACAAGTGCCATGAACTGTCAGATAAATCAGTTGAAATCTAATATAGGGGCTCAAGGCCTTAGACACAGTAGAAACAGCACACAGACAGCACACACAAACACTAAAAGCTAGAACATTCAGGATTACTGGTTGGTATAATTTATTTGGTACTTGCCCTGTTATATTTCACAACTTTTTCCACTTCACTTGTCCATTGGCATTCTAACATATACTGTATGGCTTCTTGAAAATGCACGACTCTTCATGTCATCTAATCATAAATATTCCCCAAACCCCTACTCTTGCACATTCTGTAACAATGACACGCACAACAGCTAATTAAGCCAGAAAACAAACAGGATAGGCTGACTTAACAAAAAGCTATAAATAATGAAATGTATAAATTTAATATATTTTATCCCAAGAACAATAACATTAAAAGCATACTGTATTTGGGATTTTTATTATCTGTACAGGTCTCACTTGGTTAATGTTTTTTTTTTTTTTACATGACATTTAGCTTAACACTCTACGGCCTGACAAGTTATTCAAAGTTTTATGGCACAAACACTTTTTTATGATGTATCTTAGTTGGTTGGTGGTTGGTTTATCTAAGCTACATTAGACAGAGAGAACATCCACTGGCAACATGTCAGCCTTTAGGGCTAAATGGCACAAGAGAGAGTTTGTTCACACACTCTGAACAACCTGCTCAAAGAGTCATTTCACTAATGTTAATTAGGCTAGTTCACTTACTGCAATTAGTTTCGCAACATGAATCAAGACAAGGCACAGATATCCCATGTTCTGGGAACATTCACTGATAGTTCCCTGAAGGTCACACAAAAAGAAACCTTTAGAAGAATGGGAACATCCTGTAAAGGTATTGTGTTGTGTAGCCTTGAGAGAACATTTCCAGAACATCCCCTTACAGCTGTTTTTGTGCAACTTTTAGGGGACCTTTTGGGAACGTTCCCTGATGGTTATATTAAGGATATATTTCTTATCCTTTAACTGATGCTCCTAGAATGTTCCTGTTCTATGCAATTGTCAGGGAACTTTTTTAGAAGGTTTCCTGATGGTTATATTAAGGATACATTTCTTATCCTTTAACTGATGTTCCATGTTCCCTACAGGTATAGTTTTGTGCAACTGGCAGGGAACCTCTTGGGCATTTCTATCCACAATGTTCCCTTGAGGTCTTGATGCTTGTTTTTGTCAAACCATAAAATCACATCTGCCCATCAAGTAGCCTAGGCTGCAGATTTTTCTCTGCTCGAGTTTTAAACATGATTCAAAGAAAGTTGTGTGGACATTCCTGGAACCAAGGATTCGTGGTTCAAAGAATGTTCCGCGGACATTCCCGGAGCCAAAGATTTAACCATGAAGGCCGTGAGGGAACATTAGCTCTGGAATAATAGCCTATACCTTACACCATTCTATGGTAAACGCATGAAAAAGAACATGTGTACATCAAGCAACTTCCTTCCTTAACCTTGGGCATTGTTTTGGGGTGTGTCCCCAATGTCTTGATACAAATAAAGACAAATTGCACACTGATTATTTTCTGAACATAGAAACGGCAAGAATCCACCTGAGAGAGAACAGGAATTGGCCTTCAGCCAACTATCTGCACTAACAGTTGATTAACTGTATTTTTAGTAATTTCAAGCATCTTTACTGTTTGGTCTGCCTCAAGTTGGGTCCAGTGACTTAAAATAACATTGTTTTGTCAAAAAATACTATATGACTTCAGCTGAAGTCTATGCTCTGCAATAGTTGATTTCATTGTGCACATACTATTTTACAACAATATTAAAATATCATATTTCTCCTAGAAGGACAGTGAAGACACAATGGTGTCACAAGCTCCTAATACAACAATGATCTTCCATTTCCTCTACAAAGACACATGTGCAACTACCACAGCCATAACGCCCCTCTCCTACAAACACCATAGGGACAACATGGGAGATGGAGACAGACAGACAGAGAGACAGACAGACAGACAGACAGACATATGCAATAACCAGCTCATACAAACAGGGATGACAAAACTGAGAATGAAAACAAAGACAAGAAAGAAACAGAAGTGCCACCTAACCATGACTATATCGCACCAAAGACAAGGGACTCTTTTGCAGCAATAATGAACATGTACATATCAATGGATCACTTTGGAATGAAGGAGGATGGCAAATGGCGAGGCTTTACTCCCACCTTCACATCCTATCCTATCACAGTCTGTATAGTCAGCTAACTGCTGATCACACTTCAGAATCCCCTGCCGACTCCGTGTGTTCTTTGGGGGCGCACAAGCCCGCGCTGATGTCCATGCTACAATGTGAGTGCTCAGTGTCATTCTGCTCCAGGCCCTCCATTGGCTCTGGGTGGGGGGGTGATGACGCAGGCTCCGAGGAGCTCAAAGGGGCACTTGACAGCTGGGAAAAGGGCTTTGAGTCTCCAGCAGCCATGGAAGCTGCACTTTTGGCCTGCCGGATGCAGTTGAGCCACTGCTGCTTGTTAAAGGCATCACTGGCCTGGAAGCAGTGGGACTGCAGCTGGCCCCCACAGCGGAAGAAGTTCTTTGCTGAAAAAAGAGACAGAAGAGGAGAAATGAGGTTGTGGATGGTCAGTCGATAAAAAAGTCAGTCTCTCTAAAATCCCCTGGCAGTATTCAAACATACTTTCATAAAAAGGACTATAAGGCATTTGATTTTTAATAATAATAAAACAAACTTGCACATAGACAATAGGGGCATTTCCTGACAGGACTTAAGAAGCAGGTGAGGTGCTGTAGATGGATGAGCATTAGCCAGTCTACTCACACCTATCGTTATTACTGAAGGCCCCTCTGATGGAGCCACCCAGGCGGATCTCTCCATCCTGCAGGTCCTCATACTCCAGCACATGCACAGGGATGGGCTGTCGGTAGAGCTGGTAGCACAGCTGCTCACTCTGGGTGATGGCACGTGTGATCACTAACACCTCTTGGAACAGGAACACATGCAGTTTCTGGGAAAGAAATGAAAAGGGACTTCAAGCCACCATTCTGTTTTTCTGTATCGATTCAACATGAGACAGCCGTAGCCTACTGGTTAGGGCTTCAAGGGTTGCCAGTTCGATCTCCGACCAGTAAAAAAAATGTGGGCGGGGGGAGTGGTTGAGCATTGCTCTCCCACGCCCACATCCACGGCTTAAGTGCTCTTGAGCAAGACACCTAACCCCTCACTGCTCCCTGAGCGCTGCTGTTGAGCAGGCAGCTCACTGCTCAGGGTTAGTGTGTGCTTCGTCTCACTGTGTGTACTTATATAGATGGTCACATAACATTGCTAAAACAAATCTAATGGGTGACTGACACTTCTGCACAGTACTGTATGCTTAAGCATCTTCATTTGACACTGATAAGCAGAAAGATAAAATTGGAACACTTCTCATCTTCCACCACTGCATAGACTCATTGCATATTTTTGTTGCTTTGTCTTTGTTGTCTTGTGTTGTCTTGCTCTAACTTTGTAAAGCCACCTTTGAGAGAGACCTTTTGAGTTTGAGAGAGGTGCTATATAAAGAAAACATATTATTTTATTTTTTGTATTAATTAAAATGTAGAGAACACTGATCTACCAAATAATCTAGATTACACATAATAAATTGACAGCATAACTATTTACTTTTTTAAAACTGCTAAACATAATCCAATAAAGTAAATAAACAATACAGCAAAAAATAAAACCGAAGGTGAGATTTAACTAGCAGCCAACAGGGGGAGCTAAATAGATGGAAATCGTTGATATTTGATAGTTGATGTCTCTTTAAATACTGCACACGGAGGACAGCATAAACAAGCTCCAAAGAGTGATCTACGAGAACCCGAGATGTCTACAACATGACTGTCTCTAATTCTGATTTAGTAGGGTGCCCAAATGTTTGTACATGTCAACATGTCTGTTAATGCAGTGGTTCTCAAACTGTGGTACGGGTATCACTGGTGGTACGTGGAGTCTCTGTTGTGGTAGGCTACTCTGGGAGTCTCTAAGATGTTTAGTTCATGAAGACAAAATAATCACTTCAAATGATATAAAAATATATATAATGAAAAATGTTTACCAGTTTTTATCTCCCTTGAAAAAAGCCCTACGCTACTGTATTTTAATGCTGGTCATAATGGTGGTACTTGGAGAGCCAATTGTTCTCTGAGGTGGTACTCATTGTAAAAAGCTTAAGAACCACGGTGTTAATGTATATGAAGTTGCTGAAACAAGAAGTAAAACTGAATTACCATGTGAAGAAAGAATCACTAAAGCCTTTCATTCAAAATGCAATATGACAAAGTGCCAAATGCATTTAGCACACTGTGGTCACATTAGAAGGCTTGAGAGCATATGCTGCCATAGACAGAAGGAGGAGGAGGATGAAGAAGCCGTAATCAATATGGGATTATGGGATATGCTGTTTGGTCATCACTCCACCGGTAAAGTATCATTCATGGAGTCGAGAGGTTTTTAGTAAAGAACTGACCTTTAACAGGCATGTAAAAGCAATTCAAATTTGATTTAGGCATGGGAGGCTTTCAGCCAAGACTCAGTTGTGTTGTAGCAGCTACCTGTTTACGAGGATCCAGTTGAGTGTTGCACCTTGTGAGTGAGCTGAGGGATTTATGTGTGTGTCAAAGTTAAATAAAGAGTTGCCCTGTTAGGCATGAATAAGATATTCAGTGTCTGAGTGAACACTAAAGGAGTAGAATATAACATAAGATGCCATTAAAACACAGCTGATGCTCCACTGGAAACATTTGAGCTGGCTAAAGAATCTTCGGTGCATAAACTGAATTAATATACACATCTCCATAAGACAAGAAACTATCAAACCCCCTTTTCCCTCTCTGCTTCACACAACATGAAAGACCCAGTTGCTGCAAACTCTCTCATTTGTCCTTCTCTGGTATGCTGCTCTGTCCCCCTCCTTCTCCCACCCCTCCCTCACTCATTCCCCACTCAACCACCATGAGATGAAGACTTTTTGGAGGATCTTGTCCTGTGATTACAGCCTCTCTGTAGTTACTCCCACTGATTACTGCCAGGCCCATGCTGTGCAAGGATGGGAACCCCTCATTAAAAGCAGCATGAAGACGAAGCACTAAGCTGCGCTTCCTATCAGTGTAGCAGCTCGTCATGGCCTGGGAGGGTAATGTCTCACCAGGTGCTTCCCATTTGCGTTCTGGACGGCAAAAAGGAACAAACCTGATTACAGGGCCGGCAAGGAGAGGGTCTGATAGGTTTTTTTAGTTGTACCATTGGGCCTCATGACAAGATCAAATCTGTCTTCTCTATTATTAGTCAGTTAATGTGGGAACACAAACTATGTCTGATGTGGAGAGAGACTGCATGTTCAAAGAACTCTTAGGCACTGTGATGTGTGTGGGAGCGTGGTTATGTGGATGATGTATGTGTATGTGTACGTGTGTGCGTGTGTGTGTGTGTGTGTGTGTGTGTGTGTGTTTAGGGGATATCCTTTGGAGCAAGGGTTCTCAATGGTTAGCCGACAGCTTACATAACAACCAATGAGCCATGAGAGGGGGGAGAGAGCAATGTGTGTGTGTCTCAGCTTTAACCTCATGAACTCCACTTCACTCAACCCCTTGGTCTATCCATCACTTTACACTTAAGCCTGTTAGCGTGTCACACAGACATTTCAAAATGAGCAGTGTGCAAGTGTGTGTGCAGAGATATAGCAGTTATGTAACAAATTTAACCCATTAAACAGGAGAAAAGGCTGCCAGAAAGGTGAAAGGCTTTGCCATCAAACAGCCTATACAGTCTGAATATTCTACCCATTTGAAAAATCACAATACCTCTTTAACTCTGAGTGAGAGGATGGGAAAGCACATTTGAATATACTGTATGTGGAAATGCAATCCTGTGAGTCTGCGCCTAGCAGCCCATTACAGTGTGCTTGTGTGTGAGACAGAAAGAGACACAGAGAAAGAGAAAGAGAGAGATAGAGGGACAGAGAGAAAGCGACGGAGAGAGAGAATAACTCACAACTCCTCTGTTGTTCTTCAGGTCACCATGGCAGGTGAGGACGCGGGAGCGGTCAATCAGCTGGTCTCTCTGACTGTCCTCCAGGTACAAGAGACGCTCTTTGTAATAGCGGCACTCTGACTCCCCTGTCTGGACATTGATCTCTGCTACAATGTTTTGGATCATGTTCATCTATAGAGGAAAGAAAAGACACGGGGAAGGAGACAAGGGAAAAAACGATTTGAAATAGTTGTACATTGTGGAACACAGTGGTACAGGTTTGCCATTTCTATTAAAATTATGATAATTCCCTGCTTTCTTCAACTTCACAATTGTAACCCAATAAGGTTTTTTGATATTGTTGATATAATGTGTTGAAATGGTGTAGATAAAATGAATAAATGTATAAAATAAAACTGAAAGATATGTTTTGTGCCAACAACTGGTATTTTCATTATTCTTTTTCCAGCTGTGGCCTACTGGTTAGGACTTCGGGCTTGTAACCTAAGGGTTGCCGATTCGATCCCCGACCAGTCCACGGCTGAAGTGCCCTTGAGCAAGGCACCTAACCCCTCACTGCTCCCCGAGCGCCGCTGGTTGGGCAGGCAGCTCACGGCTCTGGGTTGTGTGATTCACCTCACTGTGTGTTCACTGTGTGCTGTGTGTTCACTAATTCGGTTAAATTGGGTTAAGTGCAGAGAACTGAATTTCCCTCACGGGATCAAAAAAGTATATATTCTATTCTATTCTATATCTGAAAAAGTTGTCTTTTAGGGTGCAGTATGGTATATTTCAACATGTCAGTATTGGTGTGATGGGTCCCATAAAGCTTGCTTTTGAGTGAATTATGGTAGATGTGTGTATCCCACACATCCACTTCAGGTGCTTGTAGTTGTTGTAGTGTGTGTGTGTGATTAAAACAGCACACAAACAGATTTGCTCTCGGGGTCCCCCTTCAGTTGACAATCGCGATAATAAACAAACTAAATATGCGTATTTTGCTGCTCAATGGTGTGTTTTGCCCCCAACAGCACCTTCCAGGCAGCACAGCCTAAAAGGCACTACCTTTACCCTATTCCTAAGCCTAACCCCCTCAACCCTCATCCTACCCCTAAACTGAGGGGAGTAATGCCTTGAAGGCAGCGCTGCCTGGAAGGCACCATTGAGGGCAAATAATACCAAAGACCTATTTTGCTACAAAGTATGAACATAAATCCGATACAAAATATGGACAGCAGTATGCAGAAAGAGATCTCAGACTTCCTGCATAGCAGCTTTGCTAACTGAACACAGAATGTTTATTGGTCGGTAATCACCTAGGGGGGCGCTAAAAAAATGACAAAAGTGCCATTCGTCATGTTATGAGCTTATGTGCCATCAAAAGGATTTTGGAAGCGTTATGTTAACGTAAAACAGCTCTTAAGGGTGCCTTTCCGTGTACAGTATACTCACTGCCTCCTCCAGGTGCTGACGGTCAGGGTGGTCATTGGGAGTGTGTTTGAGGATCTCCTTCAGCAGGAGGGGATATTTGACAAGACGACTGCGTGGGATGTCCAGAAAGTTCCACAGGTCCAGTTTGCGGCTAAAGGGAGATTGTAAACAGCGCTGCAGGAAGTCGTGCACACGGTGGTCCTGTTTCTTATGGTCCAGCAGTGCTTTAGCAGCCACCTGGTTACTGCAGTAGCTGTTGTAGGAGTCTAGACATGGCAGCTGCAGAAACAAGTGCATCAGGCAAATACAAAACAGGGAGTGAGACTGAAGATAGTCTTTCCGTTTCTGTTCATGGGTTTCGTCAGGTCCCTTGCCACAGGTTTACAAAATAAAGCAGCTAGTTTATGAATGCAGACTGCATGGCGCTTGATTTTATACACCTGTGGGAAGGGACCCGGTGAAACTTAATTTTGAGGGAAAAATGTGCAACTGTAAGGTTTTAGATCAGGGTGAGGGCTGCAGCGAAATCTAGTCTGGTCTCTCTAGCACTGTGAAAGACACTTTTTGGTTGAACCCTGTATGGCTTTTGCTGTGAGCTTTACTTCACCCGTCATGTTACAATTGATCTGGGTGACTGTTACAACTGTCCTCTACATGTAACAAAGACACTCAATGCCATTAGATGAAAACTGAAGAGGAAAAAAGGCAACCCTGCTTGAACTACTGAAGTAAATGTAGAGACAAGGGATATATGAGGGGCAAGATGAATTTCCAAAAGGATCGATAAATGTCTGTCTATCTATTCACCTCATTAAGCCATGTTCATTTTAGAAAGTTAGGCTTCCGCCTTGTGCTCAAACTACCAGTCAGCTAGTTACGGCTAATTAGTTTCGCTGGTATAACACGGCAGAAGAGGATGGAGAGGCTAACTTGGGAGGAAACGAAAAATGCCATCAGGTCAGATGGCAAGATTGTACTTCACCACCCAAGGCTATTCACCTCTACAGAGTGAGTGCTGTACTGTAGATGATATGATATATGATAGAGCAGGTGGCCTCCCGTATCGTATGGAGATAGATTTTAGAGACAGATTGGCCATTCTCAGCACAGTATGTCAATCCATATTATAACATATTCTGAAGCGCTTTCTTTCTTTCTACCCAAACCCAATGCATTATCTGATTATTTGCTGTTCAAAATGTTACTGTTTGGTAACCATGGTAACTATGTTTAGAAAGTCATTACAAAACAGCTGCTCCTAAGTTCGTGTTCTCCGAAATCCAGATTTGAAATGTTTATTACAGAAATTTCTTAAGTCACCAAAATCCTGACCTATAGCATATGATGAGTCATCGATAGAACTCTTACTATCTCAATGTATAGCAAAAGTAATGTACTGTAATGTAGGTTACTCTCAATGTAGGCCTACTGCTCAATGGGAAGTTCAAACATAAAGCGGACAAAGATGGTGCCCCCCACGTTTGCGTGCGGAGTTAGGTGAATGGAGGATGAGTTTGGAGCGCTGTGTTCAATTTACCACAGACATATGATTTGATAGACAGGGAGAGGCTGAAAGTCAATGCATATAGCCAGGAGCACTCAATTGATGTAAACATCCCTGCTCTCCCCCCACCTCACCCAACCACCCCCAATGCATGCATTTGTGTGTGTGTGTGTGTGTGAGTGTGTGTGTGTGTGTGTGTGTATGTTTTACCCAGTCAACAAGGATGTGTCCCACATGCTCTGTAGATCCATCAGGCTTGCGGGCTTCTCTCAAGCGACTGAGCAGATCTGAAGGAAAGAAAGACTGATATTGTGACCATGTCTGTGCTGTAAGACCAAGACGCCATATCTTCCATAAGGCAATTCCATATATTCAGTCCATGTGTGTGAGCACCAGTGTCTATGACTCTCACCTTCGTGGAGAGGAATGAGAGAGTCCAGTGTACCAAAGATCTGGTTCAGCTCATGCTCTGTCATGATGGACAGCTTTAGCATGGGGTCATGGTACGCCTGTAGAGGAGAGGAAGAGGGAACTATGGCTGTTACTCCACACATGCAGCTACATCTCAAAAAAATGTTTTATATTTTTTTCCCATAATCTTTTATCAAAAAGTGAAACTTACAAAAAATCTAGATTCATTACACACAAACTGAAATATTTTAAGCCTTTTTTTGTTTTCATCTTGATGATTACCGTTTACAGCTCATGGAAAATAAATCAAATCCAGTATATCAAAATATTATATATAATAATAATAAATAATCTATAATACAGAAATGTCATCTTCAAAAGTGCTCTAATCACATAATCACACCGGCAATGGGTTCCTGAACCTTTCGCCTCTAGACAAGGGAATGGACTTTTCTACAATATTCAAAGTGAAACGCTCCCTAGACAAACACACTTAACTTAACGTAAGTCCTCTCTGACCTTCACCTCTACCCCCATGCTGTAGTGTATATGATCTCAAAATGATCAATAACAGCAGTTTGAGAGGGTAACACGGTCACAGTAGGCCATCCCTACCAAAGGCCATAGAAAGAGGAAGCAAACTCATTGGGAAAGCAGATGTTACCTTCTTGGCCAGTTTAAGATCCTCAATCAGGTCTTGTTCCCCCTGAGACAGCTCAAAGATGGCCTGCAAACCAAAAGCAGGAGTGTAGGAGAGTGACACAGGGTGAACGTGAGAGGCAAAAGTTAACCTCCCAGTCAAGATTACCTACAACCTCCAGCGGTCAATAATTTTGTACAGAGAAGTCACTGTTTAAAAACAAAATTCATAAGGACGGTGACACTCTGATAGGCCTACAATTAATTTCAGCTATACATTACACCTTGAAGACAGACATATTTACAGTAAATTGTCATAAATGTGTAATGTTGAAATGTTGAGGTGTACAATTCAAAGGGTGAAAGACAGTGGGCCTCATTCACCAACCATTCTAACAGAAGACATCTGTTAAAGACCCACTACAGTCATTTGGTTAAGCCCTGTTTTCCTCAGTGATGCACAGTGATGGTGTTAGATCACAGGTTATTTAACATATAATGTATCACATCTACACGTGTTGGCAAAATGAGATGCTTATTTTATTCATTCTTTAGCTTGCTTGACTTTTACACACGTAGGCTACATTTGCTATCAAAGGTCACCATTACAATCAGCAATGGAATTCACTGGTTGTTCAAATAAAAGGCTGAGATGAATCCTTACACACCTGCCATGACTATATGTTGATACCAGTAAAAGAGAAGGATCAATTCTGGCGTTGAGCTGATTACCTTTTTTAAAACATTACATGTTACAGTAAATTTACATTTGCAGTATGCTGCATTTGCGTAAAGGTGTTTGCCACTACAAAAGCCAAATTAAACACCCTGGTTATCATTTACCTTGTTACAATCTGACAGTGATTTTTTTCCATGGCTTTCATGAATCACCAAGTCCTACATGTGATGTGAGCAAACATTATCAATAAAATCACATCTTTGGCTGAATTTTAGTCAAGATTTAATAAGAGCTTTGTATAGTATAGACACTCTTTTGATCTTAAACTTAATGGACTTGGATGGACCTTTGATGGCATAGTCGTGCTGTGACAGCAGGATGAATGTAAACATTTTATGCAATCTTGGGACTTTTCTTTAGTTTTTTAGGGCTTAAAACAGGGGGTCATAACTCCCATTATATTGTTTCAAACTATTTTGGCTTCTTGAGTTTTTAGGTGGACCCTTCAAATTCACTGAGTTTGGTGAAGTGGCATGTTTCATCCCCACATGGTCCTGGACACTCATCAAATCACATCAAATGTGCATCTATTTGATCTTATATGAACTACTAGGGATGTAACGGTATGAAAATTCAACCCCACGGTTATAGTGATCAAAATCATCACGGTTTTCGGTATTATCGCGGTATTTAAAAAATTGTGTGAACAATATGTTAAGAAAGCGCTGATGGGTGTAGACAAGCTGAAATATTTTAGTTTAAAAAGGTGTGACAGTGTTTATTACATTAAAAATATAGGCAAACCCTTATTGCCTTCAGCAGGATACCGATCATTCACAGCAGTGGCAATCCTAGTCTCTGCTCCCTCCACACACACAGAAAATGGCTTGTCTTGTTTCTATTGCATATTTTGAATTCATGAACTTTATATATTTTGCTAATAGTTTATAATATGTTAGGATTTGCATAATTACTTATAGCTAAAAAATATTCAGTAATTTGAATACTTCATATTGATTTTTAAAATATTACACTTGTCTTTAATGACAGGGGTGTTGTGTAGGTCTAATTGAGCGCCTGTCACTTTAAGAGATGAAGTCGTGAAGACGTGAAGTAATTATATTAACCTTCATTTGGTTTTAGGAAAGTAGTCAGGCATAGTTCAAGGATATCCGTTTTCATTTAATAGAATGAATGTTCAAAAAATTAACAAGTCAAAGAAAATATTGCTGGGATCATAGAAAAGATAAGTGACTTGCAATGTTAACTTCTATGATTTTGGTGAGCACTAGGCTACTGTACATTAATGATAGACATGACGCGTGAGCTAACGGGATAGTTACCTTGATGGAACTCTCTCAAGATGTAAAAGTTTGCCAATCGGCTGTGTAGTTTTGAATTAAACACTACAGTAGGCCTAAATGAACTAAATCCCATAGGTTACCGTGGCATTGTGCTCACTTTTTCCTTGGTTGGAAATGTTGGCTGCTTATAGCTTAACTTATGATTTGGAGTTGGTATATCTGTTATATCCAATGAGCACTTATATCCCAGCGCTCAACATAAAACTTCACGGCATTCTCCTCCTGATAACGTTAGTGGAATAGCCTAGATTTAATGTGAACGTGTAGGCCTACATAAAAAGACGCAGAGTGGCTACATGATCCAGCGCACGTTTTGGGGTGGAAATGCCCTTTAAAAGCAGGTGTAGCCTTATCTGAATCATGGTTAAATCCATCAATTAGACAACAGAATTAGTAAGGTAAAGTTTTGTTTCATAGTAGCCTTTCAGCTTGTGTCAAAAGCAGGCTCGGATGAAGCTGGGAGGAATTAAACATGCGGTTACCACACCATAGTATCAACCGTGATAATAATGATATTCGAAATGAACACGGTAATTGTTATCGTCAACATTTTTATCATGGTTTACCGTCACACCGGTAATCGTTACATCCCTACTACTGACACTATATTGACATACAGTACAACAACTTCTTTCCTCTTCACTTCCTGAAGTTGTAACTCCACTTCAATGTATTCATACTACTGTACATGGTAATGTTTTTGCATATACTGTATTATATTTGGCAAAAATCAAAACTTAAGTCACAACTTAAGGCTAAACTTCAACTGAGGAAAAAATGGGATTCAGTAGAAGATGGCTGCAAACAATTAGAAGGTAGGCATATTTCTCCAATATGACTCGAGTTTGACTATTCTTATGGTCTTTTTAAAGAACAAATGTAAGAATATTGGTGAGTGAGGCCCAAGGTATTTAAATCAGAACTAGAACAATTCTAACAGTCTATGAACCATCTCCTCTTCTCTTTTCATGACTGCAGAAATCCAGCCTGTCACAGAGAGCGGAGAGCAGAGCCCTTCTGACCTCTGGGAAACCTAATGCTTCCCAGCAGATGCTCTGGTTTAGTCCACAATGTATTCCCTGTCCTTTGAAGTCTGCCTGATGGTAAGGAAACTCAATTTGGGAGCGGGGGTGTGCATGCTCATGTGTGTGTTTGTGTGCATGGACTAAAATGACTGTGCCGAAAGCCGCTCATTACTCTGACTGCAACTTTTGAGATGTCTGTGCTAAACATGGAAAACAAGCAGAATCAGACAACCTAATTTGTGCTATTGTTCTGGAAACTACTATGAGATTATACTGGCTAAAATCAGTCCTGGTCAGACACTGGCTGGGTTGCGCTCCAGACAAAGCTCCAGGTAAAGCTACTTCTTATGAGCTGCTTGCAAGCATAATGATCTGGCAGAGGCCGTGTGTCTGGTTCCTGCTCACTGCACACTTGTGAGAGTCACACAGACAGCATTTGTATCTATTGGTGCATATGGGCTATGTGTCTGAACAAGACATTTGGATTAAGCTCTCAGTGCGCTAATATTTAGATCCGTGTGTGTGTCTGCAAATCTACAGCTGGAATTCCACTTTCCTCCAAGAAAGCTGATGCAACAACCACTTTTTGTGTTCTGTTTTGATTATCTTTCTTATGCGCTTATCTCATTTTCTCTTTTCTTCCTCTGGACAGACGGCCTGGTCTCTCACCTCTTGGCGCTTGATCTCTCTGGACGAGAGCATCTGATCCAGACGAACGTCGAAGGTTTCGCTCCACAGCTTGCTGTCGCGCCTTTTGGTGACTGCTGGGGGGGCTTGCCGACTCCATGGTCGGGGGGGCACAATCTCCGGCCTACTCTCACTGCGGAAACTGATGGAGCGCTAAGATGAGGCAGGGTGGGAGAAGGGAGGACAAGCAGAAAGACAACATGGAAATGAAATTCTTGGCTGAGAATGTGGCTACGTTTACACCATCAGTTAAATGTGACTCAATTCCGATTTTTTTTTCATATGTGGCACAATTCTGATGTGCGGCACTAATGTGGAAAAAGCGCATGTTCAGATTGATTCAGGCCTCATTCATATGTGGAAATAAATCTGATACAAATCGGATATGTGCCAATGCGACTGCAGGCAGGCAGATCAGATATTCTCTGTCCTTGAGATGCCTACAATCTTTTAGGTTTTCACATAAACTTACAATATTGCTTTCAATTTCATGTGAACACATGACTGGCTGAATGGTGTAATTAAGGTGAAAACAGAGATGGAAAAGCTGCAGTAAGCGGTAAGTTCTCCATCTTTTTTCCACCTTAAAGTACAAACGATAGCCTGTAGCCAGACTTCTCAAGATACTTTGGAAATGCCACTGAAATACCTTATTGCAAGCTTATTTCCAATACCCTAATGCATGCTTATTTTGCAATATCGTTTGTTTGCTTTCATTTCAGTGACCAAAAGTCCGCTGGGGCGCATGCGGACTGTCTCAAGAGTTTAAAATGAGTGAACCATGTAAACACAGATATCTGATATGGGCCTGAACGTACATGTAAACAGGCAGTCTAAAAGAAACTGATATACAGTAGGCAAGAAATCGGAATTGTGTATCAATGCCTGCAAGTGTACATGTAGCCTGTAAGTTAGTACGAACAGTACAGACACCTAATATAGCATGGATATTTTTTACACTCACACCACACAAGGGAGATAGCAGTAAGACCAGATATTGTGCAAGAGCAATTGTTGCAATAGAGAATACCATCTGAATATAATATTTTAATAGAAGCACTGAAAGAGATCTGAGAAATGTGTGTATATGTGGTATGTGTGTGTGTGTGTGTGTGTGTGTTAGAGAGAGAGAGAGAGAAAGAAAGAGAGAGAGAAGGAGAGGAGAGGGGCAGTAAGCCCACCTGTAAAGTCTGTCCAATGCGTTTGAGGGGAGCAGCTTTGACTGGAGGGATGAGACTGGCCAATGAGGTGACGCGTGAGAGTGGCTTTATGCGCTTGTTGCTGGGCTCCTGTAGGAAGAGAAGAAGACAGTCACATTCAGAATAAGGTCCACACCTGAGGTGCGTTCAAATTTGGCAAACAGTGGCGAACGTTAACATTCCATTCTAACAGTTATTGCATTGTTGCGCTCGTCACACTCACGTCCAGTTCCACTGTATGTTCGCGGCGCACTACCTCCTCAGACTGTTTGCGATTGTAAGCAAAAGTTCACCAAAAACTCAAGGCTAATGGAATACTGTTTGCGAACGTTCGCCTATGTTCGTGAATTTGACAGCACCTCTGAGGAGGACATGATCACACTACTAAGAGATCAAAGCATTTTTGGTGTTGCATTCGCCATGGGGTAATAGTAATGAACTGCTCAAGTCAATTAATGGCTATTACAACATCTTGCCAAAGGACTGGTGTTGAAAATCAGCCTAACATAGGCACATTTATGTTGCTTGATGGGAGTTGTCATATAAATAAGTAAATAAATAAAATAAATCTCCAAACTGGACTACTGTAATTCACTGTTAGCTGGGCGGTCTGCTTGTGTAATGAGATTGTTACAATTGACTCAGAATGCTGCAGCATGCCTAGTATTTAATTAAGACATATGTAACTCCTCTTAGTTACTCCTCAATGGCTTCCTATAATGGGCAGAATTAGTATTATTACTACTATTACTACTCTCAGCTCACAGCCCCAACCGCCCACCGTGTCTGATGAGCGTCTGTGATGTGGAGCAGACATAAACGCTAGGCCAAATTCAGCACTCTTTTCCTCAGTGCTTCCTTGTTGGTGGAATGAGTTGCCGCGTGCTCTGCATTCCTGTGATTATTTTGGGCCTTTCAACAGGGGTCTAAATACGTATTGGTGTTGCATTGACATTATTGTTATTACTGCTATTTCCTAATGTAGTCTTACCAACTTTTTAAAACGATTTACTTTTAATTTGTAACGTGTTTATTTTATTGTTTTATTTTATAAGACGCTTTGGACAAAAACATCTGCAAAATTCCATTACCATAAAAAATACATACAATAAAAATGACTGCTCTGACATCTTTCTGCAGTCTGCAGTCTTTCACTAGCCTGACTCTCGCCAGACCCTTGTAGTTCCGCCATGCTCCACCAGAGGCTGAGCTCCACACAAGGGTCTGGACGCGAGGGCAACCCAAACCCCTGGGCCAGTGATCAAAAAATAATCGACCAATCAGGAGCGCCGAAGCGAGTGTTTGATTCAAATAACAATGGCGGCACGCAGCGAGGAGTCTTGTGCTGACATTGATTCTGCTATTTCAACCGTTTTGTCGAATCTATCGAGTATTCATTCTTTAAAAGATTAACAGAGAATAGTTTTGAAGACATTTATTGGTGGCAAGGATGTTTTTACTCTTCTTCCGACCGGGTTTGGCAAGAGCTTGAAGAAGCCTAGCACGTCATTCAAGATAACAGGCAAGTGGTTTATCGAATCACATGCGAGGATGTTTTACAAGGACCCGCCTTCAGAAATACATCTCCTATCGAGAAGTCCCAGATCCTTGTGTGAAGCAGACAGCGAACTACAGGATCTGGTGAGAGTCAGGTTAGTCTTTCACAGCACTTACCCATAACTTAAACAGGCCATGAAGGCCATATGAATCAGTCAATAATGAGGGTGTTGATCTAGGACAGCATGCAACTCAACTCTTGGAGTCACACACGTACACAAGAACCTTAACAAAATTACTTCACATTTCACCTCAATCAAATAGACCTGTGACAGGCAGAGAAACATCTTTTTTAGTGCACACACCTTCAGTATGAGTGAAGACCACACATTACTCACACAGATGTCAGCACAAGACGACATCAAATCAATGTTAGCACAGTGGCCAAAGTCCTAGCCCGTATAAGGTCTCTGATGTTGCACTAAAAGATGTTGTGCTTTCAATAATGCATACAGACAGTGACCTCAACGACAGTCACACAGAGAGAGTGCATAATATTGTCATAAGGCAAACAGATTTGGCCGTAGGGTTCACCCTATGGACTAGCAACCTGATTTGACAGTCATGTGATTAGACCATACAGCTCACTTCACTTAGACAGTTCACCAGTGTAGACTTTGCAACATGACGACATGCAGGCACTGATACCAGGCAAGCTCTTTGCGGCTCAATAAATTCCTAATGTAGGGCTCAACTTGCCTCCCAGCGCCTGATTAGCCTGGATTTGCACTGATCGATAAATATGTCACGTGAGTACGTACAAGCTAAGCCAGCCTACCTAGAAAGATCTATCCCCAGATTAACAATCACATACATCAGTGTTTACTATACAGAGGCACCAGAGGAAACAAACAGAATGCATATATGGTGAAGAAAGTGCAGCTTAAAGTAGATCCCATTGTGAATAGAAGAAACTGAAATAGATGGACTGAGACTTACCTAAACCTAAAGAAACTTAAAACAGATTATGACTGCAGTGGTGCTATATGTTCAATGTGGATGTAATCAGAAAAAAGAGTGGTCTTATTAATCAAATTAATCACATTATAATTTTGCTTGTTTTACTGCTCTTTGCTAAGCAGATCTGGCACTTCATAGAAACTAAGACTAGCCTGGGAATGTTGACTCACATCTTGCAGACTGGCCTCGTGAACCTATTTCTTGTGGCAAGGGACAACAAGACATGACTAATGGGAAGCTCCAACAGGAGGCTACTGGGCCTCCCCAAAAAGGTTACATAATGTTAAATGGACAAACACACTCACCAGTGACTGTTCAGCGCACATGAGTCATGCATAACTACCTACTGATGACTGCACAGCTGAAGTAATGTTATTGTAGACCTGCAATCTGATGTAATGCCTTTTACTCATTCACCTTCAACGTCTGTCCATTTACCTGCATCTCAGTACACAAAATAAGTCAAATCTTCTAAATAAGATCTAAAATAGCTTCCTGCATATAGGAATCTGTAGTCATGAATCATGATCTAACTTCACTTGTTTCATAATTGTTGAAAGTATTGTGGCTGTAACCAATTGGCATTCATATTATTCCTATAGTAAAGGGAACTTGGGTGTCTTGGGAGGCATTTTATAAATAAAGTATTACTGTTATGTTTTATTATTATAATCGCTTTACAGCAAGAGCCAAACGCTAAACTCAACTGACAAGACTGAAAGAGCAGTAGCCTACTCTAGTGCTAGTCATTTCCATGAGATAATACCACAACAACTTGAAAAAAAAGCAGAGGCTGGTAGGGCCAGGTTCTTCAATCCTGAGGAAAGGTGAGACCAGAGCTGGCTGATGACACATTGCCCTCTGCCCCCTCTCTGTGTGTGTGTGTGTGTGTGTGTGTGTGTGTGTGTGTGTGTGTGTGTGTGTGTGTGTGTGTGTGTGTGTGTGTGTGTGCATGGACCAAACGCTTATCTTCCGTAAAAGACTAGTGGGGCTACATGCTCACCAAGTTTCATGTTCCCCTGTGTTTTGATGACCTGGGAATCGCTGACCAAAAATTGACAAAATAAAAATGGTTAATCCCTACATGACTGCTACGCTAGCAGTGGTCATAATATCAGCTTTCATTTGAGTGCATTTTGTTTTCATTGCAGGGCATAGATAAATAGAACCAGATATCCTGGCTTTCTGACTCAATTATGTGTACTAGGTGAGAAAGCAGCTCCTTGTGTGGTTGTGCGGAGTCAGATGTGTTCACTAGGGCTTCATGTGTTCTCTATTGTTCTGATCAGTTCAGGGAGTCTCTGATCCCCCAGAGAACAGCCGGGTTCTGCTCCACTATCCTTCAAGGAGGACCAGTGTTCCTATATGGCACACCACCAGATCAACTGACAGACAACGCGAGCATCTCTATTCTTTGATCGCTCCTGTTGCTTGGACACTGTATCAGAATTCATCATTGCTGAACGCACACAAAGACCATACTTTATAAAACCCTACACCAGCCAGGCTTTGGATATCCTGCACTCCATGACAGAACTTAATGACTATTAAAAGATTTTCTAATTTGGATATTTGTGGAAATACTCTAGACACAAAACTATTCAAAATAAATCCAGAATTATTTAGGCCTAATTGTTAGCATCATGTGCACACAATACTGTGTAATATAGCCTAGGCCCACTATCAGAGCGTTCAAACGCGCTGAAATACTTTCTGGATACTGACATAAGAGGTGATACAACTGCGCCCCGTTAGGCTATTTACCAACAAAGTCGAGTGTTGGTCTATTTGCAAAAAGTCAAGTAAGTTTGCAAATAGATAGCCTACATAAATAGATATTTCTAAGTACAACTCCAGACTGACTCAAAACAGCTTAGAAACAGATTTGCTTTGAAGGCATACCTCAACTTCTTTGGCTGGGCTGCTTCTCAAGGTTTGCACTTCTAAAGAGCAGTTGGCTCTGTTCAGAACGAAGTAAAGCGGGTAATCCGTGGCCACCATGCCGTTTCCGTCGGTGGCTGTGGTAGAAGCAATTGTTGGAGGACAATCGCAAGCTGACCTCCCAGTCACTGTGCCCGCCAGCTCTGCGGAGTTTCGGACCTCCAGCTTAGCCTACGCCTGCCAATGCATGCCGTCTGTGTCGCTCCTTGCCCAAACGTAGAGTAGCCTGCAGACGCCCGTGCGTGGGTGCGGCGTGTGAAGGCTACTTTCGCTCGCCAGATGCTACTACAGTGAGCGCGTGCCTTGTTGAAGCATACAGGTTAGAAACACCCGCCAGCTGACTCCACATCATATAGCCTGCTCATGGGAATTTTCGGAAATAGGAGAGGGCGCCACATGCTGGAACAAATTATGTCACGCAAATGAACATGAACTGTCGTGCTAAGCAATGTAACGCTCCTGTTTCACATCCAAAGCCACCAGCAACATAATTGCGCCCATTCATCGGTTCAGCGACATACGCACGCACGCGCACGCACACACACACACACACACACACACACACACACACACACACACACACACACACACACACACACACACACACAATGCAGAAGGCAAAAATCACATTTGATATATAAAAAAAAGTCTGAGTGTGCGAGAAAAAGACAGTGTGCAAGATGGAGAGAGAGAGACTAATAATTGTCACAATGTACAGTAAAAGGCCTAGCCTACATTAATTCATATCATATATGACAAAACATAAATCCTCTTGAGTCTGGTGCATAGTGTGTTCATGTCGGCCTATTGTCATGTGTGGTCTTTAGTGGTCTGAGTGAAATAATAAAAAAAAAGAACAGAAAAAAACTCAAAATCGCCACATCCTTATGCAGGCTTGCTCCAGCAGACAGGAAATTAGTCCCGGTATTAAGAGGCTTTGTTCTGACCAGGCTGACAAGTTCCTGTTATTGTACTGCTATCAGCCAAGTGGAAGTGTGCCCTGAGGGGGGTGATTTACCCCCAGCCACCCCCCCAGCAGTGTGTTTCTTTTGCCTCCAGTCATGTGTTCCACTGTAAACAAACATGGACTGGACCTCCACTATGCCAAACTGACTGATAATAAATATTCATTTGTGGACTGCATCAAATGCCATAAAGGTCAGCTGTGATGCTTGGTGGAGGTGGGGAGGGTTATAGATGACAACAAGGGGCTTTTATGTGAGGTAAACTTCTGACAAAAAAGAGACCCCCACAATCTCCACCACCACAGATTGCCAGTCAGCGAATCACAGAGAAATCAGAATGACAAGGAAGAGCATAGTTCGTCAAAATGGTTTTCATGATAAGCTCAGTGGACTACAACTGTCAACCCTTATGCATCTTTGTATCTGGTAATATGGTAACAATTTCCCTTGATTGTTTACACACTATTATAAGGTTTCACGAGTTCGAAAATCAAAACCATCTCACCATATACAGTACCAATGTCAGAACAGACACATTTTCCAAAATGATAAACCCGTTCTCCTCCTTTATCATACATGACTAAAATAAAACCTTTCCTACAGTATAATATTAACTATTCCTATTATATAACTGGATATGATTCACATTAACAGGTTAAATCTTGGCCAAATTCAGTTAATGTGACACAATACAGTACATGTATGTGATTTTTTCATAACTGTGTGAACATCACAACTCACATGGAATCTGACTCATGGGTCCCTCCACATATGGTCCTAAATCTGATACAGGTCTGAAATATGGATTAACACAAATCATTATAAAGCCTGCAATTACTTCCTTCAATAATTATTGGAGCTAGAGAGTAGCAGTGAGCACTTTTCCTCTGTCACACACATGCTATTTGTTTATCCAGCAAATAATGATGTCCACAGACAAGGTTGAGTATGTTGCATGATTTTATGAAAGCATGATGTATTGCGACATCGAAGCCAGTCAAATTTGTAGTTTCTTTGGTCTCATTCCATCGAACTACAGATACACTACACGATCTGGTAAACGTAGTGTGGCTATAGCCGATAGAGGGCCGCGAAGTGAATGCAGAAGTGCTGTTCACCCTGTTACGAGTTGATGAACCACTGAAATGATTTTGAAACATTATTTTAAGGTACAAAAAACTCTTTAGTGTTGCTTTAACTTGACTTGTAGACAATGACATTAACAGTATCTGACCTAAGTCTTCCAAGTGCCTTACTATGACGATGAAGTACCTTACTATCCTACTGAAAAGGACCCCCCATGTTAAGTCCAAACAGGAAAAAACTGTTTACACAAACCACCGTTTCCCTCAGGAACACTGTTTCATTGTGTTCTCACGAAACAACATCTTGTACATGCAGTGGTGCCCTCCAATGAACCAATCCAGATGATCTATCAATTCGGGAATGGGTGGGGGATCATCTGTGACTTGTCTTTTCAGGGCAGTCAGTGGGGACTGTATAGAGTCCATGCCAGAGTTATTTATGTAATGCCAGTTAACTACAGGCTTCCACAGTGGCAGGATAACCCAACATTTCTCTCTCCTCAGGAAGGCAAGCCCCTCACCCACCTCTCTAGAAATAGAAGTACTGGTCAGACAGCCAAACAAAAGCCAGACACTAACAATAGACACATCATTTTTTGTTGTATTTAAAGTGTACATTTTTCAGTGTTGATGATAACGCAGGATGTGTCTTTGTACCAACCTAGTTACAGTATAATCACTGTGGGTCCATTTATGAGTGAATATCCTCAGTAAAGATTTTTACCATCAGACCACACAAGAGAAAAAAACTAAGGGACAAGTGGAATATGATTGCTATTATTTAATGAATGGTACTAACAGTCATTAAAGGGACACTTCACCGATTAGCATTAAGCTTAGTATCTTTAGAAAACCAGTCATGTTTTTGAATGGTCGTGCATCATTCCCTCAGTTTGCCTTGAGATGGGAGAAATACGGATCTCCATGTTGGACTTCCTGCTTTCAATGATGTAAAAATCATAATTTTACATCATTGAAAGCAGGAAGTCCTATTCATGGGTTTCATTGAAATCTGTATCTCTCCCATCTCAAGGCAAAC
Source organism: Sardina pilchardus (assembly GCF_963854185.1). Taxonomy (NCBI): domain Eukaryota; kingdom Metazoa; phylum Chordata; class Actinopteri; order Clupeiformes; family Clupeidae; genus Sardina; species Sardina pilchardus. The sequence goes on along the minus strand of NC_085002.1, from coordinate 32,696,017 downwards.
TGAGGGAATGATGCATGACCACTCAAAAACATGACTGGTTTTCTAAAGATACAAAACTTAATGCTAATCGTTGAAGTGTCCCTTTTGAAGCCACACGATTGCATATACAGTAATATTGTGGTAACTCAGTTCTGTCCAGTCAACCAGGCTCACCCAGCCAATCAATATGTCTGGCATGTAGAACTTACATGTATGAACTCTCTAACAAGAGCCTGTAAGGGGTCCCCTGACCTGACCTTAGTGTCACATGGTGACACAAAATGCGGGGTGAAGTCATAGGTCTATGGATACTCATGAGCTTGGCTGTGTCATTGATGAAAATCTATTTATTTACTTTAATTCAATAACAGACGTCCTAATAGGTTACAACAGACTTGCATAACAGATTGTAGGCTACTTTGGTGTTGGATCCTTTTCTCACACATACTGTACACCATGAAGACACCATCCAAGACAACAAAATAAAGTCTGGAATATTATAAATAGAGTAATGAGAGATATTAGTGTGACTCCCCTCTGGCAATAGTGCTAGCTGGCTCATAAGTAAAAACATAAGCTTGGTTCGGTGTTTACTGAAGTGTGGCCAAGGTGATTCTTCCTCCGGCTAAGATTTGGGAGGCTTATGCTTGAGGACACTGTCTTAGCACTGATCAGTGGTGACCCTTTTTGTAGCCTACTACAAAAGACCAAGTCTGAGGTGGTGGCTGCCTGACCAATCATTGTAAGCAGGGCATGTGCTCACAGTGGTCCTGGTAAAGCAGCAAGATGGAGGGACTGCTCAAAGAGACTTTAGTTACAGCAGAGAAACATGGTGCCAAACTGTTTGTAGTTTCAGTGGATAAAAACACAAAGAAATGGCAAAAAAGTAATTGAATACTTGAATCCCTATATAAATACAAACCAGCAAGCTACTACAAGTTCAACTTCATGTAGACCACTGGCTGTCACATTCTAGTACAGGTCTGCTACAGCAATCAACATCTTGTTTTCTTCATCGGAAGGAAAATCAGCAGCTGCGTGACAAACAATAGGCCTGACCTGCTTTTCTTTAGGGCGCAAACGACATCTCACTGACTGCACTGCCACTCACCTTGATGAACACATGCCTTGATGTGCCTCACTACCATTCCGTTGCCTTTCCCTGTTCTTTTCCCTGCCCTTTATTTTGCTCTTTATCAGTTCTCTTGCTCTCATCTCATCATCATCTACAGCCTTCATCATGTTGTTCACACAGAGATGAGGCCACGGGCAGCATCAATATGGTCATTACATTAGCTGAATTGTTTTGAAAAGAACTAAGACAAAAATACACTGATTACAGCTCAAATACACTTAAAAGGTCAAATACATTTCTTAATTAGAGCAAGGGGCACAAAGACACTCTGGTTGCCTCAGAATTACTCAAATGAATCTGCTGAACTGGTGGGGTCATGAATAATGTTCTCTCAGCCCTTATATTCATGTTAAATGAAGCACACTGATTGGCCTTGAACGTGACACGATTACACATAGAGAACATAGTGAGATTGCAGTGTCAATTAAGGTTGATTGACAGAAAGCTCACAGCTCATTACATGGACAGTGCTAAATAACTGTTTTGTGCCTGAGCCAGAGACTACAACCTAGGACTAATGAAAACACTGTTACTGACGTGTACTGTATGTTATGTTTCCACATCATGCCAAAGTTCAATAAACTCCACAAAAGGAGGATTCTTTGTCGTGTGCAGGTACTTCATCCATGTCAGGCGAACAGCATAGCTCACTTCAAGAGGTCACAGCACTACAATATTTTTGTTTAACTCAGCTACTTGACTAATTTTTGTATGTCTGAGTCATACCTACCAGTAAAGAGTACCAATAAAACAATGGCCAACCATATTACAATAGCCGAACTCCACCCACTGGTCAATGCCTAGCCTCCCCCACCCATTCACACCCACATCTACTAAAATACATCCATCAAGTCAGAACTGATACAGTCATGCATGACCTGACTTTCCACAAGAAGAAAAGGAAAAGAAAACAGATTGGTGCTTTGGGCTCTGGTTTTATGTTCTTTTGAGAGCAAGGTGAGAAATCTGTGACTTGAAGGAAATGCTGTATAGTGGTGGTCTTGGTCCATTTCAATTGAGTATGTTATTGTAAGTTGTGTTCTTCAATTTCAGACCACATTCAGCTACTCTACTGTTAACTGGTGTAATCAATACCTTCACTAATATACTGTATCACTATACTTTACTGTGAGAACAATGGAGGTAAATAAAATAAACTGATGGGTAAAATGTTTTCATTAATAATTTGTGGACCATATGTTTGTCTAAGGTATGTTTGCATCACCTAATGAGTGAATGTGCGTGTATGTCTTTGTGTGTGTGTGTGCCTCAAATAAGTTGGCATACTTGTATACATTGCTAGTATGTGTCTGAGTATATGTTTTGTATCTGTGTGTTATATGTTATGCCTGAGGGAGCAAGTGGGAATATCATACCAGAGTCTCTCTGACTTACATTAATGTCCAGACTGCGGAGACTGAGCGAGTCCACATCCCTGCTCCTCTGCTTCCTCTTCTTCTGCAAGACAACAAACCAACAAGCAGATACTTAAACAACCAGAAAAGCACTCAGACAGCGCAGACCTCCGCCAAGCCAAAACATAACCGCCTCCTGGATCCAGACGGATCACTCCCAAAACTCAAAATCCATAACTTTTTGAGTTATCCTGCTAACAAACAGACAAACAAACAAACAAACAATCATACAAACAAACAAACCCTGATGAAAACATCATTGGCGGAGGTAGGCTAATAAATCAGAATAATATGCCAATTAACCTCCAGCAGAAAAATAATTGCTCACTGACAATGTTCACAACCAATATTCTTAAAAAGCAGATTTTAGTGAATGTAAATATGTTTTGGCCAACCATATTTCAAGGCCTGTAATCATTAATAGTTTTGCAATCCATCACATCAGCACACCCTACATTAAAGGACAATTCACATAGCCATGAGTGTGCCTGCGTGTGCCTGGTACACCTAAAATATTTCCGATGTCACACTTACCATTACTTCGTCTGTTCTTATCATTCTAACATGCCAAACCAACCATAATAGCGTATTCTAGCAAGCTATGATGTTGAACTGAATGAATTGTTTCCATGTTTAAATCCACTTTAAATCCATCTTCAATCGCTAATCGATAAACCAAGTAGTTCACGTGTTGATTTGTAGACCTACAATAAAACCCATTTCTACTTAGATTTTCATTTTTGAAAATGAATCATGGTGCAGCATCTGAAAGTAAATTATTCCTGCAAGTATTACAGTTTTTGATTGTTTTGATCACGTTCATTTTTTCAGTATTTACATTTGCAGATCATTTGCATCCCACCTGTCATGTCTCTGCATCCCCACACTTTTACTGGGTTGGGGCCACCTACAATCTCAAAGACTCATTTCAATTACAATATCTGGCTAAACCTCTGCTCTAAAAACAACCTTTTATCTTTGAAGAGTCTAAAAACAATGCCACAGGACCGTGCTTGGTCCTCTGCTGTTCAGCTTACATGCTACCCCCTAGGTCATATTATACGCAAACATGGACTCAACTTCCACTGCTACGCTGATGACACTCAACTTTATATTAGCACTAAACCCTCCTCCCAGCTCCCACCCACACAACTTGTCAACCGCCTGCAGGAGCTCATATCATTAATGAGCACAGACCTACTCAAACTCAACAGTAATGAGACAGAGCTCATGGTGGTGGCCCCTGCATCACTACTCAGGAAAACTGGAGAGCTGGCCCTGGTCGTGGATGGCTGCTTCACTTCCCCATCACTCCCATCTTCCAACATCTCCACTGGTTGCCGTTTAAGTCACGCATCACCTACAAGATCCTCCTGCTCCCCTACAAATCTCTCCATGGTTATTAGATTGGCGTTGTCCTTAGTTGTGGCATGTTCCTCAGTACAATCAAGTATACAGATTACGAGATAGAAAATGTAATAAACTATTCTTTGTTTCCTATGCAATCTAGAAGCAAAGAAAGTCTATGGGCTGTGAGCTGTGTTTCAGAGCGAGTGATTAAACCAAATGCCACAGCTTGAACCGGTAAGATGGGAATAAATGACCTTATGAGAGTCTATTTAGAGCTCAACAAAATATAACTATACAAGTTTTATTTTTCAAATATTTCATTGGTGGGATATATGAAGAATATATCATTCAACCAACAATTTTAAAGGTTTACATTATAACCAACAAACCTATTGTAAACCTCTAGCTACTAACAGTGTCTTGAAAAGGATCTTAGTGTCTGGCCATAACAGTCTTGAGATTGACAATAACTTTAATCATGATTACATTAACAAGCAACCATTTCCCCCTATACATATCCACACATGCATGCTAATAAACAATGAAACATGATGTACCCAAACACAAAGAGCAAAAATAACAAAATGACATTATTCACTAGAAATGAATGCAAAAAGACTTTAGAATTCAGGGAATTCGTTGAATATTGCTGAAAAGCAGAATACTGTTATCAGCAAACTCTATCATGGCAGTAGCAACGTAATAATCACAATGTTTAGTTTATACGTACTAAAGCTGTACCAACAAAATATGACTCACCTTCTGATGGACAAAGAGACAGCACCCCATCATTAGGATCCTAACAATATTTCTAATTCCCAGTAAATGGACACAATCAAGTCACAGTGATATTTTCCCAAACATGGTCTAGGGCGAGTCCATGGAAAGCTAGGCTCTAACATGCTAGGTTCTCACACAATAAGCCACACAGGTTTTGTGGAAGGATGTCATTTGTGTGTGCTTTTGTGTGTGTGTGTGTGTGTGTGTGTGTGTGTGTGTGTGTGTATGTAGTAGGAGACAAGTCCTGTTCACTGCAAACAGGATGTGCGGAGGGAAACCACACCGTTGCTATATTGAGGTAGAGGGGCCACAGCCACTTAGACAGCCTTCTTTTCTGTTCTCAGGACTGTGTGTGCACTGGACATTAGACTCACCACGCTTGCTTTGTGCTCCTACTGCTATAGAAGCAACCGATGCCTTTACATTCCCTGTCATTTCAGAACGTCACTGGAGAGTCCCTTTGTTTCACACTTTCACTGTATTTTCTGAATCAGCTAACAGATTTATGATGGGCAAGCTGTTGTGAAAAATAAGTACACTTACTTAATCCACTTTGGAAATGGATGGATATAATCTAATAAATAACTAATGCTCTAATACTATACTAATGTAAATACTATACGATGCTAAATTCCTTGGACATAGCTCTACTCACACGCTACAACCTTGTCAATATTAAACAACAGCAACCACAAAGCCCACAATGCATTTCACTGGTGCTGTCAAGTGGACACGTTCCCTGTGGCCAAGTGGTCAGTGTGTTGTTGAATTGGGCTCAACAGTGGTGTGTGGCGTCCCAGACCAACTCCTGCACATTCATGAGAGGTTCAGACACATGTCAGTGCCAGAGCCAACGTCAACATAAGGCCCTCACATGCATAATGGTATCGCCAACTAATCCAAACCCAGTACTTCCACTGTGCATCAAGCCCATAGAATCCCTATGCTGTAATGTGCAGATTCCACTTCCCTGTTTTCAATGTTGAAGCAGTGCTTTTGACTGCTGGATCCAAGACTGTGGCAAAGTCATCTCCAGGCTGGATTAGCTGGTATCCTCCACCAAGCTGATCATTGATAAATACAAAATTGAATTTCCATAAAATGCTACAGTAGCCTTGGAACCACACAAATGTATACTCTATCTGAATTTGGTCTGACAGATCGGACACCCACCCATTGAGGCCGATTTCTAAAATGTGAAATCTACACAGACAAGGTGTTCAATTCCTAGTGTATAGGTATCTCACAGCAGCCAATTCTATTGACCACCAAGCACACCCCTCTTTCATCAGTGTTTCAGGCCCATGACACCTCCAGAAGGCTCAGCAGTAGGTTAAACCCACCCCTCCACACTCATGATGGGAACTTTACGGTCATTCCTCTTCGCTGCTGTGGCTGTTTATGCTCCGATCAGCAATACTGTACATCCAAACAAAATACAAACCCTCAATGAGGGCACCAACAAGTATCAACAATTAAATCCTTTGTCTGGATCCTCTTCCTTGCTGTGGCCATTTATGATCAGCAACCCAGGAACTCATCGCAACTGCTCAACTTTTGTGAAGTTGGTCATTTGCAATGAGACAAATGTTTAATATCATGGTGGTATGCCATGAGATTTTGTCATAATAAATGTGTGTCATGAGAGAAAGCTATTAGTAATCCAGAAACCTTTCAGGACATCAATGAAAAAGCAACAGGCTCTTTGAAGAGAGGCCAGACAGTAGTGCTGGTCACATTGTCTGCTGGGAAAAGACGGAAACAGCACTGTAGCAAAGATGGCCTGCCCTGACATTTGCGAGATCAAGCCTGCGGGCCAAGAAAGCCTCCACTGACAGGCAGAAAGGAAACCAAACCCTGTTGATTTGACCCAGATAAGTGCTGGATAAATGGCAACCATAGTAGACCATTGTATTGATACTGACACTGTAAACTCCAGTGACTGAACGGAATGAGCTCATCTGATCCTGTCATATCCCCTCTCCATGAATCTCCAGAAGCTAAACTCTTACCACTTCACCACTCAGCTTGGATAGGGCTGTGAAATGCATGAATGCTGTGAAATCCTGTTTTAGTCAAGGCAGATTGGTCAAGATTTAGCATCACATGTTAGGGAACCTATTTGCATTCTGGACAAGTTCAAATAAGCTGAGTTAACCTAACAATCCACGTATGCCTCTCTAAAGACTCACAGCCAGCTCTAGGGTACAGCCATCGCCTGACACTTGCCAGGAATAAAACTGTATCACGTGTAAAGCCTTTTTCAGCGAGAACCCACAATCAGAACACAACAAAGACGTGTTTGCAGTAGCCTACTTCGGAAAGGATTTGGTAAGAGTGTAAAGCTAAACTTAAGTTTGGTTTGACTGAGTTACGCCCCATGGAAATGAACCAACTCAGAACTGGTCTCATTCCTATTTCTTAAATTCCTATTCAATGACAATGTGTCCTATTATTATGATCCAGTGGTGCCTGTAATGTCCCTTGAATGAACTTATGTTCCCTGACTCCTTATGTCAAGCCCTTGACTTTTATCACAGGCACTCCATGATCAAATCTATCTCTATCAGTTGTGTTTTTTTTCTAAAAGCTCATTCTATATTTTAACTTTAAGATCTTGTTATTAGCTTAAAAGCCTTTACATGGCAGAGCCCCCATCTCTTGATTGTTACACACGTATACCTAAGCAAGATCATCCAGAACCGCTAGTCAATTTCCTTTTAATGTGTCCAAAATGCATTGCCACTGAGGAGATACAATTTTTGCTCTATTGTTGTTACTGTCATTTTTTACTTTTCATTGTTTCTTTGTTTTTCAAAGAACTGCACTCTGGTCAACTGTCATTGCCATTGACATTATGTGATTGTGAAATACAAAATGATTAAAATATTTAACACACATCATACGGTTGTGGTGAAGGAAAATTATGTTTTGTTTAGAGAAAAAAAATTGGGATGATATGTTATTTCTTCCAGACTTTTCCATCTAACACAAATGTCACATCTTTGTGGTCTCCTATTCAACAGTATGAAGGAGGAAGGAATGACATCACATCCAGTCTGAAGCCTAAGAGGGCAATTAAGCCACGCCCACAGACCACGGAGTGCAACACCTTTGTCCTTACATGTAGAAACTGCACACAACCTTTCCACCTTTGCTTATGCATTCATCTTAGGCAGAGAAGCCCAGCACCGAATCCTTCTACAAGGTCCACTCAAGATGCTGCCTTTTGTATCATTTCAAATGACTCATATCTATAATCTACAAGAAAAAATAACAAACTATAACAGTTGCTACTTTAAGCTAAAGTTGTGCATGCATACTGAACCCCTCCCCCTCACACACACACTCATTAATCAGGCAAGCATAAACACCACATGCAAACATATATATTTAAGCAGCATAGACGGCTACACATAATTATGATGCGACTTTAAACATTTATGAAATGTTTAAATTGATATGATTTGAAGAATATACAATCCCAGAAACAAAGCCAATGAAATGTCAGTCAAATGTGTTCTTTGCATGATGCATGGCATGGACTGAATTTAGACTCTGCTGGGGAACCATAAAAATATGTTTTGAGCACTGTGTGTGTGTGTGTGTGTGTGTGTGTGTGTGTGTGTGTGTGTGTGTGTGTGTGTGCAACTGGGCATATTTATGTACACTATGCATGTGTATATGAGCAGCAGGATATCAATATCCCCTATGAATGTACATTTTCATGAGAATAAAGGTCCCAGAGAGGGGAGCATTTCAGTGTGCAGATGACGGCATTTGGAGCAGTGGAACAGCAGTTGGGCTTTGAGTGAAAGCAAAGACTCACCCCACGGAACATCCAGTTCTCTGTAGAAGTGAGGAGTGAAAAGGAACTTTTTTCTTGCAGCGCCGGCCTAAGAAAGGGTGGGAATAGACAAAATAAACAAAACATTTCAGTGGTCATCTCCCGTCATACTCACAGCACGCAACACAGAGCCACTGACTTCACTCTTAAAGGGATAATCCGGAGTGAAATGCACTTTAGATCAATTTTTCGGACTATTGGGAGTACATACGTTGAGTTGACACCAAAATCATGTAATTCGGATGTATTTTGAGAAAGTTCGCGCTCACCGTTTTTAGCCAAAACTCGTTAGCCTGGAAGTGACCGGGGCGTGTCCTTTCGCCGCTACAAAACGCTATTTTTATACCTCTTCTACTGTTCCAAACAACACTACACTTACGTGGTAGTGAGTAGAGGTTCCCTAAAGCCAAACCGAAGTATCCGCACGTCTTTATGTGGTCGGATAGAGAGTCCAGAATGAATTTAATCGAGTCCGTACCTTTCCGGAAATGTTAGTAAAGTGTTGTGAAAACGTTGCTAGCTGCAACAGCGACATTTCCGGAAAGGTACTGACTCGATTAAATTCATTCTGGACTCTCTATCCGACCACATAAAGAAGTGGGGATACTTCGGTTTGGCTTTAGGGACCCTCTACTCACTACCACGTAAGTGTAGTGTTGTTTGGAACAGTAGAAGAGGTATAAATATAGCGTTTTGTAGCGGCGAAATGACATGCCCGAGTCACCTCCAGGCTAACGAGTTTTGGCTAAAAACGGTGAGCTCGAACTTTCTCAAAATACATCCGAATGACATGATTTTGGTGTCAACTCAACGTATGTACTCCCAATAGTCCGAAAAATTGATCTAAAGTGCATTTCACTCCGGATTATCCCTTTAACATCATATCACAGCAGTGTGGAGAACTGCCTCTCAGATGTCATAGGCATGGGCACTCAATAACGTCCACTGATGAAGCACATGCCTCCAATGGGGCAGCCGTGGCCTACTGGTTAGGGCTTCGAGCTTGTAACCCGAGGGTTGCCGGTTCGATCCCTGACCAGTCCATGGCTGAAGGTTGGGCAGGCAGCTCACTGCTCTGGGTTAGTGTGTGATTCACCTCACTGTGTGTGTGCAGTGTGTGTTCACTAATTCGGTTAAATTGTGTTAAATGCAGAGACTGAATTTCCCTCACCAGATCAAAAAACGATAAATTCTATTCTATTCAATGAGGGCCATGGCGGAACAACAGAGCTAAAAGGGCAGCTGTGACAGTTTAGCCAGCCAGAGCAGCGGAGTCAGTGACTAGTCAGCATGTCACAGAGAACTGGATCTAGGGGTCTAGCTTACTACGCCACACACAAGTAGGCAGCATGTCACAGAGAACTGGATCTAGGGGTCTAGCTTACTACGCCACACACAAGTAGGCAGTGGGGCTATTTACACACAAATGTAATCAATTATACGCCTCAGTAATGCTTAGCAGCATTCAACATGCTGCTAATTAATGGTGTCTCTTTGATGACATCAAAGTGCCAACATGGATGTCCTGGCCTGGACAGGCAAACAATGCAGAATACCAAACATGACCCAGTTTGCAGTGAGCCTTGCTGGATACATAGAAGGCAACACAGACAATTCAATCTATTATTTTAGTAGTTTGTGTGTTATTTGAAAGGAATAATGATAAATAAAAGATGGGTTATTATACAGTAGGTGCCTCATAAGTGCTGCTTCTGTCATTTGTCACCACATAAAAGTGAACTCCTATTTTCCTCCTTGTACTTTTCATGCAAAATAATTATTTGGAATCTGATGGTCAAATGAAAGTGTGACAGAACTGTGAAGAGAATGTTCTGCAAAGCAATGAAATTAAGAAAAAGGGGGACATGGAATGAGATTGAACAGGATTGGTTTTATTATTTTTCAGGGATTCCTGAGGCCATCTAGTGTTATACCAAGGTAAGTGCATCAAGGTACAGAAAAAAAACATAAACCTGTAAAAGTCATTTTACAGTAAGCCCTCTACCCTTTGAGGCGTATTATCACAAATATGCTATGCAATGATAAGACTGACACCATGTTATAATGGTATAAAGGTTGTCTGATGTCTGTCTGAGGTGTAATGACAGTCTTCATGCAGTCTGAGGCCATGAAGCTATAATTTTAAGGTTATGTCATTTAAAATTCAGACTTATAATTACAATAAAAATAATAGTAACATGACAATGTCATCCATGAATAATCATGACAGGATATTACATAATGTGATATTGCATACATTTTACAAGTTGACACAGTGCAGTTGACTGCAGGGGGAATCATATCAACACTATTCACATATACAACTATGAAATCTCTTTTATGGTTACATTTCAGACATGTCAAAAACAAGTAGTAAAGATGTATAAGATGATGCTTACTTGGCATGGCATGATCTTATAAAAGTTCAAAATGACCCATTCTGTCAATAATAGCAGAGCTGTAAGAGGTGAGATGAAACAAACACAAGAGGCACGATATCATTCCATCCATTTGTGCTACAAACCTAAACCTCTCTTGCATCCACAGTAAAACAGTACCGATGCTATCTGGTGTTACAACCCAAGTCTGAAAAATGTTATGGGGAAAACGTGTTTGGCCTGTGGGATGAATAATGGAAGTGTATTTCATTGTAGCATGAGATTAAGGGGGACTAGTTATTTTAATCATATTGTTGTTTTATGGGGGGAAAGTGCTCTATAAATTCACCACACATACAGCCATATTTAATTCTTGGAAAGTTCAGGGAACCCCACCATTACAATGAAGACCAGATTACATGTAGGCTGGGTGAACCCTGCCTGAACTCCCGGGGAATTTGAATTTCACCCGGCAGCTCAGGCTGGAAACCAGCAGATCTATTTTCGCTGTTTACTGCCAGAACCTTTGGCTCCAATCAGAAACGGCCATACTCTAGTCCTGGCACGCTATTGGCCGGTGACGCGCCAAAAACGAAACTTAAGCGATGCGAAGTGCAGTAGAAACAAAGAGCAGCCTCGCCAGACTAATGTTCAATCTTAAAAGATTGAGTTTAGTGTGGTGAAAACCAGACTAGATTACATGGTCACTAATCAATTAAATATACATTGGAGAGGAAGAGGAAGGCATATTAAAAAAAAAACATTAATAATATCAATTAAATGTATCTAAAATAGATTAAAAAAAAAACATACGTCAAATTAATTAAAGAACAGGGTGAATAAAAATGAGTAAAATGTAAATTTGATATAAAATGAGCACACGCTGTAGCTGTATAATCATGCGGAGGGCTGGTGATGACTTCAGAAGCATCTGCTTTGACAGTACAAGACACTGAATGACGGTATGGATAATGCATTTTCACTTGTGAGTTTCTGCAGTGAGAGGCAGAATCAGTTTAGAGTCTTGGCCAAGGGCAGCGGCTAATCTTGTTTACCTGCAAATGGCATCATGGGGCTTCTGTTATCTGCTTCTTTGAAAGTGAGTTTAACTTAATAAAAGGCATAAAGACATGCCAAAACAATATGTCAATATCATTAGTCTCAAGAGATTAAATGCTTGCAAGATAATGGTCATACAGGCCTTCGTTAAGTCAAAATGTCAGTGAAACAAAAGGGCCTCATGAAAAGAAATAAGAATATAAATCAATTCTACACAAATATGAAATCAAAAACAGAACAGGCAAGAGCAGGGCCATGGTAGTGAGAATCCAGTGGTACAGAAGTATGGGTGTGGCTATCTCTAAGAACAATCATGAAAATATTTGTAAAAGCCTTTATTCTCACATGGCTTTACAGTTTTAAAAAACATAGGCCTATGCTTCATAGCTGCTGTTAGCTAGTTCGCTCAATAGTTGTAGGCAGAAACTGCTTACTATTAAGAAAGTTACCATCCTGCACCATATCTCTGTTTGTTTGTGGTGACGGAAGGGAAAAGTTGGGAGTGACAGAGCCTCAGCATTGCAGCTTCCTGTGCTGTCACCTCCGTTACCTGTATCAGAGAGAGCAGCTGTGTCCTGCTCCCTCCTTTGACCCTCACACCCAGCACAACACTGAGTTGCCATGGTAACAACCACCATCTGGAACCCCGTATCGGGCTTTTTTCAAAGTTAGTATCTAGCCTTATAACTACTGACCATAATCTGAAAACTGGGTGCTGGCCAATAAAGCTTATCGATGCACAAGGACAACAAATACTGCCTATGGTGCTGCGGTGGTGACATATCTGTGTGGCCATGTCAACACTTGCCCACCACTGAAACGGCCAACAGCGGATACACAATCTGAATCAAACCTCTGAGCAATAAAGGAAGTTATCTGCTTTGATAAGTGCTATTTTCTTAACATCATCAATGGAAAATAGCACTGAACTATCAGAGACTTTCAAACTTAATGTACAGACTGGTTGAACTCATACATATTTGACCATAACTTAATGTACACACTGGTCCAACTCATACATGTTTGACAATATAACCTCTGCTGCCTCCTGGTGGCTAGCTGCTGTAAAATATTTGGAATTCGATCTCTGCCTTTCACATATGGATGTGTTGCCACTTGGGGAAAAGTTCTATATTTCTATAGATTCTGAATTGAAATTCTAAGATACAAAAATGTGAAATGCTTTGTATCTCATAATTCTGATATAAGAATCTAGCATGTTCTTGCCTCCAAAACTTTGTGACAGACCACGCGTCAAGAGCACATTGATGACTCATGAGCCGTGCTCCAGGAGAAGCAACAGCACTGAAAGAATGCTGCTGCATTGATAAGTTTAGTGAGCTCTGTACTCTACTCACTGAGAACTCTATACATTTCCACACTGCCTCATGCCTCATTCTCACCATGTCCTTAAATATGGCAAGAATCATCACCCAACATATTCCACAACATTGAAAATATGCTTTTATCTGTGTAACAGGCAGCAATAGGCTACTCTGTATTCTTTGTCCTGTGTGGAGTAGGCTAGTTGGAAGGCTATGCGAAATAGAAGCATAATCCTTCAATCATTGATTGAACGCCTGAGACGCTACACTCTCACTGTCATGCCTGTTTAGAAACCTCTATGTAACTAAACCAGTTTATAAGTACCCATGCCCAGTGCATAGGCTATCAGTGTGCTAGTTGTATTTAATCAATGGCAATAAATGCCAAGGTTTACAAGTCTTGTGATCTTACATCAATAAAACTGTTTATCAGGGAGCCTATTCAAACTAACCACAAGTCAATTAAGAAGACAATCTGAAATCCCTCTTGAAGCGTCTGGAAAAAAATAAATTCACACGCCAAGACCAGGGTTAGCTGCAGGCATGCATGCGTTCCCGTTGTTTGATGAAATCTGTTGAATAATCGAGTATGCCCAGGGTGCCAGTGGTGTGAGGAGTGTATGAAGAGGCCAAGGCCTTCAGTAGGTGCACTGTGTTCCGTGTTGAGTGTCTAACGGTGTGGATAGCCATAATGCCGTAATCGATAAAAGATTTAGAGATTAGAGACCTTTCTACTTCATCATCAGGTCTAAGTAATAATAGTTTTTTGGTATGTATAATAATACCAATAATAATAGTAATACATATTGTTATAATGTTTACGTTAAATACTTCATGATGTATTTATGCTGTTTTTGATAAACTTTCTGTACTGTTGTAAGCACAGAAAAGCATCTGCTAAATACCATAACCATAACCATGACATGGTTTTGCATTGTTTGCCCATTTATGCAGAGCAATGTGTATCATGAAAGGCCTATGAGGTGGCATTGGCCTTGAATTTACAAATGGCTTCCAAATTGCACACCTGCCATTACTAACAACTCATATTACACTCAAACTACATTTAGGTTTTTGCATTCTGATCTAGGTCAGATTGGTTCAGATATGGACACATTTGGATGTTACTTTTGTGTTAGCTTATGCTTGAGTCAACATTTGCAAGGCTCAAATGCTACTGAAGAATGGTGTGATAGGATAAGAGATCACTTCAGTTCATACATGAATGTGAACTAAAGTTTATTAGACATCCTTGAGTTCTGCTCCTGTTTAAAGTTTTAAAACTTAAATAATATTTGAAAATATTACCATAATATACTTTGTTCCAAGAAAGTGGAACCTTTGCCCTTGTGTGCAACTGCAAATGCAATGTTTTTGCCATATGACACAAAAGATCCCATAAGCATATGACACTATCACAAAGCTATAGAGATTCAGGTGTTCTTTTGCATCCTTATCAATATGATAAGAGGCTCCTCTACCTGACTTACATCACCTGCAGTCTGACAAGCAGCGTACTTTGCTCCATTGCAAGGGTGGTGCTATTCGGCTTTCTCACCTACTAGTTTGCCTGCTCTGCAAGACTAAGAGTTCATCATGTTCTGAGCAGCTGAGCTAGAAAAGGAATCAGCCGAGTAGTGACTAGGGTTGTCTTTGTACTTGTACTCTGTACAATGACAATAAAGTTCAATCTAATCTAATCTAAACTCGCAGACTTTTATTTTTAATAGCACAATAATATCTGAACAGTTATCACAATAACTACTTGCATCATGATAATTACAGGTAATGCAAAAATGAAGACTGCAGATAACTGTCTGAAAACTACTGTATTATTAAGATGTTTTTTATGTTTTTCATTATCTAATGGTGGTCAAATACCTGGTCATAGTGATTTTAACATTCAAACACAAAATGTTATGACCAGTTTCTCTATTGCAATGTGTGTATGAGTGTGTCTGTCTGTCTGTGTGCATACATGCATGTGTGTGTTCACATCTTAATGTTATTTCATCTTATTCATTCCTCTTTTTACAATGCAACTGAAGTTTGGCTATTATATGTGTTTGCTACTGATGGAGCAGATCCTCATAAAGAAGGCTGAGTTACTGTGTGATCTGGTTGTGACCGTAAACAGTCTGCTTCTGGTGGCCATCTGAAGAAAGACATACACTCCTGTTTCAGTTCCCATGACATGTGATTCATAATGTTTTAATGTTGTGGTAATTTCAGATCATTTTCACGGGACTAAAATGGTGTGGGTGACTGCTAGGAACATGAACCTCTATGTGGGACACTCTGGTCATTGACCAACTTTAAACTTTGCCACTGACTTCATGAAACAGGAAAGAAAGGCCAGAAACAAATGGGGTTGAAAAAAACCCTTCTTTTTCCTCCACCTAAGCAATTCTAAAGTTGCATTCCACTTTGCTGGAAAGGGAATTAGGGTAACCTTTTGCTCCTAGGTAACTCTCACACAGCGTGTGGATAGAAATAACACTTTTCAACTATATAATGAATTATGCTGACACATTCATAGGGAAATATTTTCAAATGTTTTGCATGACCGATATAACTGGTAGAGACTTTATAGTGTATTTAATGTCAACAACACTCTCTGGTCTCGTGGTCCTGGTCTCTGGTGTCACCAGATGGCAATATATTAGCTATGATGCAACTTGTGGTGTAGTCTGTGATGTGCAGGACTATGCAGTATACCCACTTAAAAAGCATCACCATCTCAGTATACCCATTTAAAAAGCCTCACCATCTCACTATACCCACTTAAAAAGCATCACCATCTAAGTATACCCACTTAAAAAGCATCACCATCTCAGTATACCTACTTAAAAAGTATTACCATCTCAGTATACCCACTTAAAAAGCATAACCATCTCAGTATACCCACTTGAAAAGCATCACCATCTCAGTATACCCACTTGAAAAGCATCACCATCTCATTATACCCACTTAAAATGTATTACCATCTCAGTATACCAACTTAAAATAGGCATGGATACGTATTGACATGTGGGGTTGTAGCCACAGTATATCCATTACAACTACAACATCACAGTATATCCACTACGGCTAACTATTCCACTGTGTACAACCAACAATACACTTGACCTCTCATGTCATAGATGTTCATCTTCCAAGGGAGGGTGTTTTCCGTTGGCTGTAGAGATTTCACTTCTGAAAACATAGCAGATCAGTAATCTAGTGTATGTCTTTCTTCTTCAATTTCAGATGACACAAATGTTCATTGTGTTAAACTTTCCAAAACATCTCACAACTTCTGTAATGCTAACCTGGTCATGTTAACTCACTCTGTAAGTTGTTCTGGACAAAAGTGATGGCAAAATACCATAACCATAACCATAAATATAACCTCCTGCTGTGAAGGTTATCCATCTATGATTGTTGGAAGCCTTTAAAATAAATCTGTTTTGGATGATTTTCCCATCATGCACAGCACATCTATCTGGATCAACCTAGACAGAAACTAAAGCAACAAGACTTTGGGCTGGGGGAGTTGTGGGAGGGAGCTAGAGAAAGGCTACTAATCCCAGCAGGGAAGAGACGACACAGATTGGACCCTACTCAGCAGAAGGGCTCTGCAGTGGCCAGGCCATATCAAAAGCTTCTCTCTTGCGCATTCAGAGGGGATCAAGTCTGGGATTATGCCTGTCTCTGGCTCTGGAGTTGTCCTGGTGGAAGTGGCAGAAGCACCCCCTCTCCCGGTACTTGCAGTGTGCAGACCTGAGCCTGAGCAGACCTTGAGCTCCTGAGCAAGCATACTGTACATACACAACTATTCACTGAGTCACTGAGAAATAGTATAAGTAAAGTAGAAATATATTATTGGAAATTTGGTCTCTGCATTTATCCCAATCCGTGAATTAGTGAAACACACAGCACACAGTGAAGTGAAGCACACTAACGCAGAGCTGGCTGCTATGGCGGCGCTTGGGGAGCAGTGAGGAGTGAGGTGCCTTGCTCAAGAGAACCTCAGCCGTGGATGTGGCCATGGAAGAGCAGTGCAGCTCAATCACTTCCCCGCCCACATCTGTCTTACTGGTCGGGGATCGAACCGGCAACCCTTCAGTTACAAGCCTGAAGCCCACAGCTACCCCACAAAAATGTCCTTTTTTCCATGAAAAATATTGAATAGAAAATATAGTATGAAAAGGAGACACAGCCATAATAGGCTAGAGATGTTTTACATGCGTGTCCTTCAATCTTTGCAGTAATCTAACAATTATCCATTTGCTTTTCTTTGGAAAACAAGGACATTTCTGAGCCCAACTGAGAGGACCAATGTTCTGACTTTGGGTTCTGGACATGCAACACAGCACTCAGACACATTGCAAACATACAACATCCATACATTACTCACAACTGACTGGATCCCATCTCACAGTCTTTGTTTATTTGTTTGTTTGTTATTGGCTTATTTGATTTGGTTAATAAATCTGCGTTTCAGTTAAAGCTCTTTTGTTGTGACCTTAGGTCATAGGCCTACACACTAACTGTATGTTAAACTAATTCTCCAAATGGTAAACAATGGTGTACACATACTGATTCTGTATGTTAAACTGATTCTCCAAGTGAATTGAACACTATAGTCAGTAAAGCCAAAAGAAGTTACACCAACAACATTAACGTAATGCTCACATGCTAATACGAGCATCTATCATGAACTTCACTCAGACCCTCATGTGTCTTTCACAATAAAGAGCAAAAAACCTGTCAATGGGTGGTATGGGATAGGCCTACCTCAGCTGCGCCCAAGGGTTATGAATTACCAATCTGCATGGAAATGTGAATAGCCTACTGCCTGGTCAGGCCCATTCTCTGCAAACCTATCACTATTTTATCAGAGAGCTAGAAAACTGGCAGTAGCGTTTAATCATGAGATGAGTACACCATCCGTTAAGGTAGGCTACTTCTGTGGTTAGCTGTTGAGTCAAAGACACAACCAGAGCTAGAGAACCGACATCCTATTAGAAGCCGAGATGGGGGAAGTTTGTGTTAGGTATCTCCAGCTACTCCATGAAACTTACCCAGACAGAAAGAAACCCAAGACAGCAAACAACAATTGTTCATCTAGTTAGGCTATGCGATGTGTGTGAGACCGACAGAAGGTGGTGGATTCTGGCTCTGTAGGCCTAGATTGTCAGTGCTTCACAATTTTGCATTGACTGTCAACTGTTCTACAGTCGACAACATGGAAAAACACACGGAATAATAAACATAGCAGTACTGTTGCGGCAAAATAATGGTGATAATCCAAGATCAGAGCACCTCAGATTCACTTGCAAATCAGATTCGTTTTGCCCCCCCCCACACGGATAGTTCTGCTGTGACTACACACCATCACAGCCAACTGCACATGCGAGTCGACTACCGAAACAAACATTAGAATGCACTGACCAAAACATGATTGTCAGCAGATAAAAAGTGTAGGCTACTCACCCTGAAACCTCATTGCCTCCAACACCCGTTTGCATGAAACTTGTTTAGTGAAGAGCAGCCTAATTTATGAATGAGCAACTTGGAGGTTGATTCGTTAATTCACGTGTCCGATGCGGAGAAACGTCAAAGGAGTTGTAGGCTATTGGCAAAAATTCTAGACGATTACGGACCCTAAAAGCAACACAAAACCACTGACAGACATTGTCCGGTCACGGTGATTAGGCTATTAAATCCTCTCAGGAAGAATGACAGAGTACCACTTTCTTCTACGATTATTAAATAAACGGAAGGACTCACTGTCAGTTTGACACTAAGGTTCTTGGTCAGTATATTCTTTCCTCTTGGTAGCCTACAGGGTTTTACGCATCAGAGTTCACCGTCAACACTGGTCGCGGTCATCGCTTAAAACACCGCCCATCAAAACGGAGTTCAACTTCGAGGATTTCAAAATGCCACAAAGGACGGCCACTGAGGGGCACACCGAGAGCGTTAAGTCAGCAGTGGTGTTCAAGCAGAACGGCGTAATTCGCTTCGGCAGTGCGGAACGGTGCTCCTATAGTGATTAGGGGGTAATCAGACAGACCTGCCTCAGCCTGCAGCCGGTAGGCCTACTTCAGGAACATTTTGTCTTGTGTCAAGAACATGCCCTATCCATTGAAAAACGAAAACTATCAATTGATATTTTATACTGCAAGTCTGCTGAGGTAAGATAACCCTATAAAAAAAAAAAACAGCAAGAAACCAGCTTATGCAGGTAGCTGGTTTTAGATGGTTTAGATGTTTTTTTCTTCCAGCTATTGCTGGTCTTTACTGGTGTAGCTTGATAGGCCCTCAGGTGGACAAACTGGCGTGACCATCTGGAAGCTGGTCATGCTGGTGTGACCAGTCTGTCGTGTGGGATACAGCTGGTGTAAGATGGTCATACTGGTGACCAGCCTGACAAGCTTGACATTGTTGGTGTAAGATGGTCATGCTGGCATGACCAGTAAAAACAGCAATGCAGACCAACAACACCAACTAAAATGACCAGCTTGTGGTGGCACAGCAAGCAAAACCAGCTGAATTACCATTGTAAACTGGTTAAACCAGCTGAAGGTAAAACGAGTTTTGCTGGTCTGGTCAACCATTAGGGTGGTCAAACAAGCTGGTTACCAAGCTGGTCAACCAGCAAACCACCTTAAGCTGGTCAGGCTGATTTTTCAGCAGGGAAGATGCAGGCCGTTTCTTTTCCTACCAGGTTGAACTGAAGAGACTTCACAGCAGAGCAGACATCAACTTCAGATCAGAGGCTTGACCTAGAAAAGTCCTAATGTTTCCAGGCAGCTATTAGACTGAGGTTATGATCACATTTTTTCCATTAAGGAAGGACAAACATGTACAGTGCAAAGGCTACTGTTGTGTGTATTGTTGTATATAACACCGAAGAACATTTATTCAAGACTTCCTACATGACAGTACTATAAAACAGTACAGTAATTTAGAAATCATCTCTAATCTAAGCTTAATGAAACTTGAATGGAGCAAAGTTCACAAGAGTAACTTAACAAATTAAAAAGTTCTACTAGTTGTCTAGCTGTTGTTTCTTACAGAGCTGTAAATGGCATACAGTATGTAAACATATTATGTAACTCCAAAGATAATATTTTACACAGTAAAACATGGAAAATCAAAGAAGGTCAATTTATAATATCACACTGATCAATCACTGGTGAGTGGCAATCTTGATCAAGTCAGTGTTTTCTGTTTGATTGGGCCTTTACAACTGAAAAAGACATAAGAAGTAAAATGGACCATTCAGTGAAACCATCTATCCATCCATCAAATGTTACTCTCCAAAAGTGCTACACAACACTTTGACGTTTCATGTTTCACGTTCATGAAATTTAGTTCTCTTAGCTGTAGTATAAAAATGACACACATAATAAATAAAAAAAAAAAAACCATTCACCCGTTCCAACAGTCGAAACCAAATGACAAACTGATCTCCACCGTCCATTTGGAGTTTCCAGGCTTAACGCTAGTCCTGTGCTGGATGACACGTAGTGAATGTGTTCTATCTCCTGATGTATGGGACACACTGATGTATGGGAGGGGCGCTATGGTTACGGCACATACACTGCTGGTCTGGTTGTACGGCACTCGGCTTCTCCCAGAAACATGTGGTCCATCAAGGCCTCTATCCATACAAATCACCAGCCCCCTCATTGGTTCACATCCATTCTCCACAGACCCCAGAGTCTATGTGAGATGGGAGGCCCTGTGCCTGAGAGGAGTGTGATGGGCTGGCCAGGCTGGAGCGCTAAAGTGTCGATGCACCTTCCTGTAGACAGTGCTAAGATGTCGCAGCGGCAGTCAGTCCTTTGCTGGGCTCCAGGTTGTGATGGAGCTCCACTTTGCAGATGTTGGGCAGAGTGCAGTTCACTGGACTGACAGCAGATATCTCCTCATCGCCTGCAAAAGAAAAGCGGCGATTTCTATTCAGTACATGATAATAGAAAGAGAAAAAATTGCAGGATAGTTGTTACTGATTTTAAAAGTTTTGCTGAGACTACAAAACATAGTTCTGTTCTTCTCAGTGCCTTTACTATGTATAATTACTTGGCAGAAGGCAAGTTTATTCACATTAAGTTACATTATCTGGATGTTATGACATGGTCATGCTGGACTTTAGCCTTACCTAAACCAGAGGACGAGGACACGCTGTCGGCCAGTGAGGAGCTATCAGCCTGGTCAGGGGACAGCCCCTCCATCAAGGGGATGGACAGCTCTGATGACGGAACAGAGGAGTCGTAGATCCCCGAGTCGCGTGGCATTTCAGGGGGGCTGGACGATCCCTCTTGTGAGGGAGAGGGGCCGTCGCCATCTACTGGAGAGTCCACAGCGTTGCAGGACAGGCCAGGGAGCGAGCCGGCGGCCAGGCTGAGAGACGCAGGCAGGAAGACACTGATCTGGACAGGACAGTCACTCTCTGAAGGACGCTTCAGCACCACCTCGTTCAAGACCACGCCAGAGTCCAACGTCTCCATGGAGGACTCCGCAGAGATGGAGGCACAAGCAGCCCCACGTTTGGGACCTGGAATGGGTGGAGGAGGAGGAGGAGGAGCAAGCTGCTGCTCAAACCAATCAGGCTCCTGGGCAATGTGCTGGTGCATGTTACAGATGGCTACGTAGAGCGAGCGGCCAGATTTGGAGCGGAAGTAGTTGCGCTTGCTGACGTTGGGTGGCTGCGGCTCCCGGTCAGGCAGGCTGAGCTAGCGTGAATGAAGCCTGGCGAACAGCTGAGGCAGCTGGTCCATCAGCTTGAAGCGCGGCACGGGGGCCAAGCATGTGGGCACGTCGCTCTCGTGGGAGTAGTCAAAGTAGACGGCCATGAAGCGCGAGAGGTCTGCGGCCGTCTGATGAGCCTCGCGGACTTTCTCTGCAATCATGGCCACAGCCACCCCGAAGGTGTCCCGACTACTCAGATCGGAGGTGGTAGGGATGGCGCGGTCTTTGACTCGATCTCGGTTCCGATCCTTTGCAGGCCCTTTCCCCCGCCTGTGGCGCCTTTCCACAAAATATTTCAGGCCTTTGGAGCCGACGATGATGATGAAGTGGGCCTCGTCCACGCGGCGGCTGAGCCAGGACATCTGGCCCTCTTTACACATCTGCAGGTGTTCCCACAGGTCCAGCGCCACCTGCAGGACACATGGGAGAGCACATTAGAGCTCTGCCTACACACGGAACGGGAAAACAAGCTTGACATGAATATAAATGAGATCAAATACTTTCTGTTAAACATTATAGAAATTAAGTTGCAATGGCCATTAACAGTTTGTTGACGAACAATCAATAAATCATAGCTACTGGAACAAATGTCTGATATAACTAAGAATTACTCAATGCTGCAATTGTAATAAAGGTTAAGTACCAACCATAGTTACTTTAAAACCAAGGTACTTGGCCAAAAAAAATACTTAAAATAAAAACGAGATACTGTGCTCTTTACAACCTGACGATGAAAGTCCTGTTTAGTCCATTTTACAAGAATCTAGCAAAATATTGTGTGCTACAATTAGAATTTCTGTTTTTTTGTTGAAACCTGGCTAACTTCAGCCAATGCAGCTGTTCTTATTGAGACCTATACTCCTATAAATTATCATTTCTTCCACTCAATTAGGCAGGGTAAGTGAGGAAGTGGAATTCCTACCATTTTCTCAAATAGAATCTCAATTTTGACGACTACTCTTCCTTCGAGTATTATCGCCCTCATTCTGAAGGCTGACCCAGCTATACTTCTATTAACCTCATACCACCCTCCTAAACTATGGACCGGCTTCCTCAAACCAGTTTTTTTCTAAACTGGTCACTATTATCACCATCATCATTATCATCACTTGCTATTATCGGATCATTGTAATGGTGATTTCAATATCCATGTGAAAAAGATGACTGATGCTAAAGCCAGGAAGTTCCTCAATACTTTGGACAGTTTAGAGGTAATGCAGCATGTTACGGGGTCCACCCACAACCTTGGCAACACCCTTCACCTAGTCATCTCTAGAGGGATAGAGGTCACTGATTTAGCAGTGATTGTGTATCTTTTATGTCATATTAAATGCCTTAATAATTAATCCAAAAACTCCACAGTGCCTGGACACTAGAGCAGAGCAGCAGTTCATAGCTCTAGCAGACTCCATATATTCAGATAATGTCAATCATTCTATTGACCAAATGGTAGAGGCCTTCAGCAGTGAGCTAGGTGCCCTTTAGGCGCCTTCAAAAACACTAAAAAAGGCCCTGTAGCAAAGTGATGCCTTGGATGAACGAAAATGTCCACGACTTCAAAAGATCCTGTAGGAAAGCTGAGAGAACATGGAGGAAATCTAAGCTACAGGTTCACCGTGCCATTCTAAAAGGAAAAATAGCAATGAATAAAGCTGTTGGGATTGAGAGGAGGATCCACCTCTCTAAAGTAACCACACCAGCTCCTGAACATGTGCTCTGGATCCAGTCCCTACTATTCCTCAAGAACACATTTGATAGTTAGTTTGGCTGCCTTTATTCTCAAACTAATACCTCATTAGAAAAAGGAACTGAACTCAAGTTCTGGTCGCTTACCCCTCAGGCCAATCGGTTTACTCCAAGTGAGCAGTTCTCATAATCAATAATATCTCAGAGGCCTACTCAAGCAGAACATTTTGTTTTCAGATATTTGACATATCAGATAAACATTCTCTGATCAGATGCCAGCCCAAATGTATCTGTATACTTCTGTAATCCATGTATGCATGTTTATGCACGTTAAGTCAAGCATAGCTTTGGAGAAAACAAAACCATTGTCCTTCTCCTACAAACTGTACAGATCTTACATTCTTTATGGCCAGCAGGGGGCAGACTCACCATATCCCAAACACTATTCATTCAGTCACATCACCTATGCTCACCATATCCCAAACACTATTCACTCAGTCACATCACCTAATGCTACTTCCTATGTCTCTTCCATTCACCCACAAATGCTACATACAGAAATACAAGACTGAATCAACAACACTGCATATTTAGTGGAGACTATTTTGCTGTACCTCACAACCACAGAAATCCTGTAGGAAGAAGGCAAAGCACTGGATGACTGCCGTGTGTTTGGGGCAGTCTTTGCTCGAGTAGCAGATGAAGACTTTGGGCCGAGGCCAAGGCCGCTCCGTGCTGAGGACAGTGGTGTGCAAGGAGGACTCGGAGCTCTCCTCGTCCAGATGAGAGTAAATGTTCTCTGGAAGAGATTGGAGTTTCACAACAAAAAGTGAGTGAGTGATTAATCAATGTTTTTGGTACATTGACATGTCATATTAAGGAAAGAATTAAGGAGGAAAAAATTCATTGGATCATGCTTATGATGCAACTTAATGTCACAAAGTGCTGGTGTAAGATATGAGCTCTGTTCCTTCTGAAACAGCCTTTTCTGGTGGTTTGTACCCACCTTGTTGCTTCTTTCGACACATGACCGTGAAGAGAGTGGCAAAAGCAGACAAGATGACCAGTGGGACAGTGATGGCCATAGCTCGAATGGGACCAGCCCAGGGAGAGTGAACTGAGGATCAGAGAGAAGAGATTAAAAACACGAGTGCAACAAACAAACAAACAAACAAGAACATTGTACCCATGCTGAACAGCAATGATGCACCTCTAAAGGCCACTGCTGTAACTACAAAATCATATGCAAAGCCATGATGCATATGTAGGTCACCCCATCGATAGAAAGTAGATGCAGAAATGGAAAATGGTCTGTGATTTTTCATTGCCTTCTTCATGAGAACGTCCCAGGATAACCTTTTCACCCATGTGGCTACAGGGGGCGGTATATCACGGTTAGTACTTGGATGGGAGACCGCCTGGGAATACCGGGTGCTGTAAGCGTTTTGCTTTGGATTGAGCTGCTTGCAGCCGCACCAGCTGCGCTTGATGACTGGGTCCGAGTGGGGAGTTAATCGCTTACGGCCATACCGCGCTGAGCACGCCCGCTCTCGTCTGATCTCGGAAGCTAAGCAGCGCAGGGCCCGGTTAGTACTTGGATGGGAGACCGCCTTGGAATACCGGGTGCTGTAAGCGTTTTGCTTTGGATTGAGCTGCTTGCAGCCGCACCAGCTGCGCTTGATGACTGGGTCCGAGTGGGGAGTTAACAGCTTACGGCCATACCGCGCTGAGCACGCCCCCTCTCGTCTGATCTCGGAAGCTAAGCAGCGCAGGGCCCGGTTAGTACTTGGATGGGAGACCGCCTGGGAATACCGGGTGCTGTAAGCGTTTTGCTTTGGATTGAGCTGCTTGCAGCCGCACCAGCTGCGCTTGATGACTGGGTCCGAGTGGGGAGTTAATCGCTTACGGCCATACCGCGCTGAGCAAGCCCGCTCTCGTCTGATCTCGGAAGCTAAGCAGCGCAGGGCCCGGTTAGTACTTGGATGGGAGACCGCCTGGGAATACCGGGTGCTGTAAGCGTTTTGCTTTGGATTGAGCTGCTTGCAGCCGCACCAGCTGCGCTTGATGACTGGGTCCGAGTGGGGAGTTAATCGCTTACGGCCATACCGCGCTGAGCACGCCCGCTCTCGTCTGATCTCGGAAGCTAAGCAGCGCAGGGCCCGGTGAGTACTTAGATGGGAGACCGCCTGGGAATACCGGGTGCTGTAAGTGTTTTGCTTCAGATTGAGCTGCTTGCAGCCGCACCAGCTGCGCTTGATGACTGGGTCCGAGTGGGGAGTTAATCGCTTACGGCCATACCGCGCTGAGCACGCCCGCTCTCGTCTGATCTCGGAAGCTAAGCAGCGCAGGGCCCGGTTAGTACTTGGATGGGAGACCGCCTGGGAACGGCTCATGACCCCCCAAAGTCCCTATCGCTGATCCTGGGTTGAGCAGAAAAAGGATCAAAAAGGATCAAAAAGCATGGCGCCCTCTGGTGGCCAAGCTGTTGTATGTCATCTCTGAATTAAAATGAGGGTGTATTTTAGGTGATGTACAATTTAGGTGTTATAGATCAGTCCTTATGAATCATCTATACAAAACATGATAATAGAGAATACCGAGTATTTATGTTTTATTTTATATCAAATTTGTATTTTTCCAGAACAGGACAGAGCTTTAACTCAGGTAAATATTCTAAGAAGATTCACAGTGTTTTCACACAGGTTTGAAAGCTAGTAATTTCTGGTAATGTGCATATCTGAAGAGACTTCCTTTAAGGAAGAATTGTCAGGAAGCTTGCTTGACAGTTTGAAAGGCTCTTGGCAGGTTTTTTTTTTTTTTTACACTATCCCCTTCTGAAACCCAAGCATACAGAGACTCCAAAATATTTGAAATACTTTTACAACTTTTATTTTTCACCCAGAATGTGTTTCATTTGAAAGGCAATGCATGACAACACAAGTAAACAAGATCTGTTTGGTTTAAAGCTCGCTCACCACAGCCAAGTACAGATGTGCGAGCGAGAACCTGAGAGACAAACATTTACTACCACTTGCAAACATTTAGTTAAACATGGAGCTGACAGACATACAAACATCACAAGGACACGCACAACGGATTAACAATAAAAATCAACCCAATAAAGAACAGGATTATCCAAAGACTCAGGGTCACCAATCAACAAATAAAGGCTCAAGCCATTCCTGTTTGTTACATTTTTGAGTGTGTTTTCTTTGGCAAATGTTTGTTAAACATGAAGCAGACATTCAAACATCACAAGGACACGAAGCTGAGAAAAGACAAACAAACAACACACATGAAAAAAACTGATTATCTGAACATGAACAACCACTAAAGGGTATGTAAATTGATTGTGTTGGATCGGAATTGATTAAGGTTCAAATGATTGAGGTTAGATTGGTCTTGATATTGAACATAGGCCAGAACATGTTTGTATAAAAAAGATAATACAAAGTACACTGGACTATTTGAACCTTCTGATACTACAAATGACTTTACTGTAACTGACCCTAGGCAGATAGGTTGGGCCCTTGAGTCGTGGATCTGTCTGAGGTTTCTTCCTATATGTATCTCCAACTCTAGGGACTTTTTCCTTGCCCCTGTTACTCATGGGCTCAATTTGAAAGTCTAACACTCTGTAAAGCGCCATGAGACATGTGTAATGTTTTGGCGCTCTATAAGAAAAAATAAATTGAAATTAAATTACAAAGTGCATTTTAACAGTAACATAAATAATAATAATTAGAAAAACAAACACAAGAACATTCTTAAGTAAAACTGTAAAGTGCATTTTTTTAAAAAGCTTTTGAACTATAAATGTAATGTACTTGCTGAAGCACTTTGAAACACACACACACACACACACACAAACACTACACACCTCTTTCTCTCTCCTACAGATGGCACAGGAGAAGTGGCACCACACAGGTAAGTCATTTACACAGTTATTCACATAGTTCTCTTTTCCAGCTCCGCATCCACCACACATTTAAAGTGTTCAAAGCTGTCGTACACCACATTGTCAAACCCAGAGGTGGTGGATTTTCTAGTGGATGGACAGTAGGATAATATCCTCTGGGTGCTTCAAGCCACTGTCCTTGGCAGGTGTGTACCTCTTCCGCTGTCCACTACAATTGGGCACGTGGCAAGCCCCACGTGGCTGCGAGGGTTTGTTTGGCAAGAATGCCTTGATTGTTGGTGCAGGAGGTACAAAGCTCTGGCTGCACGATGGCCCACGAAACAGGACCGAGGGAGCCTGTGGTTGTGGGGGGAGAACCAGCAGTATGGGTGCTGCCAACACAGGGGGTGGTCCATAGGTGGGCGCAGCAGGTTTTGGCTGGAGGTGGGTGGACGCAGCAGGCCCTGGCAGAATGGGGGTGGGCGCAGCAGGCTTTGGTCGAGTGGAAGAGGACGACACCGTGGGCTCTGGCCGAGTGGAGGAGGACGACACCGTGGGCTCTGGCTCCACAGCAAATAATCTGGAAATATAAAAAACACATGCAATGAGTACTGATATGACGTGTGTGCTATTTGCTTTCCAGAGCCAACAGGTGAAACAAAGTGCTTATGACAACCAAATACAGCCCATTCATTCATCACTTTGTTTTTAGCATGCAAATCGCGGTTGACATGTTTACACTTCTAAGGCATATTTATACATCAAATTTCAACTCCACACTTCTGTTACACCATCTCTATGGTCTTAAAAAGTGAGCTAGGGTATCTGATCACATTTGTAAAGTGTTTCCAGGGAACGTCAGATCATTACAGTGGCGATTCGTAGCCCATTCATTCACTTTCAATGCATTTAGCATCCTAATCGCGGGTGATATTCTAACACGTCTAAAGCACATTTAAGCTTTACATTTCGAGTCCACACAGTAGAAGTACATCCTTCAAGGTCTCAACATGTAAAATCAATAGTCTCGTCGTATTTTAAACGCATTTCAAAGAGGTGGGACCTATCTATTAACCTAGCCGCTTGGTGACAGAAAATTAGCGTCAGTACGTACGGCGCCTACGAGATACCATGTAAAACCTTTACGGTTCAGGCAAACTATCCGAAATATATAGAGTTTCATTCATTACTAAGCCCATAATTAGACCAAACTTACCTGAAAGTATAAAAACAGTCTGACCAGTCATCAGTAACGTCAGTAACGCCGACTCCAATAAAGATGGCCGCCAGTATTTTCATAACGCAGCTCAAAGAGCGTCGAGCAGAGACGTCGTGACGTCGTGAATTTGGTGAAGGTGATTGGCCCATCGATGCTCATGCTCAATGATTGGTGGGTTCAGCGCTCAACATGGCTCAATGATTGGACTGTTGAGCGCTCAACGCTGCTCAACGGCGCTCAACTATTGGCCGGTTGAGCAGAGTTGAGCAGAGATAGGGACTTTGGGGAGAATTCGCTTGGGAATGGCTCATGACCCCCCAAAGTCCCTATCGCTGATCCTGGGTTGAGCAGAAAAAGGATCAAAAAGGATCAAAAAGCATGGCGCCCTCTGGTGGCCAAGCTGTTGTATGTCATCTCTGAATTAAAATGAGGGTGTATTTTAGGTGATGTACAATTTAGGTGTTATAGATCAGTCCTTATGAATCATCTATACAAAACATGATAATAGAGAATACCGAGTATTTATGTTTTATTTTATATCAAATTTGTATTTTTCCAGAACAGGACAGAGCTTTAACTCAGGTAAATATTCTAAGAAGATTCACAGTGTTTTCACACAGGTTTGAAAGCTAGTAATTTCTGGTAATGTGCATATCTGAAGAGACTTCCTTTAAGGAAGAATTGTCAGGAAGCTTGCTTGACAGTTTGAAAGGCTCTTGGCAGGTTTTTTTTTTTTTTTACACTATCCCCTTCTGAAACCCAAGCATACAGAGACTCCAAAATATTTGAAATACTTTTACAACTTTTATTTTTCACCCAGAATGTGTTTCATTTGAAAGGCAATGCATGACAACACAAGTAAACAAGATCTGTTTGGTTTAAAGCTCGCTCACCACAGCCAAGTACAGATGTGCGAGCGAGAACCTGAGAGACAAACATTTACTACCACTTGCAAACATTTAGTTAAACATGGAGCTGACAGACATACAAACATCACAAGGACACGCACAACGGATTAACAATAAAAATCAACCCAATAAAGAACAGGATTATCCAAAGACTCAGGGTCACCAATCAACAAATAAAGGCTCAAGCCATTCCTGTTTGTTACATTTTTGAGTGTGTTTTCTTTGGCAAATGTTTGTTAAACATGAAGCAGACATTCAAACATCACAAGGACACGAAGCTGAGAAAAGACAAACAAACAACACACATGAAAAAAACTGATTATCTGAACATGAACAACCACTAAAGGGTATGTAAATTGATTGTGTTGGATCGGAATTGATTAAGGTTCAAATGATTGAGGTTAGATTGGTCTTGATATTGAACATAGGCCAGAACATGTTTGTATAAAAAAGATAATACAAAGTACACTGGACTATTTGAACCTTCTGATACTACAAATGACTTTACTGTAACTGACCCTAGGCAGATAGGTTGGGCCCTTGAGTCGTGGATCTGTCTGAGGTTTCTTCCTATATGTATCTCCAACTCTAGGGACTTTTTCCTTGCCCCTGTTACTCATGGGCTCAATTTGAAAGTCTAACACTCTGTAAAGCGCCATGAGACATGTGTAATGTTTTGGCGCTCTATAAGAAAAAATAAATTGAAATTAAATTACAAAGTGCATTTTAACAGTAACATAAATAATAATAATTAGAAAAACAAACACAAGAACATTCTTAAGTAAAACTGTAAAGTGCATTTTTTTAAAAAGCTTTTGAACTATAAATGTAATGTACTTGCTGAAGCACTTTGAAACACACACACACACACACACACAAACACTACACACCTCTTTCTCTCTCCTACAGATGGCACAGGAGAAGTGGCACCACACAGGTAAGTCATTTACACAGTTATTCACATAGTTCTCTTTTCCAGCTCCGCATCCACCACACATTTAAAGTGTTCAAAGCTGTCGTACACCACATTGTCAAACCCAGAGGTGGTGGATTTTCTAGTGGATGGACAGTAGGATAATATCCTCTGGGTGCTTCAAGCCACTGTCCTTGGCAGGTGTGTACCTCTTCCGCTGTCCACTACAATTGGGCACGTGGCAAGCCCCACGTGGCTGCGAGGGTTTGTTTGGCAAGAATGCCTTGATTGTTGGTGCAGGAGGTACAAAGCTCTGGCTGCACGATGGCCCACGAAACAGGACCGAGGGAGCCTGTGGTTGTGGGGGGAGAACCAGCAGTATGGGTGCTGCCAACACAGGGGGTGGTCCATAGGTGGGCGCAGCAGGTTTTGGCTGGAGGTGGGTGGACGCAGCAGGCCCTGGCAGAATGGGGGTGGGCGCAGCAGGCTTTGGTCGAGTGGAAGAGGACGACACCGTGGGCTCTGGCCGAGTGGAGGAGGACGACACCGTGGGCTCTGGCTCCACAGCAAATAATCTGGAAATATAAAAAACACATGCAATGAGTACTGATATGACGTGTGTGCTATTTGCTTTCCAGAGCCAACAGGTGAAACAAAGTGCTTATGACAACCAAATACAGCCCATTCATTCATCACTTTGTTTTTAGCATGCAAATCGCGGTTGACATGTTTACACTTCTAAGGCATATTTATACATCAAATTTCAACTCCACACTTCTGTTACACCATCTCTATGGTCTTAAAAAGTGAGCTAGGGTATCTGATCACATTTGTAAAGTGTTTCCAGGGAACGTCAGATCATTACAGTGGCGATTCGTAGCCCATTCATTCACTTTCAATGCATTTAGCATCCTAATCGCGGGTGATATTCTAACACGTCTAAAGCACATTTAAGCTTTACATTTCGAGTCCACACAGTAGAAGTACATCCTTCAAGGTCTCAACATGTAAAATCAATAGTCTCGTCGTATTTTAAACGCATTTCAAAGAGGTGGGACCTATCTATTAACCTAGCCGCTTGGTGACAGAAAATTAGCGTCAGTACGTACGGCGCCTACGAGATACCATGTAAAACCTTTACGGTTCAGGCAAACTATCCGAAATATATAGAGTTTCATTCATTACTAAGCCCATAATTAGACCAAACTTACCTGAAAGTATAAAAACAGTCTGACCAGTCATCAGTAACGTCAGTAACGCCGACTCCAATAAAGATGGCCGCCAGTATTTTCATAACGCAGCTCAAAGAGCGTCGAGCAGAGACGTCGTGACGTCGTGAATTTGGTGAAGGTGATTGGCCCATCGATGCTCATGCTCAATGATTGGTGGGTTCAGCGCTCAACATGGCTCAATGATTGGACTGTTGAGCGCTCAACGCTGCTCAACGGCGCTCAACTATTGGCCGGTTGAGCAGAGTTGAGCAGAGATAGGGACTTTGGGGAGAATTCGCTTGGGAATACCGGGAGCTGTAAGCGTTTTGCTTTGGATTGAGCTGCTTGCAGCCGCACCAGCTGCGCTTGATGACTGGGTCCGAGTGGGGAGTTAATCGCTTACGGCCATACCGCGCTGAGCACGCCCGCTCTCGTCTGATCTCGGAAGCTAAGCAGCGCAGGGCCCGGTTAGTACTTGGATGGGAGACCGCCTTGGAATACCGGGTGCTGTAAGCGTTTTGCTTTGGATTGAGCTGCTTGCAGCCGCACCAGCTGCGCTTGATGACTGGGTCCGAGTGGGGAGTTAATCGCTTACGGCCATACCGCGCTGAGCAAGCCCGCTCTCGTCTGATCTCGGAAGCTAAGCAGCGCAGGGCCCGGTTAGTACTTGGATGGGAGACCGCCTGGGAATACCGGGTGCTGTAAGCGTTTTGCTTTGGATTGAGCTGCTTGCAGCCGCACCAGCTGCGCTTGATGACTGGGTCCGAGTGGGGAGTTAATCGCTTACGGCCATACCGCGCTGAGCACGCCCGCTCTCGTCTGATCTCGGAAGCTAAGCAGCGCAGGGCCCGGTGAGTACTTAGATGGGAGACCGCCTGGGAATACCGGGTGCTGTAAGTGTTTTGCTTCAGATTGAGCTGCTTGCAGCCGCACCAGCTGCGCTTGATGACTGGGTCCGAGTGGGGAGTTAATCGCTGACGGCCATACCGCGCTGAGCACGCCCGCTCTCGTCTGATCTCGGAAGCTAAGCAGCGCAGGGCCCGGTTAGTACTTGGATGGGAGACCGCCTGGGAATACCGGGAGCTGTAAGCGTTTTGCTTTGGATTGAGCTGCTTGCAGCCGCACCAGCTGCGCTTGATGACTGGGTCCGAGTGGGGAGTTAATCGCTTACGGCCATACCGCGCTGAGCACGCCTGCTCTCGTCTGATCTCGGAAGCTAAGCAGCGCAGGGCCCGGTTAGTACTTGGATGGGAGACCGCCTGGGAATACCGGGTGCTGTAAGCTTTTTGCTTTGGATTGAGCTGCTTGCAGCCGCACCAGCTGCGCTTGATGACTGGGTCCGAGTGGGGAGTTAATCGCTTACGGCCATACCGCGCTGAGCACGCCCGCTCTCGTCTGATCTCGGAAGCTAAGCAGCGCAGGGCCCGGTTAGTACGTGGATGGGAGACCGCCTGGGAATACCGGGTGCTGTAAGCGTTTTGCTTTGGATTGAGCTGCTTGCAGCCGCACCAGCTGCGCTTGATGACTGGGTCCGAGTGGGGAGTTAATCGCTTACGGCCATACCACGCTGAGCACGCCCGCTCTCGTCTGATCTCGGAAGCTAAGCAGCGCAGGGCCCGGTTAGTACTTGGATGGGAGACCGCCTGGGAATACCGGGTGCTGTAAGCGTTTTGCTTTGGATTGAGCTGCTTGCAGCCGCACCAGCTGTGCTTGATGACTGGGTCCGAGTGGGGAGTTAATCGCTTACGGCCATACCGCGCTGAGCACGCCCGCTCTCGTCTGATCTCGGAAGCTAAGCAGCGCAGGGCCCGGTTAGTACTTGCATGGGAGACCGCCTGGGAATACCGGGTGCTGTAAGCGTTTTGCTTTGGATTGAGCTGCTTGCAGCCGCACCAGCTGCGCTTGATGACTGGGTCCGAGTGGGGAGTTAATCGCTTACGGCCATACCGCGCTGAGCACGCCCGCTCTCGTCTGATCTCGGAAGCTAAGCAGCGCAGGGCCCGGTTAGTACTTGGATGGGAGACCGCCTGGGAATACCGGGTGCTGTAAGCGTTTTGCTTCGGATTGAGCTGCTTGCAGCCGCACCAGCTGCGCTTGATGACTGGGTCCGAGTGGGGAGTTAATCGCTTACGGCCATACCGCGCTGAGCACGCCCGCTCTCGTCTGATCTCGGAAGCTAAGCAGCGCAGGGCCCGGTTAGTACTTGGATGGGAGACCGCCTGGGAATACCGGGTGCTGTAAGCGTTTTGCTTCGGATTGAGCTGCTTGCAGCCGCACCAGCTGCGCTTGATGACTGGGTCCGAGTGGGGAGTTAATCGCTTACGGCCATACCGCGCTGAGCACGCCCGCTCTCGTCTGATCTCGGAAGCTAAGCAGCGCAGGGCCCGGTTAGTACTTGGATGGGAGACCGCCTGGGAATACCGGGTGCTGTAAGCGTTTTGCTTTGGATTGAGCTGCTTGCAGCCGCACCAGCTGCGCTTGATGACTGGGTCCGAGTGGGGAGTTAATCGCTTACGGCCATACCGCGCTGAGCACGCCCGCTCTCGTCTGATCTCGGAAGCTAAGCAGCGCAGGGCCCGGTTAGTATTTGGATGGGAGACCGCCTGGGAATACCGGGTGCTGTAAGCGTTTTGCTTTGGATTGAGCTGCTTGCAGCCGCACCAGCTGCGCTTGATGACTGGGTCCGAGTGGGGAGTTAATCGCTTACGGCCATACCGCGCTGAGCACGCCTGCTCTCGTCTGATCTCGGAAGCTAAGCAGCGCAGGGCCCGGTTAGTACTTGGATGGGAGACCGCCTTGGAATACCGGGTGCTGTAAGCGTTTTGCTTTGGATTGAGCTGCTTGCAGCCGCACCAGCTGCGCTTGATGACTGGGTCCGAGTGGGGAGTTAATCGCTTACGGCCATACCGCGCTGAGCACGCCCGCTCTCGTCTGATCTCGGAAGCTAAGCAGCGCAGGGCCCGGTTAGTACTTGGATGGGAGACCGCCTGGGAATACCGGGTGCTGTAAGCGTTTTGCTTTGGATTGAGCTGCTTGCAGCCGCACCAGCTGCGCTTGATGACTGGGTCCGAGTGGGGAGTTAGTCGCTTACGGCCATACCGCGCTGAGCACGCCCGCTCTCGTCTGATCTCGGAAGCTAAGCAGCGCAGGGCCCGGTTAGTACTTGGATGGGAGACCGCCTGGGAATACCGGGTGCTGTAAGCGTTTTGCTTTGGATTGAGCTGCTTGCAGCCGCACCAGCTGCGCTTGATGACTGGGTCCGAGTGGGGAGTTAATCGCTTACGGCCATACCGCGCTGAGCACGCCCGCTCTCGTCTGATCTCGGAAGCTAAGCAGCGCAGGGCCCGGTTAGTACTTGGATGGGAGACCGCCTGGGAATACCGGGTGCTGTAAGCTTTTTGCTTTGGATTGAGCTGCTTGCAGCCGCACCAGCTGCGCTTGATGACTGGGTCCGAGTGGGGAGTTAATCGCTTACGGCCATACCGCGCTGAGCACGCCCCCTCTCGTCTGATCTCGGAAGCTAAGCAGCGCAGGGCCCGGTTAGTACTTGGATGGGAGACCGCCTGGGAATACCGGGTGCTGTAAGCGTTTTGCTTCGGATTGAGCTGCTTGCAGCCGCACCAGCTGCGCTTGATGACTGGGTCCGAGTGGGGAGTTAATCGCTTACGGCCATACCGCGCTGAGCACGCCCCCTCTCGTCTGATCTCGGAAGCTAAGCAGCGCAGGGCCCGGTTAGTACTTGGATGGGAGACCGCCTGGGAATACCGGGTGCTGTAAGAGTTTTGCTTTGGATTGAGCTGCTTGCAGCCGCACCAGCTGCGCTTGATGACTGGGTCCGAGTGGGGAGTTAATCGCTTACGGCCATACCGCGCTGAGCACGCCCCCTCTCGTCTGATCTCGGAAGCTAAGCAGCGCAGGGCCCGGTTAGTACTTGGATGGGAGACCGCCTGGGAATACCGGGTGATGTAAGCGTTTTGCTTTGGATTGAGCTGCTTGCAGCCGCACCAGCTGCGCTTGATGACTGGGTCCGAGTGGGGAGTTAATCGCTTACGGCCATACCGCGCTGAGCACGCCCGCTCTCGTCTGATCTCGGAAGCTAAGCAGCGCAGGGCCCGGTTAGTAATTGGATGGGAGACCGCCTGGGAATACCGGGTGCTTGCAGCCGCACCAGCTGCGCTTGATGACTGGGTCCGAGTGGGGAGTTAATCGCTTACGGCCATACCGCGCTGAGCACGCCCCCTCTCGTCTGATCTCGGAAGCTAAGCAGCGCAGGGCCCGGTTAGTACTTGGATGGGAGACCGCCTGGGAATACCGGGTGCTGTAAGCGTTTTGCTTCGGATTGAGCTGCTTGCAGCCGCACCAGCTGCGCTTGATGACTGGGTCCGAGTGGGGAGTTAATCGCTTACGGCCATACCGCGCTGAGCACGCCCGCTCTCGTCTGATCTCGGAAGCTAAGCAGCGCAGGGCCCGGTTAGTACTTGGATGGGAGACCGCCTGGGAATACCGGGTGCTGTAAGCGTTTTGCTTTGGATTGAGCTGCTTGCAGCCGCACCAGCTGCGCTTGATGACTGGGTCCGAGTGGTGAGTTAATCGCTTACGGCCATACCGCGCTGAGCACGCCCGCTCTCGTCTGATCTCGGAAGCTAAGCAGCGCAGGGCCCGGTTAATACTTGGATGGGAGACCGCCTGGGAATACCGGGTGCTGTAAGCGTTTTGCTTCGGATTGAGCTGCTTGCAGCCGCACCAGCTGCGCTTGATGACTGGGTCCGAGTGGGGAGTTAATCGCTTACGGCCATACCGCGCTGAGCACGCCCCCTCTCGTCTGATCTCGGAAGCTAAGCAGCGCAGGGCCCGGTTAGTACTTGGATGGGAGACCGCCTGGGAATACCGGGTGATGTAAGCGTTTTGCTTTGGATTGAGCTGCTTGCAGCCGCACCAGCTGCGCTTGATGACTGGGTCCGAGTGGGGAGTTAATCGCTTACGGCCATACCGCGCTGAGCACGCCCGCTCTCGTCTGATCTCGGAAGCTAAGCAGCGCAGGGCCCGGTTAGTAATTGGATGGGAGACCGCCTGGGAATACCGGGTGCTTGCAGCCGCACCAGCTGCGCTTGATGACTGGGTCCGAGTGGGGAGTTAATCGCTTACGGCCATACCGCGCTGAGCACGCCCCCTCTCGTCTGATCTCGGAAGCTAAGCAGCGCAGGGCCCGGTTAGTACTTGGATGGGAGACCGCCTGGGAATACCGGGTGCTGTAAGCGTTTTGCTTCGGATTGAGCTGCTTGCAGCCGCACCAGCTGCGCTTGATGACTGGGTCCGAGTGGGGAGTTAATCGCTTACGGCCATACCGCGCTGAGCACGCCCGCTCTCGTCTGATCTCGGAAGCTAAGCAGCGCAGGGCCCGGTTAGTACTTGGATGGGAGACCGCCTGGGAATACCGGGTGCTGTAAGCGTTTTGCTTTGGATTGAGCTGCTTGCAGCCGCACCAGCTGCGCTTGATGACTGGGTCCGAGTGGTGAGTTAATCGCTTACGGCCATACCGCGCTGAGCACGCCCGCTCTCGTCTGATCTCGGAAGCTAAGCAGCGCAGGGCCCGGTTAATACTTGGATGGGAGACCGCCTGGGAATACCGGGTGCTGTAAGCGTTTTGCTTCGGATTGAGCTGCTTGCAGCCGCACCAGCTGCGCTTGATGACTGGGTCCGAGTGGGGAGTTAATCGCTTACGGCCATACCGCGCTGAGCACGCCCCCTCTCGTCTGATCTCGGAAGCTAAGCAGCGCAGGGCCCGGTTAGTACTTGGATGGGAGACCGCCTGGGAATACCGGGTGCTGTAAGCGTTTTGCTTTGGATTGAGCTGCTTGCAGCCGCACCAGCTGCGCTTGATGACTGGGTCCGAGTGGGGAGTTAATCGCTTACGGCCATACCGCGCTGAGCACGCCCGCTCTCGTCTGATCTCGGAAGCTAAGCAGCGCAGGGCCCGGTTAGTATTTGGATGGGAGACCGCCTGGGAATACCGGGTGCTGTAAGCGTTTTGCTTTGGATTGAGCTGCTTGCAGCCGCACCAGCTGCGCTTGATGACTGGGTCCGAGTGGGGAGTTAATCGCTTACGGCCATACCGCGCTGAGCACGCCCGCTCTCGTCTGATCTCGGAAGCTAAGCAGCGCAGGGCCCGGTTAGTACTTGGATGGGAGACCGCCTGGGAATACCGGGTGCTGTAAGCGTTTTGCTTTGGATTGAGCTGCTTGCAGCCGCACCAGCTGCGCTTGATGACTGGGTCCGAGTGGGGAGTTAATCGCTTACGGCCATACCGCGCTGAGCACGCCCGCTCTCGTCTGATCTCGGAAGCTAAGCAGCGCAGGGCCCGGTTAGTACTTGGATGGGAGACCGCCTGGGAATACCGGGTGCTGTAAGCGTTTTGCTTTGGATTGAGCTGCTTGCAGCCGCACCAGCTGCGCTTGATGACTGGGTCCGAGTGGGGAGTTAATCGCTTACGGCCATACCGCGCTGAGCACGCCCCCTCTCGTCTGATCTCGGAAGCTAAGCAGCGCAGGGCCCGGTTAGTACTTGGATGGGAGACCGCCTGGCAATACCGGGTGCTGTAAGCGTTTTGCTTCGGATTGAGCTGCTTGCAGCCGCACCAGCTGCGCTTGATGACTGGGTCCGAGTGGGGAGTTAATCGCTTACGGCCATACCGCGCTGAGCACGCCCCCTCTCGTCTGATCTCGGAAGCTAAGCAGCGCAGGGCCCGGTTAGTACTTGGATGGGAGACCGCCTGGGAATACCGGGTGCTGTAAGAGTTTTGCTTTGGATTGAGCTGCTTGCAGCCGCACCAGCTGCGCTTGATGACTGGGTCCGAGTGGGGAGTTAATCGCTTACGGCCATACCGCGCTGAGCACGCCCCCTCTCGTCTGATCTCGGAAGCTAAGCAGCGCAGGGCCCGGTTAGTACTTGGATGGGAGACCGCCTGGGAATACCGGGTGCTGTAAGCGTTTTGCTTTGGATTGAGCTGCTTGCAGCCGCACCAGCTGCGCTTGATGACTGGGTCCGAGTGGGGAGTTAATCGCTTACGGCCATACCGCGCTGAGCACGCCCGCTCTCGTCTGATCTCGGAAGCTAAGCAGCGCAGGGCCCGGTTAGTAATTGGATGGGAGACCGCCTGGGAATACCGGGTGCTGTAAGCGTTTTGCTTTGGATTGAGCTGCTTGCAGCCGCACCAGCTGCGCTTGATGACTGGGTCCGAGTGGGGAGTTAATCGCTTACGGCCATACCGCGCTGAGCACGCCCGCTCTCGTCTGATCTCGGAAGCTAAGCAGCGCAGGGCCCGGTTAGTACTTGGATGGGAGACCGCCTGGGAATACCGGGTGCTGTAAGCGTTTTGCTTTGGATTGAGCTGCTTGCAGCCGCACCAGCTGCGCTTGATGACTGGGTCCGAGTGGGGAGTTAATCGCTTACGGCCATACCGCGCTGAGCACGCCCGCTCTCGTCTGATCTCGGAAGCTAAGCAGCGCAGGGCCCGGTTAGTACTTGGATGGGAGACCGCCTTGGAATACCGGGTGCTGTAAGAGTTTTGCTTTGGATTGAGCTGCTTGCAGCCGCACCAGCTGCGCTTGATGACTGGGTCCGAGTGGGGAGTTAATCGCTTACGGCCATACCGCGCTGAGCACGCCCCCTCTCGTCTGATCTCGGAAGCTAAGCAGCGCAGGGCCCGGTTAGTACTTGGATGGGAGACCGCCTGGGAATACCGGGTGCTGTAAGCGTTTTGCTTTGGATTGAGCTGCTTGCAGCCGCACCAGCTGCGCTTGATGACTGGGTCCGAGTGGGGAGTTAATCGCTTACGGCCATACCGCGCTGAGCAAGCCCGCTCTCGTCTGATCTCGGAAGATAAGCAGCGCAGGGCCCGGTTAGTAATTGGATGGGAGACCGCCTGGGAATACCGGGTGCTGTAAGCGTTTTGCTTTGGATTGAGCTGCTTGCAGCCGCACCAGCTGCGCTTGATGACTGGGTCCGAGTGGGGAGTTAATCGCTTACGGCCATACCGCGCTGAGCACGCCCGCTCTCGTCTGATCTCGGAAGCTAAGCAGCGCAGGGCCCGGTTAGTACTTGGATGGGAGACCGCCTGGCAATACCGGGTGCTGTAAGCGTTTTGCTTCGGATTGAGCTGCTTGCAGCCGCACCAGCTGCGCTTGATGACTGGGTCCGAGTGGGGAGTTAATCGCTTACGGCCATACCGCGCTGAGCACGCCCGCTCTCGTCTGATCTCGGAAGCTAATAATAATAATACATTTTATTTGTATTGCACTTTACACCAAATCAATGACCTCAAAGTGCTACAATGCACACACACACCCAAAAAACAGGATACAATTAACAGAAGAATTAAAACAAGCAGATAAAATTAAGCTAAAACCAGCATATAAAACAAGCTAAAAACGATCATATAAAATTAAACTAAAAACCAGCATATAAAAGCAGATGAGAGTATTTTAGTTAAAAGCTTTTCTAAAAAGATGTGTAACGGTAAGCAGGCTGGAAAAGCAGACCCTTGAGGCACACACACAACACGAGAATACTTTTATAAAAGTCAAGTTTATTTAAGTTACAAGGTTTTTAAAATCACAATCACGTCCAACCAGTATAGCACTAATACAGTCTGACCACCAGAGGCAGAGCGGGGGTAGCTATTAGTGATGCGCGGGTGGGCTTTTTTTAAAACCCGCCCCAACCCGACTTTTCAGGAGATCCAAACCGCCCCGCCCAATCCGCAAAAATATGTTCGAATTGTGACCCAAATCCGACCCGACCCGCGGAAAGGAAAAAACGCATTTAACGTCTTTCCTAGCCTAATTAGCCCACATGAGGACAACAGCGGGTTACAATGATCGGTCATTTTGACAATCTGCGCTCCTCCACACCATTCATAATCTGCAGCCTAGACATAGCTAGTGTTAAATCTCATCTTCATAACAAGTTTCCATTCATATTTCCCCTTGCGACTTCATAGGCTAGCCTACTTTTGCGTTTAACACGGCCAAGCATTTAACAAGCACAGCTGTTTATTCGTGTAGCCTATGACAGAAGCGAGGTGTTCTCGCATTGTGCACAACCTTCGATATCCCAGATCATTAGGCTCCATGTCATAGATATATATAGGTAGATACCGCATTGTCCGTTGAGTTCTATTAGAACGAACGTGGAATACGGCCGCCATATTGGTAGGGGCAACATTCCCCCGTAAATGAATGGAGACCTATGGTGAGCTGAGGAGTTTTGGGCTGTAAAGTCCTCAAAACTCATAAATATTTCAATCGATGGGCATAAATTATATGTCATGGTTACAAGTAGCCTAGCTAAACTACGTGAAGAAAACAAAAAAATAACACTATTTACGTGGAGAAAAAATAAACATTTTGATGAGAACAATTAAAAACACACCCAAACTCATTAAAATATATTGTCGGATTTATTTAAATATTTGACATAAAATCGTTTCATTAAAAAAACGATGACTTTTGGCCGTTTTGATGGTTTAAAATAGGAGATGCCGTCAGTTCTGCCACTTCGAAGTTCGAATGTTACCATTTCACTACTACTGCAAGCTGTCTGACAACCAACATTCAAATGACGACATTTGACAACAGTAACAGGACACAGATCATACGGATATCGTTTGACAAGTGGAAACGTTTGCCTTTACATGACCCCAGAAAATGTAAGGTTTAACAATTCAATTGGGCAAAGAAATTGACACTTTTCTGAAGTTATCCTGCCGTGGCTGGC
The DNA here is from genome assembly GCF_963854185.1 of Sardina pilchardus. Classification (NCBI taxonomy): domain Eukaryota; kingdom Metazoa; phylum Chordata; class Actinopteri; order Clupeiformes; family Clupeidae; genus Sardina; species Sardina pilchardus. The sequence goes on along the minus strand of NC_085002.1, from coordinate 32,654,395 downwards.
TGCTTACGTTACGTTATGCCATGGCAGCAACGAGCTAACAGGTAGGCTAACTTACTTTCATAAAATTAGACAGGTTAAGACTGTATGAATACTATTATAATAAAGTGACTACATGAGTAACGTTACGTTTCAGAATTAATTTGCCTTCAATTCACAACAAAACCATAGTTAACTGACGTGAAATTAGCCTTGCCACACTAGTCAGTACTATTAGCCAACTCAAACCTGTTCTCTACAAGCCTTTATAAGACTGTCAAATACAACAACAGAAAACATAAACGTGCGATTTTACATGTACAAGGCCATTACCATATGTTTAGAAGGCGCTACGATTTGTACAAAGCCCACAGGGTCTGTTATCCTATCATTTCCACTCTGAGACACCTGTTTCTCCATAGGCTTCCATTGATCTATCGGTCGACATTGCCCCTAGCAATATGGCGGCGCTCTTGCCGTACGTTCTAGAGCCCAATGCGGTGTCTATGTATATATGTCTATGCTCCATGTCCATAAAGTAGCGAATGCGCGATTGACTTTTTCAGTCAGTCACGCATGGCGCAATTGGGTGCTGAATTTAGGAGAAATTATGTTTTGCGCTCGACCACACCTCCTGTATTGCAGGCGCATCGCCACCTAATATGTCGGAAGTTAACAAGTGAGAAATGTGCATTTTTACTTTTTTGACCCGACCCACCCGCAATATTTAGAAAAAAACTATTAGGCCTACCCAAATCCGCCCGACCCGCGGGTAAACCCGCGGATATCCGCGGGTAATGGGCTGAACCGCGCATCACTAGTAGCTATGCTATAGTCTTTACTAAAAACAATATATGAGGTCTGTAACCAGTGTGAATCAGCTAGGTGCTATAAAGCAATCTAAATTATCTCCAGTATGAATCAGCTAAATGCTATCAAGCAATCTAAATTATCTCCAGTATGAATCAGCTAAATGCTATCAAGCAATCTAAATTATCTCCAGTATGAATCAGCTAAATGCTACAGAGCGATCTTAATTATAACCAGTATGAATCAACTATATTCTGGCGCCCTCTAAAGGAGAGCGGGGTCTCGGGCTGCCAACAAGCTACACAGTGTGAATCCACTAGTTAAGGTGAGGTCACAACACGGCACACAATTTCAAGTCCTCACAGCAAATTACAAAAGGGCATAACAGCAGATGGTAATAAGGTGAATCACAGTTCAAAACATGTCACGGCAAAACACAGCAAATTACTAGTGACATTCAACACGATAGCAGTAGGCTGGACCCATAGCAACCACCAATGATAAATAAGATTTATAACTAGCACCATGGGCAGACAGACCTGATAATTAGGCTAACCAACTGGACACCACAGTTCATACAGAGGGGGCTAACAAGGGCTACGGGGACAGTCCATGCACCACTCACGACCCAGCTGTTCCTCCGGGATTCCGCCCAGTGGCCGCGGTAGTAGTATGCTGGTTGGCCGTCGCAACAGTCCGTCCTGGCCCGACACTCGATAGTCCTCTCGTTATGGCTCGCATCCGCTTCTCTTGGCAGCAAACGCACGCTTCCCCGTACACACAAGGACAGGGCTGTAGGGGAGGAACAGCAATCAGGAACCACACCGAAAACAGAAAGCTAGGCCACCGAACAGTGGTTAGGCTAGGCGTAAGCTACTTCCCTTTAGCGTCAGGTATAGAGTGCGTTGTAACTCTTTGTTGTCCTCCTCAGCTCGGATCGGCAGTCCTCGGGGCTACGGGGTAGAAGGCAGAAATCAACACACATAAACAGCCGCGATAGCAGCCCACTCACTCATCGGGGAATGGTCGAGTTACTTCCCTCTACGTAGACACTTGAGTGCGTTGTATTCCAGTCTGTATGTCGCTCACGTAGATGAGTAGAGTGCGTTGTATTCCAGTATGTATGTCGCTCACGTAGCCAAGTAGAGTGCGTTGTATTCCAGTATGTATGTCGCTCACGTAGCCAAGTAGAGTGCGTTGTATTCCAGTCTGTATAAAGCTCACGTAGATGAGGGGTGCGTTGTACTCCAGTCTGTGAGTCGTTCACCGGGCCTCCTCTCCTCGAGTGCGCTGAAGTAGTCCTTACACAGCTTGTAGCCCAAGTTTCGTCGGGCCTCTCTCTTGCGGGCGCCAGTTGCCAACAAGAAATCGCGCTGTCGAGAGCCGCCATGAAAGTTTTAAATCCTCAAACCCCCAACTGCGCAGGTCCGTCATCAGGGGTTCTTGGATACACCTGTAACAGATTGCACAAACCACATACACGCCACAACGTAATCACAGTCCAGCCCCGCCCCCTACCATCAGTCAATGTTCATAACACAAGCACGTTCCCCCCGTTACAGATGCGTCTTCAGGCCTTTTTTAAAAGAGTCCACAGTCTGTGGTGCCCTTAAGCCTACCTTACATTGCCAGACTTTGCAAAGATTTGGAAAAGATTTTTGAAAGACTACAGTCTCAGACCCTCTCACATCTAAAGACAATTCATTGAGTTTTTAGTCACAGACTAGTCACAAGCCAGTCTCAGATTAGGATTTTGCAAAGACTGTGGTCACTATTTACAAGACTGCTGCTAGATTCCTTCAAATTATTTCCATCGTGCACTAGGCTATACGTCATCATCAACAGGAACTCACATGATAGGCTACTCATATCAAAGTATTTCTTTCGCATTTCTGCAGCATTGTTTGATAGTGTGACATCACTAACAGACATACAGTTGTTCTGTCACGTAGAATAGCCGACTAATAAATTATAAGAAATGAAATAACAAGTAATCATACAGGCTACAGCTGTCGCCTATTTTGCCCCTTCCGTTTTCATGTTCGCGAGAGGTTACTATTGGTTTTTAATGTTCACGTCACTATTTGCATGAGCCACGACTGAAAAGACTTCCGATAATATCAAACATGTTTGATATTGTCGTAACGGCAAAACTAGAGGAAGACTGCCTCCGACGGACTTAAAACCGCTAAGATTGGCACCTTACACTAAACGATTTAGATGACGGGAGCGCGCTGCGATTCTAGCACAACTCTCAAGATTTCCGCCCGATTTTGGAAATGTAGTCGCCGACTGTTAAAACAGACCAAAATCGTGCAATGTAAGCCAGCCTTTAGATGGTCAGGGAGGGCATTCCACAGACTGGGTCCAGCAGAGCTGAAAGCTCAGTCACCCATAGTTTTTAGCTTTGTTCTTTTTTGTTGGATGAGGTTTGACTGTCCAGACCGGAGATGACGTGAGGAGGAGTGGGGGGGGATGAGTTCTTTGAGGTAAAGGGGGGCAGAGCCATGGAGACACTGGTGTGACAGAGGGGAAATTTTGTATTCAATCCTGAGCTGAACCGGAAGCCAATGGAGGGATTTGAGGATGGGTGTAATGTGCTGGAATTTCCGCACCCTCATCAGGATCCTGGCAGCGCAGTTTTGGATATACTGCAGCTGCTGGATGTTCTTGCTGGGGATCCCGATGAGGAGTGCGTTGCAGTAGTCCAGCCTGGAGGAGATGAAGGCGTGGACAAGTTTCTCGGCATCGGGGAGAGTGAGTGAAGGGCGGAGTTTGGCAATGTTTCTGAGGTGGAAGAAGGAGGTTTTGCACAGATGTTTGATGTGTGCCTCAAAAGTCAGGTGAGGGTCCATCTTGACACCCAGATTTGTGACTGAGGGAGAGAGGTGGATGTCATGACCGGGGAGGGGGATGCTGGTGATAGTGGATGCCCGGATCTGGTGTGGAGTGCCAACAAGGATAGCTTCTGTTTTAGAACTGTTGAGTTGTAGGAAGTTTGCCGTCATCCACGCCTTTATCTCCTCCAGGCAGGTGGAAACTGTGGATAGGGCTGCAGAGGGTGTTTGGTTAGTTTTTATATAGAGTTGGGTGTCATCAGCATAGCAATGGAAAGACATTCCATGCCGGCTGATGACATCACCAAGGGGGAGCATGTACAGAGTGAAGAGGGTGGGGCCTAGGACTGAACCTTGAGGGACCCCACAGGTGACGGAGTGTGTGGCTGAATTTGCACCTGCCAGGGATACATATTCTGTTCTGTCCGTGAGATATGATGTGAACCAAGCCAGGGTGGAGCCAGAAAGTCCGATGGAGGAGTGGAGGCGTTGTAGAAGGATGTGGTGGTCAACTGTGTCGAATGCTGCAGTGAGGTCAAGGAGGATGAGAAGTGATGGAGAGCCAGCATCAGCTGTCAGCAGCAGGTCATTTGTGACCCTGACCAGGGCAGTTTCCGTACTGTGGCCAGGGCGAAAACCAGACTGAAACTTCTCATATAAGTTATTTGTGGTGAGGTGTTTATGGAGTTGAGCAGAGACCACCTTTTCCAACACTTTCGAAAGGAAAGGGAGATTGGAGATGGGGCGGTAGTTGGCAGGTGGTTCTGGGTCAAGAGTGGGCTTTTTGAGAAGTGGCTTGATGACAGCAGTTTTCAAGGATGTGGGGACATGGCCGGACTGGAGGGACTGATTGATGATATTGGTGATCAAGGGACTTATTGCAGAAGAGTGATCTTTTATGAGAGTGGAGGGAAATGGGTCCAGGGCACAGGTGGAGGGCTTCATCTGTCTCAGGATGTTTTCAGTGTCATGCTGTGTGATGTTGGTGAAGCAGCAGAGAAGCTGAGAGGACTGAAGGCCTGCCGAATCGCCTGGAGATGCAGGGGGGGCAGAGGGAGGGGGGGACATGGAGGTAGAGGGGCCGGAGAGAGTGGAGCGGATGTTGTCTACCTTTGTTTTGAAGAAGGAGATGAAGCTGTTGCACCGCTCCTGCGTATTAACGGAGTGTAGGGGGGTCTGGGGATTTAGGAGATGATTTATGGTTGAGAAAAGTTTCTTGGAGTTACCAGGGCTATTGTTGATGAGGTTGGAGTAGAACTGTGAGCGTGCATCGCTGAGGGACTTGCTGTAGGCCCTCTGATGTTCCCGGTGAGCTAGCTTGTGGACCGCAAGCCCAGAGTCCTTGAAGCGGCGTTCAAGGACACGGCCAGTTCTTTTGAGCAAGCGTAGCTCACCAGTGTACCAGGGGGCTGAGCGTGCAAAGGTGACAGTTCTAGGCTTGAGTGGGGCGTGATGGTCCAGAAGAGTGGCGAGTGATGAGTTGTAGAGATCCACAGACTCAGTGACTGAAGAGGGGTTGGCAGCGGAGAGATGTTGGAGATCAGCAGTCAGGATGCCTGTGTTGATGTTTTTAAGGTTCCTGAAATGGATTTGTCTGCTGAGCTTGTTGAGAGGGGACAGGGTGGGTAGCTCCATTGAGATGGCCTTGTGGTCGGAAACACCCAGATCGTGCACAGAGAGATTGCTGATGGAGGTGCAATTTGTGATCACTAAATCAAGGGTGTGGCCTTTGGAGTGTGTTGGGACATTGACGTGTTGGGTGAGGTTGAGACTGTCAATGAGATTGAGGAGTTCAGCTACAGAATAGGATGGAGTATTGTTTACATGAATGTTGAAATCACCAAGTATGATGATTTTCCCTGGGCTTGTGCAGAGTGTTGTGAGGAGGTCATGTATTTCAATCAGGAGAACTGTGAGGGAATGTGGCGGCTTGCATTTAAACGCTAGGCATTCAAATGATAGATGAACAGGTAGGGACAGAGTGGACAGTTCAAAGTCTTCCCGGTGCACTACGGCAAGGCCACCACCACGGCCTGTGGTGCGCGCCTTGCTGAGATAGGTGTAGCCAGGGGGGCAAGCTTCATTTAGACTTGAGTAAGCCTCTGGTTGTTGCCAGGTCTCAACTAGGCACATGAAATCTATTTTTTCATGTAAAATGTGATCGTGGATAAAAGATGCCTTATTATTAAGGGATTGTGCATTAAAAAGCTTGATTTTAATGGATGGGGCTGGGGAGGTGGTGGGGGAATGTCTCTGTAGGGGCCGGAGTAGGCTGTGATCCACTCCACGTTTTCCGTCCAGTTTAGAAATAAGTGGTCTCCGGGTGGCAGCGCTCTGATGACGTGACAGTTTTGCGACGGGCGTCCAGATGGAAGGAATGCACTGTCCGGGCTGCAGGTGGTAAACAAAGTTTCTGCGTGTACTACGATGGGTAAACCGAGTGCGACGCAGAAGTCCAAGTTCATTTACAATGGGGATGTTAAGTCCAGGAGTGAACACGCGGTTGAGGTTATGGAGTTGTGAGAAGGAATAACTTAACGCCATGCCGACCAAGGACGGATGCCACCTAGCCTCGCTAACCGCTGGCCAAACAAGGTTGGTACCACTTAGCAGCCAGCCAACAGCAAACCCGCTAGCTAGTAGCCAGTCAGCCGGTAGCCCGACCGCCAATGGTCCAACAATGCTGGCAGGGCGACCCGGGCAGCTAGCGATACCGTCACCAGTAGGAAGCCGCCAGCCAACCGACAACCCGCTAGTAGCCAGTTAATCGGTGGCCCGCTCTTCCGTGACCTGCGCCGCTAACAAGCCCCGTGCAAGGGTCCCACAGATGGACAGCAGACAGATATAGGAGAACAAGCCAGACCATGGAGCAGACGCCAGAAAACCTCTTACGGTGAACTCCAGTCAAGTGCGTGAAGACGATGGAAAAGCGCTTCAGGTTGGTCAGATATTGATTTGTGTAAACAATCCAAACGAAGGGCAGTAATCCAGAGTTTTTCTAACTTGATGGGTATAAACAATCCAAGTGAGGGCTGTAATCAAAGTAAGGTCCCGAGTTCTTCTAAAAGTTTGTGAGGGATAAAAGTTAAAGCTAAAATACGATCAAAAAATCAGTAGTTGAGCGACTTGAACGACTTGAGCAGCGGCAGCCAAAACGCGCCAGCGTACACTCCCTCTCTCTTCTTCTCGCCAGCGTACCAAGCTAAGCAGCGCAGGGCCCGGTTAGTACTTGGATGGGAGACCGCCTGGGAATACCGGGTGCTGTAAGCGTTTTGCTTTGGATTGAGCTGCTTGCAGCCGCACCAGCTGCGCTTGATGACTGGGTCCGAGTGGGGAGTTAATCGCTTACGGCCATACCGCGCTGAGCACGCCCGCTCTCGTCTGATCTCGGAAGCTAAGCAGCGCAGGGCCCGGTTAGTACTTGGATGGGAGACCGCCTGGGAATACCGGGTGCTGTAAGCGTTTTGCTTTGGATTGAGCTGCTTGCAGCCGCACCAGCTGCGCTTGATGACTGGGTCCGAGTGGGGAGTTAATCGCTTACGGCCATACCGCGCTGAGCACGCCCGCTCTCGTCTGATCTCGGAAGCTAAGCAGCGCAGGGCCCGGTTAGTACTTGGATGGGAGACCGCCTGGGAATACCGGGTGCTGTAAGCGTTTTGCTTTGGATTGAGCTGCTTGCAGCCGCACCAGCTGCGCTTGATGACTGGGTCCGAGTGGGGAGTTAATCGCTTACGGCCATACCGCTGAGCACGCCCGCTCTCGTCTGATCTCGGAAGCTAAGCAGCGCAGGGCCCGGTTAGTACTTGGATGGGAGACCGCCTGGGAATACCGGGTGCTGTAAGCGTTTTGCTTTGGATTGAGCTGCTTGCAGCCGCACCAGCTGCGCTTGATGACTGGGTCCGAGTGGGGAGTTAATCGCTTACGGCCATACCGCGCTGAGCACGCCCGCTCTCGTCTGATCTCGGAAGCTAAGCAGCGCAGGGCCCGGTTAGTACTTGGATGGGAGACCGCCTGGGAATACCGGGTGCTGTAAGCGTTTTGCTTTGGATTGAGCTGCTTGCAGCCGCACCAGCTGCGCTTGATGACTGGGTCCGAGTGGGGAGTTAATCGCTTACGGCCATACCGCGCTGAGCACGCCCGCTCTCGTCTGATCTCGGAAGCTAAGCAGCGCAGGGCCCGGTTAGTACTTGGATGGGAGACCGCCTGGGAATACCGGGTGCTGTAAGCGTTTTGCTTTGGATTGAGCTGCTTGCAGCCGCACCAGCTGCGCTTGATGACTGGGTCCGAGTGGGGAGTTAATCGCTTACGGCCATACCGCGCTGAGCACGCCCGCTCTCGTCTGATCTCGGAAGCTAAGCAGGGCAGGGCCCGGTTAGTACTTGGATGGGAGACCGCCTGGGAATACCGGGTGCTGTAAGCGTTTTGCTTTGGATTGAGCTGCTTGCAGCCGCACCAGCTGCGCTTGATGACTGGGTCCGAGTGGGGAGTTAATCGCTTACGGCCATACCGCGCTGAGCACGCCCGCTCTCGTCTGATCTCGGAAGCTAAGCAGCGCAGGGCCCGGTTAGTACTTGGATGGGAGACCGCCTGGGAATACCGGGTGCTGTAAGCGTTTTGCTTTGGATTGAGCTGCTTGCAGCCGCACCAGCTGCGCTTGATGACTGGGTCCGAGTGGGGAGTTAATCGCTTACGGCCATACCGCGCTGAGCACGCCCGCTCTCGTCTGATCTCGGAAGCTAAGCAGCGCAGGGCCCGGTTAGTACTTGGATGGGAGACCGCCTGGGAATACCGGGTGCTGTAAGCGTTTTGCTTTGGATTGAGCTGCTTGCAGCCGCACCAGCTGCGCTTGATGACTGGGTCCGAGTGGGGAGTTAATCGCTTACGGCCATACCGCTGAGCACGCCCGCTCTCGTCTGATCTCGGAAGCTAAGCAGCGCAGGGCCCAGTTAGTACTTGGATGGGAGACCGCCTGGGAATACCGGGTGCTGTAAGCGTTTTGCTTTGGATTGAGCTGCTTGCAGCCGCACCAGCTGCGCTTGATGACTGGGTCCGAGTGGGGAGTTAATCGCTTACGGCCATACTGCGCTGAGCACGCCCGCTCTCGTCTGATCTCGGAAGCTAAGCAGCGCAGGGCCCGGTTAGTACTTGGATGGGAGACCGCCTGGGAATACCGGGTGCTGTAAGCGTTTTGCTTTGGATTGAGCTGCTTGCAGCCGCACCAGCTGCGCTTGAGGACTGGTTCCGAGTGGGGAGTTAATCGCTTACGGCCATACCGCGCTGAGCACGCCCGCTCTCGTCTGATCTCGGAAGCTAAGCAGCGCAGGGCCCGGTTAGTACTTGGATGGGAGACCGCCTGGGAATACCGGGTGCTGTAAGCGTTTTGCTTTGGATTGAGCTGCTTGCAGCCGCACCAGCTGCGCTTGATGACTGGGTCCGAGTGGGGAGTTAATCACTTACGGCCATACCGCGCTGAGCACGCCTGCTCTCGTCTGATCTCGGAAGCTAAGCAGCGCAGGGCCCGGTTAGTACTTGGATGGGAGACCGCCTGGGAATACCGGGTGCTGTAAGCGTTTTGCTTTGGATTGAGCTGCTTGCAGCCGCACCAGCTGCGCTTGATGACTGGGTCCGAGTGGGGAGTTAATCGCTTACGGCCATACCGCGCTGAGCACGCCCGCTCTCGTCTGATCTCGGAAGCTAAGCAGCGCAGGGCCCGGTTAGTACTTGGATGGGAGACCGCCTGGGAATACCGGGTGCTGTAAGCGTTTTGCTTTGGATTGAGCTGCTTGCAGCCGCACCAGCTGCGCTTGATGACTGGGTCCGAGTGGGGAGTTAATCGCTTACGGCCATACCGCGCTGAGCACGCCCGCTCTCGATCTAGGAAGTTGGCTAGTGAGATCTGCTGGCTGCAGTGGAGGGAGGAAGGCTCCCTCAAGTTTTTGTTTTTCTTATTTTTTTGCGAAAGTTTTGTTTTTTGTATAAGTTAGTTACTTTCTAAATTTACTTTGTGGTTTTTGGAGGCAAACCCGACAGTTTATCTGTCTGGGGGAGCTTTTTTCAGTGAAAATGGCAGAACAACATGGCAACCAAAAATCAATGAATGAACAAACGGATTTACACGAACATAAAGGAATTAAAGGGTTAAAGAAAACAGGAATGGATTTAATGACAAAAAAACGGACACTGGATTAAAACAAGATGATAAACGGACTGATACAAAGGTAACAAACAAAGGACTGGATTCAAGGGATATGAGAAAGCAAACCGATTCAAACATGTCTGACACAGAAGGAAGGAAGGTGGATTTAAATGAACCGATGGATAACTTACCGAATATGGGACTAAATGAAAGAGGAAAAGATAATGATAATGGATTAAACATGTGTGGAAATGCAAATGGTGGAATAATGAAGGAAAAAAATCAAAAGGAAATAGCGATGGCTGAGGAGAATAGGCTACTGCAAATGTAATGGAGGAATCAAAAGAGCAACGACGCAAACGGAATGATGATAACCAAAAGCAAGCAAAAGAACGGGTATACTTAAGAGAATTGACGATCATTTTAGAAACAGAAAATATCACAGACATAAATGTAATGAAGCTCATCAAGATCATCGAGAAAGAGGTGGGGGTGGCGAAACTCTTGGCCCTTACGCCTGTAGGCAACAAGCAGTTTGAAGCCACATTTGAATCAATTGACTGTTTGGATATTTTAGATGAGGGATTTTTTTATGAGGGAGTGTGGGTGGGAGTCCGAAGACTTTTTAAAACAGAAATAATGGTCTCATTTCTCCACCTGTCCCCATATACAACTGATGGTGAGGTGCTGGACAAGTTGGCAAAGTGGGGAGTGGAGCCCATCCTCCCGCTGAGGAGACGGTTCTACCCGGGCACGGCAATAGCGGATGGCACTCGCTTCATAAAGGTGAAATTCCCGAAAGAAGTGGCTTCGTTGCCGTATAGCGTGAAGTTCGATACGGCAGCGGGGCCGCGTTACTGTAGGGTGATTCACGACAAGCAGGTGAAAATTTGCAGACAGTGTATGGGACCGGGGCACGTCTTCCGAAATTGCCCCGAGTTCACCTGCCGCGAGTGCCTCCAGGGACATTATGCCCGGGAGTGTACCGCCCTCAAGTGTCCCGTTTGCCGCCGCGCAGACATTAGATGCACGTGCCGCACGTCAGAGGACGAGGAAGAGAATGACGGGGAAGAGTGCGCGAGCGTGGGGGCAGCGGAGGCGGAGGATGAGGATTCAGCCCCACTGCTGTCTACGGGCAGCCCCAGCACCGAGGAGGAGGGCATCCCCTGCGCCCAGCCTCAGAGAGAGCCGGCGCCCTCCCCAGTATCGGACCACTTGAACTTGGGCTTGGACATTGCAGCACTGATGGATGAGGGTGCCGGTTGCAACGACAAAGAGGGGGCTGAGTGCGCAGGGAGGGGGCAGGTGGAGGAACGTCAAAACGAAGACATGGACACAGATTTTAATCAAAAAGAAGACCGGAAAAGAATGAGAGACGTGGATGAAGAGGGTGGGTTTGTATCTAATGTATTGTCTTTTAAACAACCACGGGTAAAACCGAAGCAGGCACAATTAAACATAAAGGGAGTTTTAGAGAATCAAGAAAAAAGGAGAAAAAAGAAATTGGTTGTACAATTAGGAGGAGAGGAGACCGATATTTCTTAAAATGATGGGTTTTAAATATTTATGGTTTTTATTTCTATTTATTATTTTAATGGGCTGGGATTTTATTTCAATTAATATGAGAGGTGGGGTGAATCCAACAAAACTAGATAAACTAATAAAGGTGACTGAAAGAAATCAAATTATTTTATTACAAGAGACGAATTGGACTAAGGAGATTGGTGAAGGTTTTAGGAAAAGGTGGGATGGTGAAGTGTTTTACAATGTCAGTAGAAGGCAAGGCAGAGGTTTGGCTGTTTTAATTAAAAGAGAAACATGTGGGGCGCTGAAAGAAATATATAGTGACAATGAAGGGAAGATTTTAACAATACAAATTGAAAAAGAAAATGAAAAAGTCACCATATGCAATATACATGCACCAAATGAGGAATTAGAAAAAGAAGAGTTTTTTAAAAAATTGAATGTGTTAATGGGAGGTTGGGACAATGTGGTTGTTATGGGTGATTTCAATACTGTGATGAAAAGAGAAGATATAAATGAACAAATGGTGTATAGAACTGATAAAGGGAGAAGGGAGCTGGAGAACTTAATGATAAAACATAATTTACAAGATGCCTGGAGAACAAGAAATAAAGATGTCAGAAAATATAGTAGAATGCAAATTGTAATGGAAAAGATAAAACAAAGCAGAATAGATATGGTTTTAGTGAACAATGAATGGGAGGGGGATGTGAAAAAAATATTTTATAAGAAATGTTATTTTAGTGATCATGATTTTATGGAACTACAGTTGGATTTTAATAAGGTGGAAAGAGGTCCTGGAGTATGGCTTTTAAATACAGAGGTTTTAGAGGATAACTTCTATAAATTGGAGATGCAGCAACTTATCTTAAAGAAGAAAGAAGAAATGAACATGTACAAAGGATGTCTACGAATATGGTGGGATAATTTAAAATATGAGATAAAGAAATACACAGTAACATTCTGCAAAATAGCAAGAAGAAACAAAAGAATAAGAGAAAATGTACTAAAGGATCAATTAGAACAAGAGCTGGGAAAAGTAGAGGAAAGGGGAGAGGATATAAATAAAATCGTGGAATTACAGGAAGAACTTAAGAAATTTGAGGAAGAAAAACTTAAGGGTGCAATGATCAGAAGTAGAGCAAAATATATGGTAGAAGGAGAAAAATGTACAAAATTTTTCTTCAACTTAGAAAAAAGCAGACAGAAATCTGAAGAGATTAGAGGAATCAAAGATAAAGAAGGGAGGAGAATAACAGATAAAGAAATGATTCTAAAAGAAATTCACAGTTTTTATGAAGTTCTTTTTAAAAAACAAGGAATAGAGGAAGAAGCAAAAGAGTTTTTATTAAACAATATTCAAAGAAAAGTGAGTGATGATGATAGAGAAATGTGTGACAAAAGTATAACTGTAAATGAAATAGAAAATGCAATAACTGAAATGAAGAATGGTAGAAGTCCTGGCTTAGATGGTTTACCGTGTGAATTTTACAAGTGTTTTAAATGTGTTTTAACACCCATTTTAACACCCATTTTAACACAGGTTTATGAAGAGTGCTGGAAAGATGGTAGCCTAAGTCCTTCTATGAAAAAAGGGGTGATAAAAATAATTTACAAAAGGAAAGGAGACAAAGAAGACCTTAGGAATTTTAGACCAATAAGCCTTTTAAACTGTGACTATAAGATTTTAGCAAAAGTTATGGCTAACAGGCTGAAGAGGGTCTTGCCCGCAATCATTGAAACCAATCAGACATATGCAGTACTGGGTAGAGACATCTCAGACAATGTCAATAGTGTAAGAGACAAGATTTGGTTTTTAGAAAAGGAGAAACACAGTGGATTCATCATAAGTATTGATTTAGAAAAAGCATTTGACAGAGTGGAACATGACTTTTTATTTGCCATTTTAGAAAAATTTGATTTTGGGGAAAGTTTTATCAAATGTCTGAGATGTCTCTACTCAGATGCCATGAGTTGTGTAAAATGTAATGGTTTTTTAACAGACTTTGTTTTTTTAACAAGGTCGATCAGACAAGGTTGTCCACTGTCAGCACTTTTATACAGTTTAGTTGCAGAGCCTTTAGGCCTAGCAATCAGTGCTGACAGTGGAATAAGAGGAATAAATGTAGACCTTAAAGATTTTAAAGAAGTGAAAATATATCAATATGCAGATGATACAACTTTGATTTTAAAAGATGAAGAAAGTATTGTTAGAGCAATGGAGGTTTTAAAGATTTACTGCAAAGGTTCTGGTGCCTTAATGAATGCGGGCAAGACGGAGTACATGAGGATTGGAGAGGATAGTGTGCTCCTGAGGACGTTGCCCTTCCAGGAAGTTAGAGATAGTTTGAACATTTTGGGGGTCAGAGTAGGGACAAATGAAAGATTAACAACAGATCAAATGTGGGAGGAGATAATCGGGAATATGAAAGGAAAATTGGCTTTTTGGAAGAGGAGGAATCTGACTCTTAAGGGAAAAATTTTGGTAATTAATACCCTGTTTTTGTCAAAAATCTGGTACGTCCTCGGCTCAGTCAGCCTGCCATTCCCAGTTTTAAAGGTTTTTAAAACCATGGTTTTAGATTTTATTTGGGACGGTAAGCCATCTAAGATCAGCTATGAGACTCTGATTGGAAGGGTGGAGGAGGGTGGTCTGGGATTGCTTGACCCTTTTATCAGACTGAAGGCCCTCAGAGTTAAAGCAGTGAAGAATTTTATGGGGGCAGAGAGTAAAGAGTGGGCCAAAACAATGATGTATTTTATTGACAGCATTTTCAAGATGGGACCTTCAGTCTTTTTAATGAAAACAAAAGAATATATGACAGTCGGCATCCCAGACTTTTATAGAGAAGTTTTAAGGGCCTGGGGGGATTTTTTAGAGCATGTTAAAATAGAGGTAGACGGGAGGGAGCAATTTTTAAATCAACCATTGTTTTTAAATCCAAATTTGATGATTGGAAATCGGGAGTTTTATTTTAGGAGTTGGTTTGAAGCAGGTTTTAGAACAATCAGAGATCTTTTTTATGAGATAAAACCAGGGCTTCTACCATTCCAGGGTTTTATAGATGAGTTGAAGAGAGCCGACGAGCATTATGAAGTGGAAAAAATAAAAAAAGAATTGGAAAAAATAAAAGGTGTTATCCCAGAGAGGTGGTTGAAAACAATAGATAATAAAGTGCCGAGTGAAACAGAGAAAACGACAATTAGTTTTAAAAACAGTCAGAACAATTTGGAGTGGGGTACATTAAGACAGTTCTATTCATGTTTTAGAGAAAAAGCTTTTATACATCCAAGAGCGAATAACTATTGGAAAACCCTCTATCCAGATATAGAAACAAAAAACATATGGGAAAACATAAGAATGGCTTTTAAATGTCCACTTCTAGAAAACTTTGACTTTCTTTTAGCACATAATTGCATTTTTAATGAAATGAGGCTATTCAAAATGGGTTTAGCAACTGATGACAAATGTAAAGTGTGTGGGAAAGAAAGAGAGGGTTTAAAGCATATGTTTTTTTATTGTGATGACTTGACTTGTTTTGTGGAAAAGATTCAAAAGATGGTTATTGACTTTGGTGAAGAAAAAGAAAATGTGTCGGCTAACTGGGAAATTATGTTTTTATTTGGGATCCCAAATAAAGCGAGAAAAAGAAAGAACCAGGCAGTGAACATAGTTTTATCAGTGGCTAGACATGCAGTGTGGGTCAGGAGGACGGTGGCAAAAGAAAAGAAAAGAAAGTTGGACATATGCAAATTGTTTGAGGTTAATTTTAAGAAAGTTTTAGATACACTGTATACCTATTTTCTTTTAAATTATGATCTGGATGCCTTTAACCAAATGTTTGCTTCAAAAAACTCTTTTATCCATATTACATGGGATGGCCTTAAAATAGTTTTACCGAAATGTTCTTAATATTTTTGCCTGTTTAATTCTTTTCAAATGACTACTGTATGTATTTATTATATGTTGAACACATCTATTTATTACAGTACATTTATGACTGAATGAGTGAATGTAAACAAAAGTGAATGTTTTGGAAAAATTGAGAAATGTTTATTAATAAAAGAGACAAAAAAAAAAAAAAAAAAAACTCTCGTCTGATCTCGGAAGCTAAGCAGTGCAGGGCCCGGTTAGTACTTGGATGGGAGACCGCCTGGGAATACCGGGTGCTGTAAGCGTTTTGCTTTGGATTGAGCTGCTTGTCGCACCAGCTGCGCTTGATGACTGGGTCCGAGTGGGGAGTTAATCGCTTGCGGCCATACCGCGCTGAGCACGCCCGCTCTTGTCTGATGTCGGAAGCTAAGCAGCGCAGGGCCCGGTTAGTACTTGGATGGGAGACCGCCTGGGAATACCGGGTGCTGTAAGCGTTTTGCTTTGGATTGAGCTGCTTGCAGCCGCACCAGCTGCGCTTGATGACTGGGTCCGAGTGGGGAGTTAATCGCTTACCGCCATACCGCGCTGAGCAGGGCCGCTCTCGTCTGATCTCGGAAGCTAAGCAGCGCAGGGCCTGGTTAGTACTTGGATGGGAGACCGCCTGGGAATACCGGGTGCTGTAAGCGTTTTGCTTTGGATTGAGCTGCTTGCCGCACCAGCTGCGCTTGATGACTGGGTCCGAGTGGGGAGTTAATCGCTTGCGGCCATACCGCGCTGAGCACGCCCGCTCTCGTCTGATCTCGGAAGCTAAGCAGCGCAGGGCCCGGTTAGTACTTGGATGGGAGACCGCCTGGGAATACCGGGTGCTGTAAGCGTTTTGCTTTGGATTGAGCTGCTTGCAGCCGCACCAGCTGCGCTTGATGACTGGGTCCGAGTGGGGAGTTAATCGCTTACCGCCATTCCGCGCTGAGCAGGCCCGCTCTCGTCTGATCTCGGAAGCTAAGCAGCGCAGGGCCCGGTTAGTACTTGGATGGGAGACCGCCTGGGAATACCAGGTGCTGTAAGCGTTTTGCTTTGGATTGAGCTGCTTGCAGCCGCACCAGCTGCGCTTGATGACTGGGTCCGAGTGGGGAGTTAATCGCTTACGGCCATACCGCGCTGAGCACGCCCGCTCTCGTCTGATCTCGGAAGCTAAGCAGCGCAGGGCCCGGTTAGTACTTGGATGGGAGACCGCCTGGGAATACCGGGTGCTGTAAGCGTTTTGCTTTAAATTGAGCTGCCTGCAGCCGCACCAGCTGCGCTTGATGACTGGGTCCGAGTGGGGAGTTAATCGCTTACGGCCATACCGCGCTGAAAACGCCCGCTCTCGTCTGATCTCGGAAGCTAAGCAGCGCAGGGCCCGGTTAGTACTTGGATGGGAGACCGCCTGGGAATACCGGGTGCTGTAAGCGTTTTGCTTTGGATTGAGCTGCTTGCAGCCGCACAAGCTGCGCTTGATGACTGGGTCCGAGTGGGGAGTTAATCGCTTACGGCCATACCGCGCTCAGCACGCCCGTTCTCGTCTGATCTCGGAAGCTAAGCAGCGCAGGGCCCGGTTAGTACTTGGATGGGAGACCGCCTGGGAATACCGGGTGCTGTAAGCGTTTTGCTTTGGATTGAGCTGCTTGCAGCCGCACCAGCTGCGCTTGATGACTGGGTCCGAGTGGGGAGTTAATCGCTTACGGCCATACCGCGCTGAGCACGCCCGCTCTCGTCTGATCTCGGAAGCTAAGCAGCGCAGGGCCCGGTTAGTACTTGGATGGGAGACCGCCTGGGAATACCGGGTGCTGTAAGCGTTTTGCTTTGGATTGAGCTGCTTGCAGCCGCACCAGCTGCGCTTGATGACTGGGTCCGAGTGGGGAGTTAATCGCTTACGGCCATACCGCGCTGAGCACGCCCGCTCTCGTCTGATCTCGGAAGCTAAGCAGCGCAGGGCCCGGTTAGTACTTGGATGGGAGACCGCCTGGGAATACCGGGTGCTGTAAGCGTTTTGCTTTAAATTGAGCTGCCTGCAGCCGCACCAGCTGCGCTTGATGACTGGGTCCGAGTGGGGAGTTAATCGCTTACGGCCATACCGCGCTGAAAACGCCCGCTCTCGTCTGATCTCGGAAGCTAAGCAGCGCAGGGCCCGGTTAGTACTTGGATGGGAGACCGCCTGGGAATACCGGGTGCTGTAAGCGTTTTGCTTTGGATTGAGCTGCTTGCAGCCGCACAAGCTGCGCTTGATGACTGGGTCCGAGTGGGGAGTTAATCGCTTACGGCCATACCGCGCTGAGCACGCCCGCTCTCGTCTGATCTCGGAAGCTAAGCAGCGCAGGGCCCGGTTAGTACTTGGATGGGAGACCGCCTGGGAATACCGGGTGCTGTAAGCGTTTTGCTTTGGATTGAGCTGCTTGCAGCCGCACCAGCTGCGCTTGATGACTGGGGCCGAGTGGGGATTTAATCGCTTACGGCCATACCGCGCTGAGCACGCCCGCTCTCGTCTGATCTCACAAGCTAAGCAGCGCAGGGCCCGGTTAGTACTTGGATGGGAGACCGCCTGGGAATACCGGGTGCTGTAAGCGTTTTGCTTTGGATTGAGCTGCTTGCAGCCGCACCAGCTGCGCTTGATGACTGGGTCCGAGTGGGGAGTTAATCGCTTACGGCCATACCGCGCTGAGCACGCCCGCTTTCGTCTGATCTCGGAAGCTAAGCAGCGCAGGGCCCGGTTAGTACTTGGATGGGAGACCGCCTGGGAATACCGGGTGCTGTAAGCGTTTTGCTTTGGATTGAGCTGCTTGCAGCCGCACCAGCTGCGCTTGATGACTGGGTCCGAGTGGGGAGTTAAGTGCTTACGGCCATACCGCGCTGAGCACGCCCGCTCTCGTCTGATCTCGGAAGCTAAGCAGCGCAGGGCCCGGTTAGTACTTGGATGGGAGACCGCCTGGGAATACCGGGTGCTGTAAGCGTTTTGCTTTGGATTGAGCTGCCTGCAGCCGCACCAGCTGCGCTTGATGACTGGGTCCGAGTGGGGAGTTAATCGCTTACGGCCATACCGCGCTGAGCACGCCCGCTCTCGTCTGATCTCGGAAGCTAAGCAGCGTAGGGCCCGGTTAGTACTTGGATGGGAGACCGCCTGGGAATACCGGGTGCTGTAAGCTTTTTTGCTTCGGATTGAGCTGCTTGCAGCCGCACTAGCTGCGCTTGATGATGGGTACGACTGACGTTGGTTTTTGTTTTGCTGGTAGCCCTGGCGCACGCGCTGAATCAATCAATCAATCACTTCCGTCACTCAGAATTCCGTTGCAATTGTTTGTCGCAATGACGAAAGGGGCACGTTGAAATCCTATTCAAGTGGTTCGACTGTTCAGATTGAGTCATATCCGATAGTGATATTGAAACCACCTCCGTATGTGATGCGAATCAGCATTTCATGCGGTTTTGTGCCGTTCAGACTACCCAAAATTCAAGCTAGATACAATTCAGATAAACAAAAAATCGGATTTCGACTGCCAGTGTGAACTAAGCCTAAGAGACTACTGGAGACTGGGGCCAGACAGAAGGTTCCAAACATAATACTGAAGGTTCCAAACATAATACTGAAGGATTCTGACTGCAATAATACACAAGTCCTCTGTCCTCTGTAAAATATACTGAATTGTTCCTTCTTACAGAGTTACTGTTTGTGGCAGGTTTACTCTCAGCGCTCAAACAACAAAAATGACTAGAATGAAAGCCAATTACATTCAAAGTAACTTTGTTCACGACCTGTCCGTCCTGACCTGACCTGTCTCCGCTAATTGCGCAGGCCACCTGTTATCAACGGCACACTGCTTCTGCTGCTTCTACACTGGTCTAAACCGATTACTCGTCACTGATCACGCCCAGATAGGAGGCGGAAGTGGGCACCATTTCATTCCATAGACATGAAGTTCGCCTACAAAAAAGCCACCATCTTTGCCCAAATAAGGAGATCCGGTACCTTGAGATTTTTTCTATGGAAAAATAACATGGGGATTTTCAATTATCGCACCTGTTAAACTCTCGCGGGGATGATGACATTGGAAATGCAGACGTTTTTCACTACACAGTTTTGTCCACTGCTGTCTAGTGCATACTGTGATCTTCGGTAGGTGAAGACGCCACACTCTGATCTTTGCTACCCCAGAGCTAACTTACCATGCAACTTGCCATAGGCAGTTATACTGCGTTCATGCGGCTCGGAACCTCGGAGGACCCGCCTTTAAAAAGTCCCGACCTCCGAAAAAAGTGTGTTCATGAGATCAGTTCGGAAAATAAATACAGGAAACGCATAAACGTTATTACAACTGCTTAGTATGGTTGAGCAAGAAGGAAAATGTCTTGGGCGAGTGTTTCTACCTGTGTTGTTAATTTAGTGACAAATTACCTAGCCTATTCGTAATGACAGTGAAATTCACCTCATTTGTTGTTGCAAGGGAGGCCGTCGTGGTTGGAGAATATGATAGTGACGTCAAGTCGGACACCTCGGGGCACAAAACTTCCGCACGAGTCTCCGAGCAAAAAATCCAACCCGACCTAGCGTTCATGTCATTTTTCCGCTATCGGAGGTCAGAAATTTCCGAAGGTCCGAGGTGCATGAACGCAGTATTAGCTTCAATTAACTCCCGGATCTCCTTATATGGGCAAAGATGGCAGCTTTGGATCCATTTTGTAGGCGAACTTCAGAGGTCTATAGAAAACCCCCTTTATGATTCATCTTCCTTACTATACGATCTTTGGTCTGACTATCCAAAAGCGCAGTCATTTGAACACCCATTGGTCACGCCTCCTTTGCAGTAGAAATAAAGCGTATACTCCCCAGACTAATGTTCAATCTTATAATAAAGTGGTAGGCAGACTAGTGCAATCCTGAATGGATAAATATAAAGTTGAACTAAAACCTTCTGTAACTTGAAGGTTTGTGTAATACAAACTTTCTGTTTATTTATGCAAAGCAACACTTGGGGACACTCGGATTGTTTTGACAAGTTCTCATTTAAATCTTTACTGCTTTGAACCAAATCCATCTTGTATAACAGATATGTGCTCCCAGCAGGCCTTAGGACCTTGACCGAAGCATTCCTCACCCCATGTTGTGCCAGCTGAGATGCTGGAGGAAGATCGGCAAGCATCTGCACAAACACTCACAGGCCAAGACCGCACAGTTTTTAAACAGCGTGTTTATTCTTTTAGTTTTTAAAAAATAAAAAATAAAACTAAAAAGGACTATTTTTTCCCATTGTCACTATAAAGAAACAGTACGGAAGCACTGAGAGTCTTTGAGCCTTCCATGGCTCTTCAAGTATGTTCGTGAAGTTCATGTAAGTAGGACTTCATCTCTGCACGGCGCAGGTCACTGATGTGGGGCCATGAGCCGTGGGCCTGGGGATGGGTGGGGGGTGGGGGCGATGTTGGTGGCTGATGGGTAGAGAGGGGATCGGGTCTTCTCAGAGAGAATGTCCTGGGGTCATCGTCCCATTCTGAAGCCTTATGAGAACCACGGCAGAAGAGTCCAAACGTCTCATAGTCCTGACCCAGTATCCAGGGGCATCTACTCTAAAAAGCCACAGCAGTCAACTTTCAGGCGTTCACGACAACTCCAATGTCTAATGTCTTTACTTGGGGGTGGGGGGGTGAATGCGAGAGATGAACACAAGTTAGGGTGAAGAGTTAAAGAACAGAAGCAAGAGAAGAAGAGTGGAGGTTTTGTAAAGACTAGAATAGAACAGAATTAGAAGTTGAGAGGTGAGGAAGGGAGCAGTGGCTAAATCGAGATCTGCTGGCTCTGAGAACTTCAACAGCTCAAACGCATTTCATGGTTGCAAATCTTTAAATAAAAAATGTTAAAAAATAAACAGACCCCGATTCTTTGCATAAAACTGATAAGAACAGCAGTTAAAATAACAATTAATAAGCATCTCATCAAATTCACTTAAAAAAAACAACAACATTAAGATTTATCCAGTAGGCTTCAAAACAGAAACAGAGAAAAACCAGGAAAAAAAAAACAGAAACAGAAAAAAAGTCCAAAACCCTTCGAAATGTAAACAAATTCACTCTCAAAAGGAGAAAAGAAAGGGTGGAGCCGGGAGAGCTCTCGCTCGTCATCTCTCTCTCCATCACTTCCTCCCTGTGCCCTCTGTGCGTCCACCTCGCCCACTTTAGCAGTGCATCTACGAAAGGTCAGAGGTCAGGCAGTGTGCAAGTCTCTTCTCCTCCTTCATTTCACCTGTGATCCCTCTGTTCCACCATCCCTCTGCCCGCTTCCTTCCTTTCTTTCCCCTTCAGCTCCTCGTCCTCGCACAGAGTCAACTCTCTCTCCCCCTCCCACCCTTTCACCAAGCCAGGTGGGGGGGTGGGTGAGCGGCTATGACTGTGGCGGAGGCGAGGCCAGCCAGTCATCTGGGGTGCAGCAGGAAGCGGTCCAGGTACTGCGAGATGACCTCCCAGTGGCGCCAGAGGAAGGCCAGCAGCAGGACGAGCAGCAGGGTGGAGAGCGTCCGGCTGCGCGTCTTCATCAGCGGCACCACACAGTTGGCCACCGTCGACACGAACACCAGCAGCACGGCCATGAGCGCCAGCAGCACGTTGATCAGCTTGCCCAGGAGCGTGCGCGCCGTGGCGTTCTCCAGGCCCTCCAGCTGCACCACCTGCTGCTGCTGCTGCTGCAGCTCCATCTTGGAGATGCGCGTCTGACACGCCTCCAACGCCTCCTGCAGGATGGGAGGAGAAGAAGCAGTGATCACATTTCTATTCTTATTCATCTGGCAGCCTCTGTAAGACAGAACGAGGCTACTGGGTACAAAGTAACTTTCTTCTTGTGTGGTTTTTTTTTTTGGCAGTTAGCAAATGGAGGGCATTACCGCCATCTGCTGGTGTGATGGCAAGTAGGGATGGGAATCGAAAACCGGTTCTTATTGAGAACCGGTTCCAAGTGTTTTGATTCATTGGAATCGTTTGCCAGTTTTGCAAACGATTCCCTTATCGATTGCAGTGGCCGTAAATGACACCACCCATATGTTTTGGGCTGGGGGAGGGGGGCCGGGGGGGACACATTCACATCCAATTGTCTTCAACAATATCTAATAAGAAATATCTTTAAGATATGATACATTGGTTTAACCCATTAAACATAAAACCCACCAAATCCCTTGGGGATCAATAAAGTATCTATCTATCTATCTAAACTGCAGTATATAGCAGCAGTACATGATTTGTACAGTAAAGGAGAATATCATCACACACCACTCTGATACCCAAGCAGAAAGATGATAATGACCATGTCAATGAGGGCCTCCATAAGATCTTATTCCAACACCTTCAGCCCACTGCCTAATAGGACACCCCTAGGATAGAACTTCATTACAATACTGTTGTACGCCCCCCATAAGAACATTTTGAAAAATAACACCTTAAAGGAATACGCCACCCAAAAATGAAATTAAGCTAGTCTCGGTCACCCCCAGAGTTAGAACAGTGAAAAAAACCCGGTTAAAATCCGTCCGGGCATTCTCCTGCTTTGGGAGCAGCGATTTTAGCTTTAGCTTAGCACAGTTGCTGTAGATGAAGGGTGTCAGTGAGCACGTCCTCCAAAAAAGTGACCGAGAAGTCTATATTCAGCCTCATCGCCGACGAAGCACCGCTAGCTAGGCGCAAAGTTCTCACGTAGCACCACTTGAATCCCATCCGGTAAAGTTCCAGTGGAATCTAGCAAGACTGCTACGTGAGAACTTTGCGCCTAGCTAGCGGTGCTTCGTCGGCGATGAGGCTGAATATAGTTCCAAGTAAAGATCTGGCCAGGTAATAGTCTCGTTCGATTTTGCATTATGATTTGTACTCGTTTTGAACACACGGCTCCCAAGATATATTTAGAAAAAAATGTAGACTTCTCGGTCACTTTTTTGGAGGACGTGCTCACTGACTTAATTTCATTTTTGGGTGGCGTATTCCTTTAAATGATAACATCTGATGAATTGTATGGATACTATTCTATACTATACTATTCTACTAGTAATAATACTATTGATAAATTGAGATTGAGTAGCCTAGGTTTACAAAGACTAAACCATAGAGATGTCTGAAATATAAAAGCTATCATGATAATATTGCCAACAATTACATAGAACCAGTTTATAACATGCTTTGTTTATAACTTAAACCAACATAGTTATAATTTTGACTACATTATTTAGTATAGGCCAACTTTATGATAATATATAGCCTGTCCCCTAACAGTCTAACAGTCTCCTGGGCCTATGTACAAGACAGGGAATCATGTGATACGTATAGGCTATTGATGCTGATTGAAGTGGATGCAGCTTGAAGGCTGTTGGTATTTCAAAATGGAATCAAATTACACCCCTCCCTCTCCTCCAAAAGTAACATTTAAAGAGTCACTTCACCCCATAACTCCACCCACTTCACATTTCTGAAAACGGCTTTCAAAATGGGCGAGACGTTCTGACATTTGGAGAGAGAGTGCAGCACTGCTGCAACCAATCAACCATGGTGATTTCGTGTCAATCTGGGAATGAGTGCTGCAGACATGGCTTATCACAGGTAGGCTAATCAGGGCAGCAGGTGTTGGGGCGTTTCAGTCCTAATTTGTAACGACCCGGTGACGTAGTGTCGGACTAGAAGTGCAGGACAACGTCATCATTCCAATAGTATTTTGGACCAACATGCCATGGCATGTTTTCAAACGGTAGTATGCGCGAGAGAGCAATATCTCCAATACAAAATCAGACGAAATGTTACGTTTGTCGATAAACACGATTTTTGTCAATATTAACCCTGGTAATAGTACAGTTCACCACTTATGAGTATTTTCAATCAATCAACAGCTCAAAAAACCTATTTTAGGGTGCAGTGACCCTTTAAGGTCCTACACCTCTCCTAAAATGGCAGGCCTCAACATGGTGAGTTTTTTCATCAATTATTTTTTGGGTGACATGGGTCGCCAGGTTCACTGAGGTGAAGGGCTGGACAAACGAGAAATGACAAGGTGTTACCTTAACTATTTAGTAGGCTAGGCCTAAGTACACAGACTTTGTGGTTAAAACAATGAAAACCAGCAACTAGGGATGTAACGATACACTCAACTCACGACTCGATACGGTTCACGATTTTTTGTTCACTATACGATTTTCTCACGTTTTTTTTTTTTTTTTGATATTGATGCTGTTTGAAGAGGTTGCTCCAAAGAAAATCAAATTGCACCACTCCCTCTCCTTCCAAAGTATTACGTCCTTACACCTCTCCTCTTAAAATAAATGGCAGGCCCTACTGTTATATGCTACATCATTATAGTTGTTCAAGTGCACACACTAAATGGAGAGCTAGGATTAAAATTCAGACCGTGCCTTTAAATAGGCGACTTTTTTCATCTATCAGCACAATGCTACAGTAAGCCATTTCCACTAAAAAAAATCAGCTCAATATTATGTGCAAGACTGATGTTTACCAAGCATGCCAACGTTTTCTCATAGAAAAACTTCATTTTTCCATTTAAGGAACATCTCAAAGACAAGGAAGTCCTTATCCTTACCAGACGCTGAAAAATTAATTCACGCTTTTGTCACTTCTAGGCTAGACTATTGTAATGCACTATACGCCGGCTGCAATAATACCTGTCTAAAAAGCTTACAGCTTATACAAAACGCAGCTGCTCGCACACTCACTAGGACCAAAGGACTAGGAACATATTTCCCCCATCCTAGCATCTCTACATTGGCTACCTGTTAAAAGTCACATTGACTTCAAAATTCTACTTCTAACATACAAAGCCATAAATGGCAGGGCACCTGAATATATTAAAGATCTTCTAGTCGCATATAATCCACCTAGACCCTTACGATCACAAAATACTGGACTTCTTGTAACTCGAAGAATTTCAAAAACTACAGTAGGAGGCAGAGCTTTTTGTTACCGCGCACCTCTCCTCTGGAATAATCTTCCTCCCTCAATCCGTTTAGCAGACACCCTCCCTATTTTTAAGTCTAGACTTAAAACATATCTCTTTAGTGCTTCCTATAGTTAGGTATGGTGCAGTGTGGAACTGCAACCACTTCAGGGTTTCATTGGAACAGACCACCTCTGCTGTGGACTTGTGTGACTGGTGCTCCAGTCATGCCTCCCATGGTGGCTACCGACCACACCTGTGCTGGTGCTGACTACCCTCCACCATGCCTTAGTTATGCTGCTATAGCATAGCACTGTCATGGACTTCTCATGTGTCATGCCGTACAACTCCCTCCCTTCTCCCTCTGTCTCTCTCAACTCTCCCTCCTCCCTCTCTCTCTGTCCTGTCATTCAACTCCCTCTCCCCCTCTGCCTTTTCCCTCTATAGTATAATAATTGATATCCCCATTTATATACTTATTAATACCAACCATCATGACTTATAGTAATACTAACACACTTTATTTCTCTTCCCTTTCCCCTATACCTCACTTGTGAGGTGAACCATTACCAGTCATCAGCCATCTTTGTGCCTGGCCCTCATCACACCTGAAGTCCCATCCCCCTGAGTGCCATTGCCATCATCATCCCTATGATTGCCCTACCATCGCCTGCTGTGGTTCCCTGCCAGGATCCCTGGCCCACGCATCCTAGCGACCCATTACCCTCCAAAATTACTAATGGATTACTGATGGACTATTTATTCCCTATACTGGACTGCTTGAACCTTCTGATACTACAAATGACTTTACTCTACTTAACTGACCCTAGGCAGATGGGTTGGGCCCTTGAGTCGTGGATCTGTCTGAGGTTTCTTCCTATATGTATCTCCAATTCTAGGGAGTTTTTCCTTGCCCCTGTTGCTCATGGGCTCTCTTTGAAGGTTTAACACTCTGTAAAGCGCCTTGAGACATGTGTAATGTTTTGGCGCTCTATAAATAAAATTGAATTGAATTGAATTGAATAGTGAGATGGCTATCCCGAAATATGTTCTGAATGACATGGGGCGCACGGAGGTGAACAGCGGGACAAACACGAAATTACAAGGTGTTAACTAAACAATTGAGTAGACCTAAGGTCGACAGGCTTTTGTGGTTAAAACGATGAAAACCAGTAGGCTAGTCTGTCACAGCTATCTCCGTTCAAGCACAGTAGCTTAGACTAGTTTACATGCGCAGAAATTAAAAGTCAATATCAGCATCACAAGATTGCGGTCATTATCGGAAAATCCAGACACGTCAAACTGGACACGAACGCGTGGCAAAAACAAAACAACTTCATAAATGATGTCTTTTTCAAACCTTGAAAACACCACATTAAAATCCAAGCATTTTCAAGGATTTCAAGCACCCATAGGAACCCTGACACACACACTCTAGTTCAAAGTTGTTGCCTACCGTCGCCAATGTCTTCCCTCGTTCTGTGCCCCGTACCTACGTAGCGATGTAAGTCACGTGACTCGCATTCGCGAATAATTTTTTCTATCAACCGGTGAGAATCGTATGGAATCCCGTTTCCGCCACTTGGTATAAAAAAACTGGCAGATACTAAGTCATAATTATGAGATGCAAAGTCGTAATTATGAGATAGAAAGTCATAATTATGAGATAAAAAGTCGAAATTATGAGATAGAAAGTCATAATTATGAGATAAAAAGTCATAATTATGAGATAGGAAAGTCAAAATTATGAGATAAAAAGTCATAATTATGAGATAGAAAGTCATAATTATGAGATAAAAAGTCGAAATTATGAGATAAAAAGTCATAATTATGAGATAAAAAGTCAAAATTATGAGATAGAAAGTCATAATTATGAGATAAAAAGTCATAATTATGAGATAAAAAGTCAAAATTATGAGATACTTTCTCTACTTTCTCCTTGACCTCGCATCATTCCTTCCCGTTCAAAACTGTTGCCGGCAGCGTTGTGCACGTTCACACTCTTCGGTAGCCTAACTAGTTCAAAGTTCAGTTCACACACGTGCAAAGTGGTGCTAAATTTCCATAAACTTTATTCAGTGAACGGGTAAAGCCGTCCGTTTGTAAGCAAAATCAAGAAATACGATCTTTTAGTTTTGTTTACCGTTACCTAGCAACCCCAACAAGTGAGTTTATAATTAGTATTCTCCCTTTTCAACTCAACGGGGTGTAGTGCAGAAAAATCACATCCCTGAGAATGCACTGGATACTTCTTTCAGTACTTAACCAAAACAGAATGAATTTATGCATTCACCTCCGTGACAACCATAATGCGACTTACACACCACTTGAGGTATATGGCTCATCAGACTAAAACTAATCTGAGAATAATTAGCTGTTGTAAAAGGAGATGGCCTCATGCGTCATATTGGGTGGCGTGATTTCTGACCTGGATGTCTCTGGCCCTCTCATAGGACTGATAGGCGATCTTCTCCTCCATGCTGGCCAGCTCCTGCTTCAGGTTCAGAATCTCATTCTGGTGGAGCTCTGTTAAGTCGTTTAGCTGCTCCTCCAGACGTTCACACCTGCCCCCACGCCCCCCACACACACACACACACACACGCGAGAGGAGTGAAGCAGTTAGTAATCAAGGATCTTTGCTTACACTGTATCAGTTCTTTCAGTTTTATTGTGTTTATCAGTTTTATTGTGTACTATTTCTAACATTTCGTGATACAAATCAAATGAAAACCAATAACATGGCTACACTCCTGTACCATCCCCTGATTAAATCTCTTCCATGGTGAAAGGTCAAATCAAATGCTAATGATAAACAACTTTCCCCAAAGCCAGACATACCAGTTCTAAATCAATGCACTCTGGAAGTTACCCTGAAACGTAACACTCAGATCTGCATTTCCTGTATTTTCATGTGAGGGCCTGGTGTGGCTGGCAGGCAGCCATGCAACCAGACACACGTCAGCGCAGGGCTTACCGGTAGCGCTCCTCCTGCAAGGCCTGCATGATGAGCGTGTAGTCCTTCTGGTAGTGCGCCTTCAGGCTGTCAAAGGACTCCTCCAGCCGGCCCTGGCTGTCCCTCAGCTCCTGCACCTCCTGGAAGAGGGCCTCCAGGCCCAAGCTCTGGCCCTGCTCCAGCGTGTTGCCACGGGAGCTGGGCGGCCCGCCGGGCGCCCCCGTGGTGCTGTTGGCCCCGGCCGAGCCCGAGGTGGCGCTCGAGCAGTCGTCCTCGCTGCCGTACTTGGGGCTGGACTGCAGCTGCCCGCCGCCACTGCCGCTCCCGCCGAGGGCTCGGGCGCCGGGGCCGGGCACGCCGCCGCCGTCCTCGCCCTGCGTCTCGTCCAGGGAGTCCTTGAGGCCGGCGATGTTGTCGGCGCTGCCGAACTTGTTGCGGATGAGCGAGGCGATCTCGCGCGGCTTGGACACCACCGCGCCGGCCGCCGAGTGCGTCGCCTGCGAGAAGCTGGAGAGGCCACCTGTCACCTGCAACAGGTGAGAACACTCCCAGTGTTACGCTTGGGTGCAACCAACACAAAACGCAGGCAGGGCAGAGCCATTACACAACAACCTCACCGCCAAAAACAGAGTAGAGCTCTTTAATGAAGCATGCACGACTACAATTACTGATGCCAAACCCGTTCAAGTCCACCTCGTTCTTAACGCCCATGATCTATAATGCCCGCAGCTAAAATTACAGCTACTGACCACGACCCACCCCGTGCATCAGGAAAGCCACTCATCACCATCAGCGCCTCCCCCATTCACATCAACACCTACTACAGGTAAGGTATGCAATACTGATGGAGCTGCCGGACCTTGGCGCCCACGTCCTTCAGGCCCTGGTGCATGTCCCGGAGCACGTCCTTGGGCTGCCGCGGGATGCCGTTGTGCTCCACCTCGCGCAGCTTGCGGTGGTAGTGCTCCAGCTTGCGCTGCAGCTGCTGGATGGTCTGCGCCGACTTCTGGTTCTTCTTCTCGAACACCTGCTTGATGCGCGCGCTCTGCTGCTTGTCGGCGTTGTTGGCCAGCTTCAGGTACTCGGCCACGTTGTCGTCGCGCGCCGTCTGCTCGATCTTGATCTGCTCGGTCAGCTTGAGGATCTTCTGCTGCAGCTGCGCGATGGCCTGCTTGGTGCGCTGCGGGTCGGGCGTGCTGTCCACCACGTCCAGGCCGTAGGCGCCGTCCGAGCCGCAGGACAGCGCGTTGGGGGACACAGCCGGCCCGGACACATCCAGGCGGTCCAGCTGTTGTTGATGGAAAAGAGGAAAAGAAAAGAAAGACAGAAAGAAAGAAAGAAAGAAAGGAAAAGAAGACAAGAATGGCAGAAGAAAGGGGAAAGAAGTAGGAGAAAGAAAGAGATAAAAACAGAGAGATGAGTAAGGGAGAGCGTAACAGATCTATTCACAGTTCTGTCTTGTCACAATAGTACAACTGTTCCCTTAATCTAATAAACTCCAATGCTTAGTAATATCATAAAAACAGGATGCAGTATTCGGTTAAATACTCTACAGTTATGTTTATTCTCTTGTCTCTTGCTAAGGCTAACACACAAACACAAACACACTCTCACGTACACACAATACACACACACACACACACACACACACACACACACACAAACACTTTAAAACCTCAGCAGTGCGACGAGGGTTCACCAACGCTGTAGGCTTCATGCTGTGGTGAGGAGAGCAGCAGCAGCAGCAGCGGCGGCGGCGGCAGCGGTGTCAGTGGAAGCACTGGAGAGAGCGGAGAGGCAGCCAGACTGGCCCACTGGCCCAGAGATCCTCCTACCTGACCAGACCTCTGGACTATGAGTGCATCTCCAGTCGAGATAAGCCAGGTGGCCCCCTCAACTCTGATAAACGCCCGGCCACACTCTCCGCACATGAGCCATTTACATAAGGTCAATAAAATTGTATTGCGAAACTCAATTAACATCTTTGGATTGCCTTCTGTAAGGCTTCTGGTGATAAATGACAGCTTATGCTCAAGGCTTCCTCCACAATCTCACTCCACTATTTCCTAGCAGCACATCAGATATCCCTTCCATGGACTTCAGAAACCAAAGATAAGATGGTTACCCTGATAGCACAAAGCCAAAGACATTCAACACCACCACTTAAGAGAAATTATGAATAGTATCGGAGTATAAGAATGCATGCCTCAAAAAAATGACAAATGTCTAATAGACATATTATTCCTCCAGGACTAAAATTCACAAGTTCTTGTGAAAACATTTAATTGAACTCCCTGGCTTGGCAAAGTTAAATAAAAAATGTGAAGACATTGTTTACTTTAGCCTACAGTACATGTGATTTAAGACATTCTGATGTACTCATATTTTTCTTTTTATTTACAGGAAGGGCTTTTAGCAAAGAAAGATTAATAGGGTATTTTGCATTTTGCACAAGGAAGGAGAAGCTGGAGATCCTAATTTGATTTCAGTCTTACAGGCTGTGTAGTGAGTATTGAACGGCTAGCCCTGAACCGTGCATCGACCCAAACTGTGTGTTGAGTTTATTGTTACATCCCAAGCCATGAGCTTCAACTCATACCTGCAACACTGCCTGGGGCGGAACAGTCAGAGGAGCAGAGAGAGGACGTCTTGACTGCGGGAGGTGACAAATGGCTGAGCGCACTCTCTCTGGCAGAGAGCAGTAATTACACAGAAGACAGCTAGCGGGAGGTCACTGAGCATGTGTGTGTGGGGGGGGGGTCTGACAGCTCATAGCTCTCAGAACTCTCTCTCCTCGAATCCTGCACCGCACCGCACCGTACCATACAGCACGTCGTGCAATGGACCGCAGGCCTCAGGCTGACAATAACAACTCACACTAATTCTGACCCCCCCCCCCCCCCCCCCCAAGTCCAGCTCCAGTGGTCATCAGTTAAACACAAGATTAACAGTCTCTTGAAGGGCTTATTCAAGTCTTAAGGAAGCAGTCAGAAGAATATTTCTGGACTGCTCTTGCTTCACAGTTTAAACAAAACATCATTTATCACTTTGGGACTTCTTGGACTTTGTCGCCTGTACACTGAACATTTCGATCTAGCTTCCTTCATTAATTGGGAAAGTTCCAAAGAATGGCACGTATTGTGTTTGCACTGCACAAAGACAGGAGAGGGTGGACCACATGTTAATCTCTCTCGCTGCACCTTTGGACAAAATGAAGGGCCTGACTAGTATGGAGTATTATGTTGTGCGATACGTTTCCAAAGGAACATTCCAGACGGGCAACGCTGGAGCCTGCTGCCCCCTCCACGGACAGAGAGTGCATTCGACCACTAAAGTATTAAGTGCTTACACAGGGGTAAGCACTTAGTATTCTTACAGCTGAGTGCCTGCCCTTACACTCTGTGTCAGACTATTAAAGACAGCCTGCAAGAGCAGCTCGTGCCAGAGAGGCAATGGTCCTCAGAGTGCACAGTCTGCCTGCTGTTATCAGTGCCGTAACAGGCCGTGCCATCGCACAGCTTGGCTGCCTCTTATCAGTGTGAACAGGCAGAGGGCTGTCTAAGCATCAGGGCAGCTTCCCAGGAAGAGAATAGCCAGCAGCCGCTGTGAATATCACTACGACATTTAATTCAAAAATACATATATTTTAGTTTAGTATGGCACAAAAACAAATGCAAATAGGCTAACTTGTAAGGCTTGCTGACTCTCAGGTGTTTCTCTGGCACGCTCAGACGGGGTTTTACGAGCCATCCTCCATAAACTGCATTAGTTTTGTTAACCTTTGCCAGGCAGGTTGAGCATGCAGGTAGCACCAGTGCTCACGCGACGTGCCACTGGCCAGCGTAGAGACATCAGTCAAACCTCACGCCGGCTTTATCCTACGCCAGGTCAACGGCCTGGAGTGCACTTGAAGACTCAGGGAGGGCTAAATTTAGAAGGGCTTAGAGAACATGGTGACCTGCCACCAGCGCTCGCCGACCTTCCCGCACTGTCAGCGCCCGCCGGCTCCGTTTCTCCCAGCAGCCTATCGCTCTTAATCACCGCTCCCAGCAACAGGCCAGCAGGGCCCCCGCACACCAGCACCACCTGGACACGTGCCGCATGGACATAGATGGGCTGGTCAAGTGTGTGCGTGTGTGCGTGTGTAGGTGTGTGTGAGAAAGAGAGAGAGAGAGAGAGAGACTGTGTGTTTGTGTGTGTGTGAGAGACAGAGTGCGATGTCTTTCCGATGTCTTTCAAACAGGACGTGGTTTTAGTTACCTCTCCCTGTTAACTCAATCAAATCCTCCTTGTTGCATCAGAAGACACCTGTTCAATCAATCCAAAGACCCGCTTACACACACACATACATACATACATACAAGTCATCATAACCCCCCCACACACACACACATACACACACATACACACACACACACACACACACACACACACACTATGTTCTATACCCCCTATGGATAGCCTTCCCATGGGTTCACACACCCCCAGTGCCAGGCGCATACAGGGATGTGTGGAGGCTGCCTTAGAGGGC
Source organism: Sardina pilchardus (assembly GCF_963854185.1). NCBI lineage: Eukaryota > Metazoa > Chordata > Actinopteri > Clupeiformes > Clupeidae > Sardina > Sardina pilchardus. The sequence continues at coordinate 32,621,814 of NC_085002.1, read as the reverse complement.
CCTGAGGTGACTCACCCGGTCGGCCTCCTCGGTGGAGTGGTACCCGGAGCTGATGAGCATGTCGGCCAGGGCGGGGCTGCTGGGCGTGTCGGTGGTGGAGGAGGAGCGCGGCCGGCCGGCCTGCAGCAGCAGCACCTCCTGCGTGGAGCGCCGGTGGATCTGCGGGCTGCCCTTCTGCGCCGGCTCCCCCCCGCCACTGCTGCCTTTTGGCTCTCCGCCGGCGCCGGCCTTGTTGCGGCGGCTCTGCAAGCTGGTGCCTCTCTTCATGATGGGTGGCGCGCCTCGGATCTGCTGCAGCACGCGGCTCAGAGCTGCGGGAGGAGGGGCGGGAGTGGGGGCGTCAGTGTCGGAGGACGAGGGGGGAGCGGCGGCGGGGGCCCCGGGCCCCAGCACCCCGTCGCCCGCCTCCGCCTCCGCCGACAGCGACGTCTCGGTGGCGGGCGACGTGGCCGAGGCGGCGGCGGCGGAGTCGTGCGGGGAGACGGACGAGCGGCGGCGCTGCGGCTGGAAGAGCTGCTTGAGGCCGTGGCCCAGCGCGCCCATGTTCTCCAGGGCGTTGTGCGTGATCTTGGACAGGCCGTGCTCTGGCTCCGACGCCCTCCGACCGGCCGCCTCCGGCTCATGAGCACCGCCGCCGCTGACGCGGCCTCCCACCAGCTCCAGCTCCTCCTGGCTCAGCTCGCTATTGGTCTGGTCCATCGGGGGGCGCCAGTCTTGCACGTGGGGTTTCAGCCTTGGCAGCGGGAGGGGAGGGGGTGTGGAGGAGGGGCGGTGTCTACCTGCACCCCCCACCTCCACGGCCCCTCGGATTGGCCGGCTGAAAACTGGGAGGCGGGGCGGGGGTTCTCAGTTGGGCCCTGAGAGCGTGCATGCATCTGCGGATTGGCTGAAAGTCATGCTCATCTACCACAGAAGGAAAACAAAATGGATTATGACATGCAGCTGTAAGCGATGGGATACAAGCAGAAGCAGCAGCAACAGCAGCATTAATAGCAGGATGGGTTAACAAAACATTAAGAGCTACGAGTTGGCTGGCAGACATGAGGGACTGTTTTTTTGAGGCTAAAGCTCTTAACAGGAAAGACAATGAGACTGTAAAGGATCCTGTTATTCTGAGGCATTACAAATGAACAGGCCTTTCACCTGTAATGCTCTAAGTCCTTTATTAATCCATGGGTACATGAACATTATGGGCAAGGACCTTTAGAACAATTTGTCCAGTTCCCAAAAAGGCACAGTAGGGCTATTCATCTGCAGCCTCTTGGCACAAGAGAACCAACAGAACATCTTCTGCATTTGCATGTGATATTTCTGGCAGAGGAATATTGCCTGACTTGTAGCGGCACACCAAAAAGATCTGCTTTCCAAACCATCATGTCCGTAAGAGCCAAGCCATCATGACACACTAGTCTATGTTGCTACTAAATACAACAGTCTACCTACACACACACACTGATGGTTTTTGATAGCATGATAAGGAAAAAAGGTGCAACAATTTCTGAAATGCTTTGGTATTTATGGAGTAAGATCCTCTGCGTGTGATTGCATGGAGATAGCCAGATTGCTCAATCCTAAGAGCTGTAAGAAGACTGTGACCAAAACGTCATTATCCTAATCTCCATCCTGATCTTGAAATAAACATTTCAGAGATTATTTGCATAACAACTTATTGTTTGAAAGCGATGGATGTCAGTGGATGTGGATGATGGTTCAAAAAAAGCTAAACAAAGGCAACGGCAAGCATCTACTGGGCTTTTGTGCTTGTGAAAACTCATGATCAAAGGTTACGCTGATTGTCGTTTGCAGGCCAAAGTCTCTGGGCGCCCCCGGAGGGCAAATGTTCCTATTCTAGCCAGTCATGGAAACAACCAGCTCTGGGACTTCTCTCAGCCAGACACATGTGAACTGGGTACAGCGGTCATTTTCACCTCATCACATCATCAATCAATCCATCTCTTATCATCACCATTCATTAGTTGTCATCACCAAAACTACAGTAGCAATGGGTGGGAGTACCACACCAAACAAGTTATTTTCATTCTACCATTTTTTCATTTTTTTTTTTGAAAAAGATACAAAGAACACAGAGAAAGAGGAGAGAAAGAGAAAGAGAAAGAGAGAAAGAAAGGAGCTGACAAAGATAGTCCTACCATCAGTCCAGCCGCTCCTCTTCTGACTCAAGGCTCAGGGTCAGCTGCAGAGGACAAGAGAAGAGACGGTCACACACAGGCACCATCCATCCCAAGCAGTGACACACACACACACACACACACACAAATGTGTGCAAGCATGCACGCACGCGCACACGCACACACACACTAAAACACACTAGTGTCCTTTCAAGTCCAGAGGCAATCCGTGTACTCTAACAGTTCTTTCTGAGGGCTACACACAAGCTCACACCCAGACGGACATCCTCACCGATATAATGCTTTGTGACATGACTTTCCCACACTTGTCGCTTGGTAAACCTACTTCCATTATAGTCAAAATAAACCTACTGCAAATAGAGACCTTGTAGGACTAGCGTCTTCACTCATAATAACAGGCCCCATGCCACGCTGATCCTACACTGCAATAGCTTTTACATGGCCTGACCGCAAACTAGAGACACGGTCATTTTAAGCAGACCTATCACACAAGAATTTAATGGAATCCTCAATCACTGGCCCGCAGACTGGGGAGCTGCAATCCACATATGACTGAAGAAAAATGACTGGCCCAGTTTATATGATTGATGAACTGTAGACAAATTGATCAACCCCCGAGTCAAGACTCTTAAGTGAAATGGATCTCTCTCTAGTGCACAGAGCAGCTAATGATACTGTGTGTAGGTTACAAACCCTCGTAACATGCAAGGACCTAAGGATCTATACAGCCCTCATGCCCACCATTTCCATTTACTCCATTACGGTAAGTAAAACGTAAACAATGTTGCAATTATTCAAACAAACATGCCATTTAAACAGAACAGTACACCCCATTCTTCTCTTCTCCTCCCATGTAAGCCATCATACAGTACATGCAAATTAACAAGCAGTGCAACAATGACACCTTACACAACAACACGGCCAGCCAACACTAACAGCATCCACTGTGAGACCTGGTGTGAGAGCTCTGGCTGTACACCTCTTTGATCAATGCAATGCCGACTAGACACACTAAACTGGATCGGGGGGTTGGTAGATAGAGTACAAATAAACTGGCACATTAGCGGAGTCCTGCAATAAGGTTCCATGTTCTGTCCTGCTCTATGATGTAGTCATATAGATGCTGACAGCGGTGGTGGGGTGAGGCGTCTGTGTCCTGCATGCATTATTAAGCAGACAAGCCAGCCACTGACTGCTGGACTCAGTGCCGCTATTGTGTGTCATAATCAACACTCTGGCAGCTCGCGGTGTCCTAAACGCAAACACGCGCAGACACATAACTCCAAGCACTAATAGAGGCCACCAATGTGAGGAAAGCAGATAGGGAGGTGTCATTTAACTACCGCAACACCTCCAGCTTCCCTCCCTCCACAGGAGGGAATGAATATCAAAAACATCCTCCATTTGACCAAAGTGAGGCGACCTAAATTAGCCATTACTACCTGTAACTAACTACAAGTGTGTATCATCAACACAGCCTTGTCATCAACATTACATACTAAATATCTGAACGTCCCTTTCATTACCAAACATTAATAGCCTACTTCTAATGAAAAAAAAAGATGATGATTAACCGACCAAAAAGGCCATTAGGGTTATCTGTAGTTAAATCAAAAGACATGGTTCTGGTTTAAAAAAAAAAAAAAGGCAAATCAGAGCAACCTCTACACACTCCCTACCAAAGCCCTCAAGGGCAGTGCATTTTCTCTGGCTGAAATGGGTCAGCCAACACTCGCCCATCACATACAGACTCACTATCTCTCCCCCTCACTCCCTCATTCACTCACTCACTCACTCTCTAGTCTCTCTCCAACACACAGCTTCCCAAGGTCAAAACTGTGACTCTGGGTGTGGGTGTGTGTGTGTGTGTGTGTGTCTGTAAGAGTGAGGATGGGCGGTACGGTTGGTTGTGCTCTCACTACGCAGGCTGCCAAATATGAGCTGGGATATTTTGTGAACAAAGAAGTACAATTAATTAATGACACACTTAATCCACAAAAGGGATGACATGAATTGAAAGTTGCACTCAAAAAACCTCAACCTTCCAAAAACTCAAGTCTCTATGGCAATATCTAGGCCTACTGCACCCATATAGTCCTACCAGGGACTAGCAGTCACCTATTAGAGCTAGTGGGGACCATACCTTCTGGCCCGGTCATCAGTGTGCAGGCTCCTGTCTTCTACATAGGAGAGGGTCGTCTCAACGTCCAAAAACAACCCCTCCTGTGCATAAACCCTTCTAGTCCTTAAACAGTGCCAAGGTATCTCCCAATAGTCAGCTCTTCCCAGGACGGTTTATCGCATACTGGAGCTAAAAAATGGAGAAATGTCATGGACCTGTCACAGAGCAGTAACTTGTGCACAAATCACAGACAAATAGCCCAATCAATGCTCCGTCTAAGTTGTCATTCACCTGAGGTTAACTCGGATACCATGCTTCTTCACAGAAAACATAACTAGGACCCACTTAACCCTGATTGGATGTGTCTTGGTTGGTGTTAGCTAATTGGGTAGTTGAACATCACATCACCAAATTCACCTAGGAATACATTTTAAATTATCTATTCCTATAATCACTTACCTTTCATTATTCTTTATAATATATGGGATCAGAGACCAGTGTCATAATACAAAAATACCAAACATCACTACAATGACCCATGATGCCACGGACCAAATATGTTTACTTGCTAATGTAAACTAGCATAGAGGGCTAAATCAGTTAGTGGCTCACCCTCGCCGTCCATAGACATTAGTGAAAAAAGGTAAGGAATGAAATGACACGTTAAGCCAGCTAACGTTAGCTAAATTTTTATCAATAACTTTATCCACTGCTATTCCTAGGTCTGCCTCTAATGTATAAAATGACTGACCGTGGAGCTGACTACCCAGCTAGCTAGCTAGCTTGATGGCCGCAAGAGCCTGGGATTGCACAGTTTACGCCCAAAACCATCTCTATAAAAGTTGGCCATCGAAAAAGCTCAGTACGTTATCCTCAAACATAAACTAAAAAAACACTGTTACTACACACAATAAGCTCATGCATCTATATTAACATTGCAATCTAAATATGTGCATTGGTCAAACAGTGTTAATCATAACGTTACAAGATTATGTCACTCGCATCCGGCTGTCAAACGAGAAAGCTCCAGCATCATCAGAGGCGATATGGAGGGGCACTGCCGTGGTAGCAAGCTAGTGATAGCTCGCTAACTGGCTAGCTTGGAAGGGGACCTGAGCAAAGTCTATGGTCGTAAGCAGGGTGTTGAGGATAGCTAGCAAGCTAACATTATTTTTAACCACCGATTCCACTCATTGAACTATCAAACTAACTAACTTTTCCCGAACATGAAAATTCTTACACATATATGTCATGATTACATGATAGCTAGGACAGGTTGTCGCCCTATTTGACAAACCACAAATACTAGCACTATCCGTATGCTGCCCAGGGTTCATTAGTTCTCAACGCTAAACGCTATCAGCTAGCCAGCTAATGTTAGTGGGTGAGAACAGGTTGAGTTAGGGAGCAATAAATATTTCTACTGACTGATAATCACTACTATTCTCTTGAGACGGAAAATGATTACGCCAATCCACGTGCGGCTAATTCACAACTATCCCACCGTTTAGTAATGTCACTGGGTGCATTATTTAAAGATTTAACGTAAACTTACATGGACGCTTAGAGGATTGTACTGATGACCGTTCATTTCTCCGATGGAACACTCCCACGATTACGTCAAAGAGCGTGGGCAACGTGACGCTATGCGCTGTGACGACATGGGCTCATCTGATTTGTTTTGTACAACCAAAAATCATCTTTTTAAAAATATAAATGTGATGTTATAAAATGTCTTGTAATCGTGGGTATTAAACTGGCATACGTAACGCAAATTGTGCAAGGTAGATGCAAAAAAGACACCAAGTCGACCTGCATGATATCTGAGAGACAAACCATAGACTGTATAATATAGGCTACAACAGTCTATGAGACAAACAAATGTGTCAGAGGCATTCCCCACATATATGTATCATACTTTGCGAATAGAAACCTGCAAGGGTTTACAGAATTGAAATGCAATGGCCTACAACGCCAATGGCCTGGTATGACAAACCTCTTTGCGCGCGCGCACACACACGCACGCACACACACACACACACACACACACACACACACACACACACACACACACACACACACACACACACACACATACACACACACACACACACACACACACACACACACACAACTGGGCTGTGTAATCACAGCCATGATCCACGATACATATAATAATAATAATAATAATAATAAAGAAACAAACCAATGTTGAGGAAAATCATCCAAACTAGTGACGTTAGTCAAACGGTAGGCCTACGGCAGGTTTATCAAGTCACATGAACACAATATGTTGCGATTGCATGGTTGTATGATAAAGGCCTGCATTATTTCACACAACGAATGTCGTATTCAATTGTCTGTATTCAATATTTTCTTACTACAATTATGACTTCGAACCCCTATTGTAGGAAGTAGGAAATGGAGTCCCATCTTTTTATCCATTTTATGCATATCTCTGTAAGCATATTATGCTTAGCATTTTATGTGTATCTCTATAAGATAGGCTATTTAAATTTTCAAACGATCCAATCAGAGACAATAGTCACCTGACGCGCTTGCCAGATTCTATTTTAAATTTGACCTCCAGATGGCAGCACATACTCAGACAAATTATCTGTACTGGTTACTGGTATCCACGCATTTCGAGACAAAAGCAAGCCTTAAGGCCTAGTTTCTATCTTCAACCCACTGCTACAGTTAAAGGAAAAAAATATATGGATATATGTCTGTCGTCTGTGATACGTTGCTTTCTGCAGGATGCCCGTGAGGTTCTAGTTAAATCAATGTTGTTCTGACATTTATCTTGTATGACTAAAGCATCTATTTAAGAGCAAAAGTGAAGATAGAAGACACACTGCTGTGAGCAGAACTCATTCTATTATACAAGCTCCTTTATTTTCTTATTTACTGCTATCAAACAGATGGGAGTTGGAATGAATATTTTAGCTAATGCAAAATGAGTAGAGCAATGCAGTGCAATATGAACAAATGTCCAGAGACATCTTGGTAAGGGACAGACGGTTTAACTATAACCTACCTAAATCAGTTAGTGTAAAGTAGAGTAGTAAAACTTGCCCCCACCACCATAAACATCACTATAATTTGCAAAGGATGAGGCTATAAACTATAGGACATCCATTATGGGGGTAATGCCAGTAGAGGAAATGTGACAACAGGGAGAGATAGGGTAGAGGGAGAAGGGGCAGGATGGGCGGTTTCTTTGTGGTTGTTCAGTAGATTAGTATTTCTGGGCCAGCATCTGTTAAGAAACTTGAGACTTAGTGGGTGGCTATACGAATATTAGAAAAATATGTATAAAAATTGGAAGCTATGGGATGGATATGCAGTTTGGTCCTGCTGTTCTGAAATCTGTTGCAAATGCTGCTGCATATTGAATGTTCTTTATTTCAGGAGGCCTAAGAATCCAACATTCTGTAGCCTACACTTCCAATGTGTGTTGGAGTGGACATCTAAAAGAAATAGTTTTTCACTGTCAGTATGAAGTTATATGTTTGCATATATTTTAGTGTTCATTGTTCCTTGGGTTATCCGTTGTAACATAATTGTGTGCAGGTTGTCATGGGTTATCCTTTGTAATAGAACTGGGTGTGCAGGTTGTTTTATGTTACAGTATAGTGCAATTGAATAGCTGAAAAGTCAGCTGCATTAGCAAGATGATGTTAAAGCAGATGTGACAGTGGATAAGAATATTGTTCATAGGAGAGATGCCGTTGTGACTTTTGACAGTTGTGACCTCCTGGACTATAAAATAGTCTCATATGGTTGCAGCGATTTAGAGTATTTTTTAAAAGACCATGGCCATGAGCAGAAATAGATAAGGCCACGAAAGAAGTTGGTGCGTTGGTTGATAGGGTGCAAAGTCTTGTTTGTTTGTTGTTGTTGTTGTACAGGTGAGGTGATTGATCTGGTTTTCAGGGCAGCAGGTGAGGCTTTATTAGGGGTGTGATCTGCATGAACCATCTCCATGACTCAGATGGCTGGGGGCAGGCAGGGCAGGCAAAAGTTAATTCCCCATCTGCTGGCCTGAAGGAGAGCAGAAGCTCGCTGTCCTAAATACAAGGATTCCGATAATGACTCAGCAGTTGTCACTCCATCAGTGACCATATCAAATGTGAAACAGAATGCTCTTTTTCTTCTGGGCAGCATCCTTTGTATGGAGTCACTATGAAAGGTCTCAGGGGGAAAGCCACTTATATTAGCAGAAAAGGCCTCCCCCCACTCATCAGTGCAAACCAACCATTATTCATCTCAGATTGTACAGGAGAGTACATGCATAGCCATTTTTGTGAAGGCAGGCGAGAGCAAAACTACCTGTAAGCCTGTAACTCAGGGACTGTTATTTTATAGGCTACATTAATCAGCTATATTCATGAAATAATATAGGATTCGTTACATTCTAATTGTTTATTTATTTAACAACACTCACATGTACAAAATGTTAATATCCCAAAAAGACATAGTAAGTTCTTCTGATAGCAAAGAGAATGTAATTTTTAAAAAATGACATTGATTTCCCCTATACAGCTTACTAGTAGGCCTACTCAGAATGCCTTCTAGCCTATGTGTAGCTACAGTTTTGTGAAAAATCTGGATTGGGTTTGAATCATTAGTAGGCCCAGATGATCATCTGTTGGAAAAATAATATCACAGCAGGTCTGACAGGGGAACTGAAAGAATTAATGAATGAATGAAAGAAAATTAAATCTAACCTTCTTTTTTAAAGCAGTTTCTAAACTGCTTTAAAAACACGGCATTCATGATTGCTTATATGAAAGTCTAAGCTATTATTCCAACATTAAAAACATTAATCCTGACACTGTGGACCAGATTTCAGGATAAGCAGATGGTGGGTATGTGAAGCCATGTGCATAATGTACATATAAGGAAGTTGGCAGCCTAATAAAGTGCATTCATGTTGACATTGCAAAGGGAGTAAAAATAAATAAATAAACAAAATTACATGCCACACATCACTTATGCACATTGCTCTTATTGTTTTAACATCATACAATACCTTTTCAAATATAATCTCGTTGTTGTTTGTTTATGCTACAACAAAAACATTACAGCTCAGAATCATTGGACCGGTGACTGAGAGAGCACTGAGTGGCCTTGTTCTGACAGCTGCACTGGAGTTCAATCTGATTCAGTGGGAAAGACACAAAGCAGTAGAAGTCTCTCAGGTCTCCCAACAGCAACACATTAAGGAGTCTACAGGTCAGTGATGTCATCTGTACTACCCACGCTACTCCAGTCATCCTCCATAACGACGACGCCCTGCATCCCGGGCTCCATTGGCTGGTCAGACTCCTCTAAGTGCAGTCTAAGGTCTGTTGTAGACAGTGGAGATTGAACATCTGACCGTGGTGGTTGGGAGTGGTGCGACGAGCCCCTGAAGCACTGAGGCTGCACTGGGCTGGAGCCAGCATCCAGGGCCCATCTGTAGGCGATGTGTGCGGGTGTGGCAGGGGCGGTGGCGCTGCCAACTTGTGGGCAGTACGGCTCCAGGCCTTGAGTCCAAGATGGAGGTGGTGGCGTGAAGAGGCTGCCCACTCCCAGGAGGTCGTCAAAATGGAGTGCATTGTCAATGCTGCGAGTAAGACTAATGGGCGACGGGGGACATAAATCAAACTCAATGAGAGACAGGATACAGTCTCTCTCACTCCATTCATGTCCATGTGACCACAAAGGTGTGGGGTAGGAGTCACATATGGTGCTGTTGGTGGAGATGCTACCTATCATGTCTGTATTGCTGTCCTTTTGGCCCTGAGAAGTAGTGACCACATCATAGTTATGGATCATGGAGCTGCTAATGTCTGCATGGTTACGCTGGTGGGCTGCCCAATTATTTGGTATAAGCTCTGCCCAGTGTCTGTCTGGCATACTCCATGGTCCCCCGGGCAAGTTCTCCAGCATCCTGTCCCAGTAGGAACCCAGCTTCACCCTTTGTGTTGCCTCTGGTCTCCCTTCACCTCTGCGGTTGTTTCCCCTGGGTCTCCAGAAAGTCCAGGATGCCAGCAGGAGCATGCAGTAGCTCCATGTCAGTTCCAAGAGCCGCGCAGAGAACTGACACAGCCACCAGCCCCAGCCAAAGCGTCTCCAGTTTCCAAGCAAGCCATAGAGCCAGAGGACTCCATGGATCTGAAACGCATAGCTTAGCGCGCCCAAGACAGTGCATAAAGAAAACACTCGCCTTGCCCGGTCTTCCACTCGCTTTGCCGCTGACCACTGTGGAACAGGAGTCCTGGCCGACTGAAGAGGGCTCAGGGTTTGGAAGAGAAGACCCAGGCAGAGAGGCAAGCCCCAGCAAACCGAAAAAGTCTGTAGCATCAGGGGCAGAGCAGGAGACAGGGTCTGGGAGAGGATATCAGCAACAAAGATTAGGAAGCAGTGGAGTGCCACAAGTCCTCCAGTCACTCGGGGGCACTGCAGAGCAGGGGGCAGGAGATTCAGTCTCTGTCCACGCAAAACAAGCATCGCCAGAACAGTCTGTGCCCACAGTAGAAGCGGAAGTGGCAAGTTGTAAAGAGCAGACAGGGCAGGCCGTGGCAAAATATGCCGTGTACCATAGGGGTCGATCAGGAAGTGAGCACACCTCAATACTCCTGCTAGCAGGAGCAAAACATTTGCCAGCGGTAGGGCGATACAGTAAGGACGAAGCAGGCCAAATGCACCTTTTATCCCCCAGAGAGCACCACCAACCAATAGCAGAAATAGGGCAGCACAGCCGAACACATGCAGCTCCCAGGCAAAGGCCAGAGTACGGCTGAGGTCTTCCCACTGAAGGCTGGTGCCATCAGGCCCTGATGGAGCCACACAGACCCCCAATCCCAGCAGACAAGGGCCTGAAGAACCAGAGAACCCTGGCTCGTTTATTGGTCCGAGAAAACCACCAGTCCTCACTGGGGGACTTTGTTTTGGCTCATCTCTCTCTAAAAGATCAAGAATATAGAGGGAAGACAGAAAAAAATATGTCACATTAAAATTCACAATGCAAATAAATACAATCATAAAATTCACTTAATGTCTGCTGATAGCTGACTTACTTGATGATGTTATCTCTGATGGCACATCTGGCAGCATCTTTGTAGGGTTTATGATTTCTTCACCTAAACAAAATAAGCAAAAGACAGTCTCAATGCCAACAGAATGGGGATCTTGCTATTGTATTTGATTACACTTGAACATAATATACACTTGTAATGTGTTTAAATAATGTGAAATAACCATAAGTGAACATTACCTGTTTGATTTGACTGAATGGTTTGTGTAACCATGTGCATGTCGCTGTTCTCTAGTGATAACTGTGGCTTTGTTGTGATGACTGAATCAGCTAGAGTGGCGTGGGGATTGGACTCCTGATCAGCAGCAGTGGCACCATATGGTGTGAAGTCCTCAGGATGCCCTGGCACTATATCTGTCACTTGACCCAGAGCAGTATTTGAGTCCATACTGTCATTACCACCTTTCTCACTTAGGCTGCCTGAAAGTGTCTGGGTCGTTGTCAAATTCAAAGATGCTTCTTTTTGGAAAGTAGCAATGGCCTCTGTTGTGCTCTGCCAGTCACTGCTAACAGACTTGACTTGCGACAGTATAGAAATGGTGGCTGGGACCATTTGTGTTGGCGTGGCTTGTTTAGGAGTGGAAGAGCTCACACCCTGTAGTGTTTGTGTCTCAGTGATTTCAAGAGACCTATCGCCATCCATTATCTGGATCTGCCGCTGGGGCAAGGGAGGTGCAAGGTGCCATGTGTCTTCCCAGTCTCTTTTTTCTTCCAGCTCCTGTGCAATCATGTTTTCTTCCAGAAGACTGACAGAGGGTGCCACCTCTTGTTTCAACTCATTATGTCCCTCTTGAAATCCACTCCCATCTCCAGAACTTTCCAGAATTTGTGTTATGGGCATGAATGAGCCTTCCAAGGTCTGAGAGATTCGGTTACTGATCTTCTGCTCAGTCCAAGCGGAGGTCCCAGAGAAGGAGGGAGGTTTCTCATCTTTATTCGTCCCACCAGAGCCTGCCTCCAAGGCAGGGGAAGTCACGGATTCAGAGATGTTTGGTTTTGTTGAGTTCATAATAGGACTGCCAGTTGAATGGTGCGGCAGGGCGAGTGTCATGACAAGAACAAAAAGCCAATGCATGTTCCACCACATTGTCAGTTGTCAGGTGAGTCAGAAAAGAAGCTGCAAAATATTAAGAATTTAATAGAATGCTGACATAAATTATATGATATAGAGCCTCTCTGAATGTACGGTTAAGTATCCTGATATGTATGTAACTTTTATAGAAAGCTCCCTTTGTCACAATGTTGAATGAAGTTACAGTAAGGTACAGTCAAGAGGTCATTATAAAGGACTTTTTTCCCAGATAAGCTTCAGATAACATGGCTTATCAGGCTTATCAAGTGGCAACAGTTTGTAATGTTAGGACAGCTTTGTTCAGCTGTCCTAACATTACAAACTGTTGCCACTTGATAATACCAACTCTTTCAGTAGAACATAGGCATTTCAACACAACATAATGCTATCATTTCTGAATTGCTAACAGGCAATAAGAATAGTTTATTGGCCATTCCTGGGGCCAAATGAAATTCATAATGGCGGAAGAGCATTGTTGCCTTCTTTTCCATTCAGTAAGACAAAATAACTCTGTTTATAGAGCCAAGGAGTTAAACTGTCCACATTCTATTCAGATAAATACGTTACGAAACAACTTTCCACTCACCTGCTGTTATTTAATCCAGCCTTCAGAATGAGTCAGTGATTAAAGTGATTAATTCACTGATTTGAAATGCTGTTTGCCATTCTACTCCCAAATTGAAGTATGAACCAACAGCCTACACCACAGATGATTAGATTATCAGAATATCCACTGCACTACATCCACTCAGTTGTTGTTATCATGGGTCCCAAGCTGGCATCACCTCCTACAAGTTATGGAAGACTTCTGAGTTTTGAACAACCAAACAATCTTTAACTGCTCCAGAAGAGGTCTTCTTCCACTGAAGAAATCCAAATGGTGAACTGAATTCCATCTGGTCTGTGGCACTCTGTAGCCTCTTTCTTCTAATGAGAGCACATGCACCTGCTGAGGGGACGTTCAGCTTTCTCTCCCTCTGTCACTTCACAGCTGGTTTGGGGTAATCTCTAAAGGATTTCTCTAAGATCATTAAGTTGCAGGGGCAAGTAGCCTAGTGTATACTGAGGTTAGAAAACACACACACACACACACACACACACACACACACACACACACACACACACACACTTTAAAGGATAGTGAACATGTTATAATGTAGGATTACTGGGAAGATAGTTACAGAGTTGCTGTATGATCTACCGCCACCCTGAGGATGACAAGCACAACCAGCTTAATCTTGTGTGACCAACCTCAACCATGACTGTGTTAACTGGGATTTACACACTGACACAGACATCAGTAGGTTACCCCCCCCCCCCCCCCCCACACACACACACACACACACACTGACATACACACATACGCGCACACACCAGTTTAGCTATAGAAAAACTCAATGATTTAGTTACATTTAGTTAGTTAGTCAAAAAGATCACGAGGCCTACAGCATCATACACAGATATAGGCCATCCTGTATAGGCTATAGACCAATGTTTTAGTAGGCCTGTGTTTAATAAAATGAGGCTAAATAAAATAGGTAGCCTATACCATTTTCTACGTTTTTTACCGTAAAAAATCTCGTTTTCAGTTATCTTAATTCAAAGTGGGTCAGAGTAGGGTTAAGGGGGGAGACCGTGGGAATTAACTCCTTCCTTTCTTCTAAAGATGACACATGAGTGCGCACCACGGATCTAGTCAGGTCTACCTTAAGAGCGCGGCCTGGCAGCATGTTGTAGGGTGAACAGGGGGAGGCCCTCGCAAGCACATGCCTAGCTCTTTAAGGCGGACTGAAGCAAATAAAGTGCTGTTAAAGGCACATACACACTTTACGCTAACCTAGGGCATCTTGCGATCTGACAGATCACTAAATTAATGTTAAGTTATAGCCTATGAATTTATCGGCCAGCTATTCATGTTCAGTGAGAAGTTTGAGTAGCCTAAAATTCAACAAGAACAATGTCTCTATAGTCTATTAAGAGAAGAGCTCGTGTAGCCTAAGTGTTAATGTCAGACGACTGGTTTCCTACAAGCCTGCATTAATGCTTTCATATTTCTCATGTTTGACAAGACTAGAATAATGCTCTGGGACTGTAGTGGTGGACCTGCACCACAGAATCACAACTTAATTGTGCCTTTTGAAATGGCCTAATACATAAGGGTCGAGAATAGGTCTACAGCCCCTTATAGGCAACAAAAAATGTTGTTCTTCATTTAACAAAAATAAATGAATAAATAATAATAATAATAATAATAATTAAAAAAATATATATATTAATAATAATGGCATTCACCTTACTGTGTGTCACATGTTCATATGATTAAATTCAGGAAAGTAGGCTTACCCTTTGCACATTACATTTTACACATTATAAGTCATAGGTCTATCATTCCAGGGCTAAAAGATATTAGTGTATCTGCACACAAATGATTAGTGCACACATTATAGGTAACTTTCCACAACGGAAATACATTACTCACATAATTCATGTCACATCATTCATGTTTACTTTTTTATTATTGGAGGGGGACTCGAGTACACGCAATGCACGTTCCCGGTGTGATGAAATGTGTCGATGTGTGGTCCTCGTGCACGAACTAGGAAATGTGTTTATGGAAGACGTGTAGCCGGAAGGGGGAGCTCTCATTCCGTCTTTAGACTTCTCTGAAACGGCCTTCGGTTATCAGGACAGTCCGGGGACGTGTGCTGTGACAGAGGGCCTACTTCCGTCTGCGTTCAACTATTTAGCTAGTTATATGCAATAAGTATCTCTTTCTTTTATGATCGCATCGGTCCGTGCAATCCACATTAAGATCATTAAACACGGTAAGATACTTCTCGTGAGTATTCGTCTGCAGATTGTGGTGTTTTTATTTTTAACGTAGCGCAGATATCTAAACTGCCGACAAATAAGCCCACGTCATGTCATTTTGGTATTGTTTTTCGCTTCAGTAAATTGGACGAAATAAGAATACGTATGCAGTGTTACACCTTCAGTAGCCACAGTCCAAATGGTAATGACATGTGGACAGGAATGAATAAGTTTCGTGGGGTTTTTATTTTTGAACGGAGTGTTTTGGCGGAACGGGAGGTTTTGGTTTTATTTAAGGTAGCATGGGAAGATGCCCCTTTAGCCTGCGTTAGCTACCTGCTTGTAGCCTGTTACTTATGGTCGTAAACATCTTCACAAGGAATTACAAGGAACCATTCGAAATACTATATAATCCACGTGTTGTTAAAATGCAATGTACTCTTTAAGGATTTAATTATTATGTAATTATGCCCACTTTATATTGAATCATGCTAACGGACTAGCTAGTTGGCATAACATAAACACACGAAATGCGGTAACGTTAATGGGTGGGTATGGAGCTAACACTAGCTAGCTAACGTTAGCAAACTGGTTCATTTTGATACCAAATTGTTAGCTAACGTTAGCTAGCCATCTAGGGAACAGTGACGAACCAGAGTAAAACCGTCTCGACAGCGTGATTGTCACAACTTGCTTATAAGTGTACATGATCAGACTAGACCAGCTTCAGATTTTAACATAGTGTCTCTAAACGCACGTGAGTGTAATAAGATGATGTGCCCTCAGTTAGCAAAATCAACTGTGTCAAAGGGAGACAGCTACATGGTTTGCCATTGCCATTGCCATCCCAACATTTTGCACAGCTGCCTAGAGTGCAAACAGCCCCACCCTCTCAGGTATACAATCTGAATCTTCTGGCTCGTTAATTCAATTCAATTCAATTCAATTCAATTTAGTTTATTTGCCAGACCCATGTCCAAATTCACACAAGACAGATATTACAAATACATATTAAGACTAGGACAGTCAAAAAGCTACACAAACCAGTGTTAAATACATTATAGAAAACAATTATTAAAATGTATACAGGCATTTTCTCCAGTGCGCTCTCAGTCTGGTGTACCTTTTGCTACTCATAGTCGGATTTGAGAGTGCCACCATGATGTTGTTGGACGACTCATCCAGGCGTAGTGAAAACTTATACATTAGGTTTCTTAAAAGTGCATGAAGTGTGCTTACTCCTACAGATCCAAACATCTGGCTAGCACTCCCTCCTCTGGGAACCTTGAGTAATATTCTTAAAGCATCATTGTATGCAACTTGTCATTTTTGCATGCTGGCCTTTTTATAAGTGAACCAGAGGTGAGCAGTGTAAAGTGGTGTGCAGTATGCCTTGAACAGAGCCACTTTAACTTGATTAGAGCAAAATGTACATTTACGGGCTATAGTGTTTACCTGTGCATACAGCTTACAGCGCTGCCTGTATATGTCATGATCATCACTCATATCCTCTGTAATCCAGTGACCTAGGTATTTTATCTTTTTGCAAACCTCAAGAAGATTATTTGACATAGACTAACCCAAAGATGACCGGAGCACTCGGATTACTTAATAACTTTTTTTTATTTATTGTGGTGCACAAAGGACTGACGTTTCGACGCACTGCGTCAGAGTCAAAAACGTTTTCATGCTAGGCAATACAGAAAACGGGCTTAAATACCACTATTCCTTTAATATACATAAAGGACAGTGTCAGAAAACGGCCCATCAGAATGTAAATTAAATTTGTCATAATTGTAATATTTTCATCTTTGATAATATGGTTGCATGCACCATTGAGGAATTTAAAGGATGTAAAAGCCTTTGCAAGTGAATGTACAAAAAATCTAAATTCTAACTAATCTTGCATTAGTTTAGATTAGATGAGGTTCAACTTTGTTGTCATTGTGCAGAGGCAAAACAGAATTCCATCTGGTAAGGTTGTGAGTCACAACGAACAATGTGGTTGTGCCGCAGGCTCCAGGGGAGAGTTGTGAGACGCCATGAGCGAGCCGATGGAGGCCGGCACGGTTTCCTTTGATGAGTACGTGAGGCAGAAGGCCCGCACCGTGCCACAGCATCGCATGAAGGAGTTTCTGGAATCACTGGCCACCAAAGGGCCCGAGGTGCTGCAGGAGTTCAGCCAGCAGGGTGGCACCCCGACCACCACCACCACCATGGTCTACCAGCAGGGGGCGAACTGCATCTACACAGACAGCACAGAGGTGGCAGGGTCCCTGCTGGAGCTCGCCTGCCCTGTAAGACTGTTTTCCATGACCACTCAGAAAATGTCATTTAAATGATTTACTTTTTGGATGAAAATTGATGGGAAAGGCAATAGAGTAATTACATGGAGTTAGAAATATGAGTTTGCAAAATATTATGCTTTCGTCATTTAGCGTGGTTAAAGGTGTCTGTGGAATAACTAAATATGAGTTTAACCGGCGTCTGTCTGCCTGGCTATGTCTAACCAGGTGCAGGTCACATCTGCACAGATCACGCCACAGCTGGCTGCAGCTGTGCATCAGGCCTCTGAGCAGCAGATCCAGGTGCAGGTCAGTGGTAAACCCTCAATCTAAAATATCTAGACACAACTACCAAAATAAATATTAGATAAGCCTAAGCTCTTCTGTGCTGATTTGACACAGAAATTTAATTTGCTCTAAATTCATGCATTGCAATTCAGTTCTTTTAATTTTCCTTACAAGAGTTGCAGTAATCATAGCCCACCCATTAAGACGTACAAATATTCCTAGTGTCATTCTGCATGGCAGGTGCAGATCCAAGGTGACCAGGGTCAGACGGTGGGCCAGGTGCTGCAGGTGTCATCACCCTCTCACCAGCAGCTGCAAGGCATCACCACGGCAGCACAGCTCGTGCAGCAGGGAGAACTCACTGAGGAACAGCATCAGCAGGTACATTCAGTGGACACTCCAGTCTCTCATATAAACACACACACACTGACTGCCCTTTATTCTACATTGTGTGTGTGTGTGTGTGTGTGTGTGTGTGTGTGTGTGAGAATAGATGGTGTCTTAAGATTATAATGGATATTAAATGTATTATGTACAGGCTTACACATCTCCATGAAATAGCCCTTAATATTCTCTGTGTTCTCCTCAGATCCAGGCGCAGCTGGTGGCTGCCGTAGCGGGAGGGCAGCAGATCCAGATCCAGACGGTGGAGGCGCTGTCTCCCGTGCAGCAGGGCTCCCCCCGCGACGCAGAGCGCCGGGCCAGCGGCTCCAGCCCCGCCGCTGTGCTGCAGCCGGCCAAGAAGCGCAAGGTGGACATGCCGCTGGCCACCGTGTCGTACGCACTGCCACAGGGCCAGCAGCTGGCCACCGTGCTGGCTATCCCGCAGAGCCAGGGCCAGCAGAGCTACGTGTCGCTGCGGCCCGACCTGCTGACTGTGGACAGCACGCACCTGTACAGCACCACCGGCACCCTCACGGGCCCCTCGGGTGAGACCTGGACCATCCCCGTGTACTCGGCGCCCCAGCCGCAGGGCGTGGCGCACATCGCCATCCCGCAGGAGGCCTACAGCGCCGCCCTGCAGCTGCAGACGCTTCCCATCGCCACGGCGAGCACTGACGACAAGGACAAGATGGCCGCCGGCGGGGTGGCGCAGCACCAGGTGGTGACGTCGTCGGGCACACAGGAGGAGGTGGTGCAGATGTTCCCAGCGCAGTTCATGAATGGGAACATCCACATCCCCGTGGCGGTGCAGACAGTGGGAGGGGCCTATCAGGGGGCCACACAGGCCCTGCACATCTGGGACCCACAGCAGCAGGGCCAGTTAGTAGATGGACAGGAGCAACAGCTCCACCTACAGGTCAGACACTGGGCAAGGAGGGCAGCGCATGCTGGGTTTGACTCACACACTTGAAGCCGTGTCGTTTATTCAGTTAAATAAATGTTGTTGTTATAGTTATTCCACATTACATTGTCATAGAGCTCAACAGTCCCACCCCTCCTCATACAGTTTAGTTTCCAGAAGTAAGTTTCCCATTCATTTCTCCAATTGTCATCTGGAAAAATCCATATATAAAGAGTTTTAGACCCCAACTTAGGCTGACCAATTATGATGTGACATTGTACAACATATCATGTTGGGTAAAAAAAATAACAGAAAAACTAAAAAGAAAAAAATCTATATTGATTTCAGCGAGTAACAAGGTGACCGACACGGGAACAGTGACAGTTGGCTAGTGGGGGGCATGTACAGTTGGTTAGTCATAGCTGGCTTTAAGTCTATCATGGACCATTACAATTTAATGGCTTATACTCCAGTTGACAATGGAGATATTGTATTGAATTCATCCTTCTGGAATCGGCGGTGGGTGGGACTGTTGAGCTCTATAGAGGGGGTGTAATGTTGCCATTTTATCGGTAGTATCCAATAAATACCCATGTCCTTGTAACATTAGTGTCATAAATGTCCCATACCATTCCACCCACGTGGTCCAACTCCACCCATGTAGTCTCCAGCATATCTTTGAGAAATCCATGAAGATTTGGGTGGAGGACTCGACTAACTCGGTCCACTCCAGTGGACACATATTTGTATAAGGTGTTGCCTAATTGTGTAGGAGTTGTTGACCGTTTTGGGTATTGTCCAGGCTCAGGTGGAGGGAGAGCAGCAGGGCGAGGCCACGACAGAGCTAATGCTGCCGGTCTCGCTGAAGCCAGAGGAGGGTCTGGAGGTGTGGCGCCTCTGGGTGCACCGCAAGAACGCAGAGATGGACAAGGAGGAGCAGAACAAGCTGGCCCCCATTGGACGTGAGTACACAAGGGTTACGTACGTACAGCATGCCTACTTGGATTGGCTGGGACAAGTTGGAAGTTTGGATGAGCTGTTGACTAAACTGTTCAATTAGTCCAGGGGTTCCAAAGCTTTTTTGGCTATTTTGATGTCACAAAGCATTGAGGACCCCAGTCATTCATAACTTGTTGCGAGAGAGAGCACATCTTATTCCTGCTGTAACATCCACTTGAGAACGGTGTGTGTCCTAACAGCTAATTTGTTTGTTTGACTAACTCGCCTGGTTATTTTACTACTTTGTTTGGTACATTGATCAAGCATTCTTGCCCATGATGATCTCGTGGGGGATGTCTAAGTTTATTTGTACATAGCTAGATTGCAATGAAGGATCCAATTAGTTACTTAACTTGGATATCATGGGGATTTTCTTGTTTTTTTTTAAGGTAAGGTAAGGTACTTTTATTTATATAGCGCATTTAACATGCACTGAGTGCGACCCAAAGCGCTTTACAGAGACAGTGCCGAAATGGAGTGGCGTAGTCGCCAGCGTACCCATGACAACACAACAAACAAATTCACAAAATAACAAGACACAAGATGCCGGACGGAGTGGCGTAATCGCCAGCGTACCCGTGACACCAAGACATAAGACAGACAAACAAATAAACAAATGTCAAATACATAATAAAACAAACAAACAAACAGAAAAGTCCACGGCAACTTAGTCCAACGAACCGCATCCAAGCAAGCGTCAGTGCGCTGTCTTGCAATCACTGGGGCAGAACCTCAGCAGACGATATGGCCCGTAGGCTAGTTGACATGATAGCCCGTTGGCAAATTGCGTTCACCCGACAGGCACCAGAAATGTAAATGTAATATATATATTTCCATGTAATGTACTAATTGTAAGGTACCCAATATCTCAGCTGATCCCATTTGAATTTCAGGCGACCTGTCCCCAAGGTTGGGACACAGTGAATTAGGCACATACTGTACATTCACTTGACCCTTTGTCTTTTCTCTGTGTGTTTCTGTCCCCCTCCCCTCTTGCTGCTTCTCTCCCTCGTCCAGGTCGTCAGCCTCTGCGGTTCCGTGAGGACCTGGTGTCCAGTGCAGTGGCTGAGCTGAGTGTGGCCCTGTCCCTGATGACGCAGGAGGCCAAAGGCCTGGAGGAGGAGCCCTTTGAGGCCGATGCCCTCTACTATGTCTTCCTGTGCATTCAGAAGGTGTCTCCAGTTCAGTTGAATTGATAGCCCAATTATTTTCCCTTTTAAAGTGAGCTTAGCCACACAAAAAGATGTCTCTTGTATTTTATCTTGAAATTCTTTTTCATTAAATTCTGTCTTTTCTCTCCTCATAGTACCTGTTTGAAAATGGACGGGTGGATGACATCTTCTCCGATCCTTACTATACACGCTTCTCACAGTGTTTACACAAAGTGCTTGAAGAATACAGGCCTAATGTACATCCTCTTGGTAAGAAATCATGCTTGTGTGCGTGTGTGGAGAGCTTTTGAGAGAATGAGTGAGCTAAGTGCTTTGAGTATTTAAAGTTTGTGCCTTTAAGGGCATGATGATGACTGATAATTATGACTATGGCTAAAAGGACTTGTTAAATACATCTGCTGATGGTAGAAACTTTATTAATGGATGCTTTATGTAAGGGATGCTTTATGTAAGGGATAATGTATAGAACGCCGGTCATTATCGGAAAATAATTCCCAACAGGATGAACTGAACCCCGACGCGCTTATTATACGGCTACTTGCCAAAACGAGAAAAGAAACTCATCTCAATGTGTCTTTAGCAATGACTTGGCTACCGTTTCGTGGCTTCCGCAACAACTAGCGGAGTGAACCCGTTGCCATTGGCAGCGGTCATTATACCTCCCGAGCGGTCATCTATCAAGAAATAATGACCGGTAGAACGTTGGGAAATCCCATTCAAGTCAATGGAGTGTTCTACTTGCATTGTGAAGAGCCGTATAATAATTAGTTTTAATCCCCATTTGTCATAGTTCATCATCACCACCATGTCCCTCACTTGTATAATATATAATGCAGTCCTTTATCACATCTAGATTTTTTGTGTTTTTTACATGGTTTCTCACACGCACACGCACACACACAGTCCCTTGTCTCATGTGATAGTGTTGCGAGTTGAGCCAAAGGGTAGCTGACCACATGTGTGTTGGCCCCTCTTCCCCACAGGCTACATCATCCCCAGTCACGTAACTGAAGAGATGCTGTGGGAGTGCAAGCAGCTTGGGGCCCACTCGCCCTCCACACTCCTCTTCACACTCATGTACTTCAACACCAAGTGAGCTCCTCCTCTTGATTCTTCTCTTCCCCCATCTTCCCTTTCCCTTTGTCTGTCTTTGTTAATGATCTGTCCCATTCCACATGTAGCCTATACTGTAGTAACAGTGTTTGGTTACTATTAGCTGATTAAGAGGGATTCATTTGATCTGAAATTGCTTGTGATATGTCTGCGTCAGGTATTTCCAGCTGACAACAGTGGAGCAGCATATGAAGGTGGCCTTCTCCAAAGTGCTAAGACACACAAAAAAGAACCCATCCAACCACAAGGACAAGAGCACCACCATCCGCTATCTGAAAGGCTCAGGACCCCATCACCTCGGCCAGAAGGGTGAGGAGCTCGGCATTTCAGCACCTCCTCAATGTCAAAACTCAGAGGAAGAGATGTTTGTGTTTGAGAAATAGTTCCATCACACTAAGTTGGATCATTGTTGTAACAATAGAAGTATCATATAGTTATTTCTCCGGCAGTCTTTTTAAGATAGTGACATTTTAGTGTTGTATGAATCACTGACTGATGAGGCAACTATGCAGAATTAGCATTTTACTTAACTGTCCAAAATAAAAATGTCCAAACTAACTTTTATTCTGTTGTCACAGTGACCGATGACATGTATGCAGAGCAGGCAGAGGACCCTGAGAATCCACTGAGATGCCCTATCAAACTCTATGACTTTTACCTCTTCAAATGGTGGGTCTAACCTTTTGACCTTTTCTGTTAAAGAAACACTTAACCGTTTTTTTTTTCATATTAAACTACATTATTCCCCTAATTAAGACGAGTTGATACATACCTCTCACGTTTCAATGTGTGCACTCACTGTCTCTGGCGCGCTTTGATAGCACTTAGCTAGCCCAATGCATTCATTAGGATCCAAACAGAGATGAAATTAGAAGCGACCAAACACCTCCCATGTTTTCCCTATTAAAATACAGTTACACGAGTAGTCACACCACCAAGTATGGTGCGACAAAATGAAACGTGGTGCATTTCTAAGCAGGTAAGAGGGATAACTGTATTGTGTGTGTGTGGCGCAATAATATCCTCACTCTTGCACTTTCAGTTTCACTTGGGAGTGAGGATATTACTGCGCTGAGTCTAAGTGCTCCCAATATTATTCTGCCACACAATATAGTTATCCCTTTTACCTGCTTAGAAATGCACCACGTTTTATTTTGTCTCACCATTCTTGGTTGTGTGACTACTCGTGTAACTGTATTTTAATAGGGAAAACATGGAGGTGTTTGGTCACTTCTAACTTCATCTCTGTTTGGATCCTAATCAATGCATTGGGCTAGCTAAGTGCTATCAAAGTTGCGCCGCGTGCCAGAGCCAGTGAGTGCACGCATTGAAACGTGAGAGGTATGTATCAACTCGTCTTAATTAAGCAAATAACGTAGTTTAATATGAAAAAAACGATGAAGTGATCCTTTAAATGTGGTTTTGTTTCAACCTGTTCACCATCTTGAAGAAACTTTTTTTTTTAACCCTTTTGTTCTATCAGTCGGCTGCACCTCATGAGTTCTTTCATTACCTTGCTGTTTCATTCATTTGTCCTGGTTTACTGCTGTTGAGTTTTTCCTTGTTCATCATCCATCTTTTCCATGTTGTCCTACAGCCCTCAGTGTGCTAAGGGGCGGAATGATACGTACTACCTGACTCCAGAGCCAGTGGTCGTGCCCAACAGCCCTATCTGGTACTCCACACAGCCAATCCCCAGCCAGCAGTTGGAGCACATGCTCACACGCATCACAATGGTGCGGGAAATCCAAGAGGTCATCGCCATAGCGTCCACAAATGTAAACTGACAAGAGTGAGCATCTGTCCGTCCATTGTGGAGGATTCACTATTAGAACTGCTCTCTGTCGGCAACAGCCGGGAGGATTCCAGCATTCCTTGCTGGAAGTTGAACTTGATGGCCTTTCACCTTTTTTACGTAAAGTATATATAAGAATATGTACACCTAAAGAAACATCTCTGTTGAATCACCTGACAACAACCATCATGACACCCACTACAGTGAATGGAGTCTTTCTTGAAGTTGCTCAGTCATGGACTGAAAGCTTAATTACACCAGTCATTTGCAAGTTTCATGTCAAATAAGTACTTAATCTCTTTGGTGAACAGACCTAAGAGTAACTGATCTAGACGGCTCGGGAAGATGACACACACATGCACGTCTCCAACCTTCTCAAACCCGTTGGCTCTGCTCCTCACACTTTGCCTTCACTAGTGAGGACGACCCTACAGAGCGGGGTCATGGCTCCCTGTAGCACGTAATCTGCAGTATGGTTATATATGAAATATGATTTCTGTTCTGCTTTTTATTTTTATATCTGTATGTATGATCTTCTGTCTCTGTTCATCTACTGGAGTTGGGAGGTTATGCAGGAAAAGTTCATGGTTTCAAACATGCTTTTTGTACAGTTTTTGTCCTTTGTGGTGTGTTGTAATTCAGGGGAGGTTTACCTCCCATTTTTGCCACTGTTTTTATGTTAAAATCAAAAGGTGTTTACAAACAGGTGTTTTGATAGTCATCATGATAGTATGAATTAATAGGAATATCAATACATATTGGTACACACTTTGTTTGCCTTCCCCGAATTAATGTTTTTAGTGACCAATTAGAAATATCGGTAGGTCTAATTTATTTACAACTTTTGAACTCTGAAATAACAGTAGGAATATATATATATTATTGAATATGCAAAACACTTCAGAAACTTTTATTCCGCATCAACACTTTAATTTACCTGCAAAAACCTGCTTACCTTGGTGTAAGTCAGTAGCTGTTCAATACAACTACACATAGCTAAAAAAAAAAAGAATGTCGACAATTTTGAGATCTGAGTTTTGAAGTGTTCTGTGTGACTTCTTATTACAGCTACACACAGGATACAACTAGCACCCCACATTCATAACTTACAACAAATGCAGCGGTCTTTAGTTCATATTTGATAACAGAAAGCAAGTTTCTTTATAAATATCTGATTTATCAGAGCAGAAACCCCGTCCATATATGGGCATGAAAAGAGCTGTTTGATCCATTTAGTAGGCATTGTGGGGTCCTAAACCAGGATTACCCATGAAGAGAGAGCTGGAGACTCCAAGCCTCCCGTTTCTCCTTCTCACAGTCATCAGAGGGCTTCAAACATGACTTGAGTGTCTATGTCTCAGTTCCTCCTCCAGTTCCTTCCTTTTTGTCTGGTATTGAAATACGTAGCTTTTGCAAAGTACTTGTCAAAAACCTGGGTAACCGGCAGGATACAATGAGTTCACGGTGACCTTTGAACCCGGGGACTGTCAGCTGGCGATGGTGTAGGTGTAGAGGAAGATGGCGTGCTTTGCTCTGCTCCAGGCCCAAGCAACGGATCACTCTCTCTGGCAGTTGCTGGATAAAGAGAAGCACAGAAATGCTTATCTAGGATTTTGGCACACATCAAAAGTAGTAGAAAAGCCCACCGTTTTTGCTCTCATTCACTCTATTGATGAAATCACCTTGAATGATACTCCGTTAACAACTAAACAACTTTACCAGAGACCAATTTCAGTTTGAGATGTTAGAGGAGATGGTTACCTGAGGTGCTAGCTTATTCCAGTGGGCATATTTATGATCACCCAGAATGGGGCATCCAAGTGCAAAAGCCATGTGGACTCGCAACTGATGCTTCACGGCTAAAAGGTTAAAAGGGGGGTAAGAAATCTCAATGCTTTCAATCACAGTAAATCCAAGGTGCATGTATTTCACTATGCCTGTGAAAAATGTAAAAAGCTGCCTTTAGCAACATTCAAAGGTCAGATTGGTTAGACACAACTCACCTGTGACTGGCTGGAGCTCCATTAGGCTGCAGCCATGGGTGCTGTCAAGCACACGATAGTTAGTCACTGCACTCTGAGCATTTCTGTTGGCTCGAACCCGAGTCACACCCTCTCCATTATCACTAGCGCGGAAGAGAGGACTAAGCCCCATCTGATAGGAGAGAATGCATTGTACAGTGATACCAATGATTTCAAGATGTGGGTG
Source organism: Sardina pilchardus (assembly GCF_963854185.1). NCBI lineage: Eukaryota > Metazoa > Chordata > Actinopteri > Clupeiformes > Clupeidae > Sardina > Sardina pilchardus. The sequence continues at coordinate 32,595,427 of NC_085002.1, read as the reverse complement.
TGCTAAATGTGTTGTTTAAATAAGCCTTTGCAACAGCTTTTGCAACTTAGTTTCTTCATTTCTTAGGCTTGGGCGGAGAAGCTGGAGGCATTAGACAAAACAACATATTGTGTGTTTTAGTACGCCATTGCAGACCAATCCCATAACAACATATTGTGTGTTTTAGTACACCATTGCAGACCAATCCCATAAGTGTTATATCTAGAACTATGATGATTTTGCGTGTGATGTCCATTCATAATGTAATTCACCTTAAAGTGGGGTTGTGCTCCAGTAACCCCCCTCTCAATGACCGGTATATCTACAACCCCTTCTGAGGGAACAGGTACACCAACGACCACCGCCCTGCAAAGCAAAATAAAACTTGAGTGTTCAACTGAGGTTTGTTCTCTCAAAGAGGAGGAACACAGCTGTACATTAATCTATAATATATAGCATGTTGTTTGTACCAGTACTTCCTCTCCATTTGCAGGGCCTTGAAGAGGCTGTGAATGTGGTTAGCTGCCTCTTCGGTTTGGGCCAGAAGTAAAGTCCCAGTTGTGTCTTTGTCCAGACTGTGACAAATGTGCAACCTCTTCTCTGTCCGCATACCATGGAGCATTTTCGCCAAAACTGGCAACACATGTTTTATGCTGGTTGTGCCATCCGTTGTATCTACATCAGACATGAAAATTCAATGAAGATAAATAAGCTGACTACATCCTCTTTCTCATTTGTATGATATAACTGTCGGTGTAAAGCCAACTTCTGCATTATTATTCCCATATAACCATACCGTGCAATGGAACTCCATAAGGTTTGTTGATCGCGATTACATCTTGGTTTTGAAAGATTATGCTTTTGTGTAAAGCCTTGGCTAGCACGTTTGGGTGGACCTTTTGTAACTGTTGGCTGAGTTGTTTAAGTTGTGAGACTCTCTGCTGCACCGGGGAGGCGTCTGTGTGCGTCTGAAAAACATAAGCAGACATAACTATATGGCCCTGTACTTCTTCATACCACAACGTGAAGTTAGGGCTACTCATCACAAGAAACATGCTATGTAAGCTACACAGAGTATCATATTTGTCAACCAACCTCTTTGAAATTCTCGGTCTTTGGTATTTTTCGGCTTTTGGATGTTCCTTTCGACTCACGTTCTCGGTTGACAAGGTCAATAGCTTTCAGACCGCTTTTGCTTTTTGATACCTCACCACCAGTTTCTTTCCCTACGGGTCTCATAAGCGTGCGGACAACCTGAGCCTGTAACGATGCTACAGACAGTATTTGACATGACGACCACGTTTTCAGGCAGTGTAGACATCCATTACCTATTCCGCCATATACAAATAATTTAGTCATTATTGTGTACAATAACTTCAGTACGCTAAAAACAGGACACTTCTTCTTCTAGACTGTAAAAGGTTGAGACGGACCAGTTCCGGGTTACTCGCCTTACTAAGGTGTCAAAATAAAGGTCCTCTACTTCTGTGACTTTTATTGACAACTTGCACACATCATTGGTTGGACAAGCCGTGCATATTAATGCAAATTCAGTCAAAGTTTTACCCTGCACAATCCGCCAATTAGGCTAGACATATGCTAGCTAAGGAGGGGCAGACTGATTTGAGACATGTGTACAGTTGAGACACATCTTGCCTGCAGTGCAAACCAAGCCTGATCTATGATTTTTGCTACACATAGGCTATGTGTTAGTGTCCTCTTTAATCATGGAAAATGTGGACACTGTGCATATTTCCTGTCCAAAGATATTGGCAAAAGTATTTTTACCACAGTGAGAATTTCACTTAACCATGCTCCTTACACAGTGAATATATTTATTACTCCAATGTGACTGTTATACTTTTCTTACATCATTGCAAAGGTCATTCTGTGCTCTACAAACTGACATTCATGACATCCTTTCATGCAAGGTTGTTGCATTATTTAGAAAAATGTGCAAGATGGTCAGAAGGGTACAGTTGAGACACATTGTCTCAACTGTACCCGGGATAAAATCCCGATTGCATGGTGTTTGTTTGTGCATATTATGATGGCTCAGCTAAGTGGCGTTCTCACCAGGCTGTTCCAACACCTACTGGACTCTGGCTGTGTCCCTGACCAGTGGAGGGAAACCACCATCATTCCCATCCCCAAAAAGGCACCTGCTAAGGCCCTGAAGGACTACAGACCAGTGGCACTAACATCTGTGCTGTGCAAATGCATGGAGAAGGTGGTCTGTAACCTCCTATCAGGCATGGTGTCAGACAAGCTGGACCCATTCCAGTTTGCCTACAGGGCAAGACGTGGTGTGGAGGATGCAAGCCTCACACTTTTAGACACTGTCACCAAAAACCTGGACTCAGCACACCCACACACCAGGATTTTATTCATGGACTTTTCCTCAGCTTTTAACACAGTGAGCATCAACAAACTTTTACATCACCTATCAGATCTTCAGGTTCACCCAACACTCACCCTGTGGATAAAGCACTTTCTGCTGGACAGACCACAACAGGTGTCTTTTAATGGGGCTAAATCAACAAAGCTCATTTTAAACTCTGGACTCCCCCAAGGCTGTGTTTTATCCCCAATCCTCTTCTCAGTGTACACTAATAGCATTCAGTGTAACAGTGAAGGTATGGCACTTTTTAAATATGCAGATGACATTGCCTTGGTTGCACACATGTCCCACACTGATGCCCTAGCCCGATACCAGCAGGCAGTGGACAACCTGTCTGAAACTTTTGTTGAGCTCTCCTTAGAGCTCAACATTGCAAAAACAAAGGAGCTATGCTGTGGGGGCAGAGACAAGGCATCACCTCTGTTCCAGCCACTTAACATCCAGGGTCAGCTAGTGGAGCAAGTGCAGGTATTCAAGTACCTGGGCACAGAAATAGACACTTCCCTGTCCTTTTCACAACACACCAATACAATATTCAAGAAAGCACAACAACGTCTTCATCTGCTCAGAAAACTCAGGACATTTCAGGTCAGCAAGGACGTACTAACTTTGGTCTACCGCTCCCTCATTGAATCAGTTCTCACTTTCAACATATCTTCCTGGTACAACCAACTCACCATCAAGCACAAAACAAGACTCTCCCGGATAGTAAACCATGCTGCCAAAATAACTGGTTCCCCCCACACCCCCCTATCTGAGCTGTACAGTCGCTCAGTGATCAGGAAAGCCAACCTGATCACAGCGGACCACTCTCACCCCCTCCATCACTCCTTCCAGCTACTACCATCAGGCAGGCGTTTCAATGTACCACTGGCCCGGAAGAATATTTACAAGAAATCCTTCATCCCTTCTGCAATAACCATACTGAACAACACAAAATGATTACCACAGCTGATACCTCAACACCCCATGTCTTGTCCTTATGTGTCTGTGTGAATGTTTATTTGTGATTGGAGCCTTGTCAAAGAAAATTTTCTGTAACCCTTGTGTAACAGACAATAAAGTACTATCTAATCTAATCTTAGGCAATAGCCTATAGAACACAAATGTCAATAAAATGAAAGTTTTTTATATTTAAACTATGTATTATTAATGAATATAGTTTATAACATGAAGATTTTAAGGATTACATCATAATTTGAAAATTAGCTATGATAAAACCAGGGGGAAAAAAATATATTTTCAGCTTTAAACATTTGTCCCTGCTTTATGTCTATCTGATGGCAATTTAGATTATTTTTATTTAAAGAAAAATGGATTAAAATAAAAAGAAACACTCAGATTACACATTTTTCAAAGTTTGCTACATTTGCAGTGAATGGCTAGTCAGCCTTCCAGCATTATGAATTGGCGTCTCAACTGTACCATGCTCAACTGTACTCAATATAATAAGGCTAGTGGGTACGGTTGAGACAAAATGCCACCTTGTGTTTATGAGTTAATTGTGAAAAATCTAAACAACTCAAAGATACAGTAGCCTATACCATGTAACCACAGTTATTTTCTGTGGCTTTTTACAGTCAAGTGCTGAATAAAATCCTTCAAAGATGAGAAAAGGCTTCCTACAATGTTTGGGAAACACACAATGGAGCAGAGCAGGTGCAGGAAGCTGCAGGTGTGCGTTATTGAAAATCATACCTCTGCCCACTTTTTTGAAAAACAATAAATGTATACCCACCGAATACCCTTCCTAAATGCCTTCTTTATGATTATGGTGGAAGAGTTCAAAGTTGTCAAAATGACCTGAGCCCATATTTCATTTAGTCTACATGACAATAACACAACGTTTACACACATAGCTAAGTGCAGTGTTTCCCAACCTTTTTTTCCTTGAAGGCCCCTTGCCTGTGTCTAAGGGCCCCTATACCCGAACTCCTACCCACATACACGCACAAGACATTGTTTTATTGCAAGTGGGGTCCAGGGATGAATTACCAATGTAGCCCGACGTGAAGGTTGCTTAATATCCAAGTTCAGAGGTAATAAATAGCTGCATGAATTTAAATCTGGAACAAAAAGTTTTAATTTGAATTACAGAGTTTTGATTATCCAACTAGGTGTGTTATTGGGATTTTCTACATTTAAAGTGCACAAATATAATTTTGGCAATCTCACAACCTCCAGGGCAATCTCTGGCGGCCCCTATTGGGGTCCCCGGACCGCAGGTTGGGAACCATTGGCCTAACGGCTTTGTTTAGTAGGCGTACAGATTTTAAACCCTCCTTTAATGTGCGCACAGGATTGTGGGTGTTTCAAGCACGCAGAGGATACATGCATGCATCCTCGAAAATTCAGCAAGACTTTGATGGATGCATGACATTGGAACAATACTTCGGTGGGACATGATGATCCTTCAAATAACAGCCTTGAAGAATCCCACCTTGCACCTCTCAACAGCAAAAGCAGGAGCCACCCAACTGTTTTGAAGCTGGCTGTGTTTCTCTCTAAGGTGGATCTGCCCAAGCCTACCCTACTGCTGGCAGGTGATCCAGATAAGGATCACGCCTCAATGCCACCTTAGCTATGGTGTTCCCAAGAGTTTGTGCAGAGCTCCAGGAGAGCCCCTGCAAAAGCCTCATGCCCCAAATGCCTCTCGCCCTGGGCAGCCATGGTTGGCCAGAGGAATTCCTCAGTTTAAGATAGATGACACCGCCCTATATGATGCCTCCCACCCAGGCGTGAGCGAGAGTACGAGGCTGGCAGATAGTGGCTGAATCTCAATCTCTCCCCTCAAAGACTCAAACACATTGCACATTCCCACAAACTTTGTGAGGGCTTGACATGTCCCACTACGAAATTGTGAAGTGCTTAAGGGGTCGCTCACACCTTTTCTGTGCCCTCTTATAAGTCTGCGTCTATGCTCACTTTACTCAAGGGAATTACCTGCAATTCATAGTGACGTGAAACACCTGTAATGGAACAGTGTACCTTCCACAGTACACTCGCCCAGCTTTACAAAGAGGTCAGGCATTTGATGGTAGGCCAAACTGCGTGGGAACAGTGGCCTCAAGATGAGTCCTGACCATAAAATGTTACCCAAGGGGCTGGAAACTTGAAAAAACAGCAGTACACAACTGCCATAAAACTGAAACGGAAACATGTTTGCAACACGTTGGAGCTTTCTCTCTTGCACATCCTCCACGGGATGGGAGGCTGGATGCATGAAGAACAATCAGGTTCTTCCAAACCAAACTCACTCAACAATGTCTGCATGGACCATGCTTTGTGTGTGTGTCTGTCTACCTGTGAGTTTACCTGACCTATGTGTGTGTGTGTGCGTGCGTGCGTGCGTGCGTGCGTGCGTGCGTGCGTGCGTGCGTGCGTGCGTGCGTGCGTGCGTGCGTGGGTATGCATACATATGCTTGTGTAACGGATACCAGCTAGTTAGCTGTATGAGTAGAACGTTAGTAAACCTCTCTCCCCGACGCCTCAAGAGCGCTGCTGGCATTAAAGCTAATGTGTGTGTGTGTGTGTGTGTGTGTGTGTGTGTGTGTGTGTGTGTTTATATTTTTGTGTGTGTGTGTCTATATTTTTGTGTGCGTGTGTCTATATTTTTATGTGCGTGTGTCAACACAGCCATATGGATCCAGGCATGTTTATTGGTGCAAAAGTATGGAGCCTGCACTATGCTGCTCCCAGGCATGCACCAACAATTGGTGATTATCGGGTTCAAGCACCTATTGATAGGCAGAGGTAGAAAGTAATGAATTACATTTACTCATGTTACTTCATTGTGTAGTTTTTTTGTGTATGTTGTCTTCATTAGAATAACCTACTAGACCCATGTGCATGCAGTCTGGTTTCAAGAGTGGTCATTCTGAAACTGCTCTTCTGTCTGTGACTGAAGCATTGAGAGTAGCCTAGGTAAGTCCCCTGCTCAGTATTAATTTTACTAGATTTATAGCCTTTGATACTGTTAACCATAACATTCTCCTTCCTGTCTGGACTAGGAGTTTCTTGCAAGCTCTTGACTGGTTTGAATCTTACCTTAAAGGTTGTCTTTTCAGCGTGTCTTGCCAGGGACAGATATCAAATCAGGTTTTGGTGTTTCCAGCTAAAACAGCTATTTCCAATCTCCAGTTTGACTCATCCTCACTGAGCCCAATAGATTGGCTCATAACTTATCGTAATTGATGACTGACTTACAGTAACTTCTCTGAGCATGTAGCCTCAATTGCAAAATTATGTTGGTTTATCCTTTACACAACATTTCAAAGATCAGACCTCATCTGACACAAGATTCCACACAGCTTTTTGTATGGTTATCTCCCAGATGGACTAATTCATTAGCTGGCCTACCTGCTTGTGTAGTAAAGTCGTTACAACTGATTCTGAATGCTACATGTAACTCCCCTCCTGTAGTTACTCTCCACTGGCTTCCTAGTGGCCAGAATTAAATTGAAATGTCTCACTTTGGCCTAAAGGACACTGTATCTGCTCATTGCTATCTTAATTTAGTGATCAAGATGTATATCCCCAACCACCTGCAGACCTCTGATGAGCGTCTGTTGTTTTCGCCAGCCATAAACGCTAGGTCAAAGTCAAGACTCTTTTCCTCAGTGGTTCCTTGTTGGTGGAATGAGTTGCGCAGTGCTCTCCGTTCCTGTGATAGTTTTGGGTCTAGTTTATTAAGCGTTTCTTCTGGTTTGTATATTATAATATTTATTTATTTTCTATTGATTGAATTTACATTGTTGTTTAACATTGCTATTCTTCTTTATATTGCCAACTTTTAAATTGTTTACTGTTAAATTTAACTATTGTATTTTGTTATTTGTATGTCGCTTTGGACAAAAGTGTCTGCTAAATGCTATAACCATAACCATAGTAACATTCTGTTCAACAGAGAGCTGATCACAGCCAACATGAGAGTGCAGTGAGGGAACAGCTTCGTCAAAGAAACAGCAGTGGAGAGGGTCAGCTACAGCGGGCAGATACAGAAATCAACATCAGTAAGGATCTTGAGCTGGACTCATCAAGTATGGTCATAAGAACCTTTATCAGTGTATCACTGAGAGAATCCTACATCATAGTCTGTGTTACGCAGACGCTGCATAGCTGCAGCTGATAGCTGCACTGCTCATGACCACAAAGCTCTGCAGATGCTGGTTAGATCAATACAGCACATCGCAAATACTGATACAGCCATCCAGCATCATCCCTGCAACAGTCTCCACTCTCCTGCCATCTACATATAGATCCGTATACAATCAGTTCCATTCACAAATCATCAGGATACTGCTGCTGTCACACATTTCATGCACAATTAAGTACAAGCTGCGAGGAAGAAAGAGGAAGAAAGTTTACGTTTTCATTTAAATTAGGAAATAAGATGACTAATTTGATCATAATTTGAAAAGATTGTTTATTTCGTAAGCTTACTTGAAAGGCCAACGCTGTGTGTGTGTGTGTGTGTGTGTGTGTGTGTGTGTGTGTGTGTGTGTGTGTGTGTGTGAGAGGAGTGGGGGTGGGGTTGGGGGTGCTGCTGGCAAATGTTGCCTGTCACAGGTGAAAGCCTACAACGTAAGTGGATACGGTTACTATTATTTAGCAGAGTGGTAAAGGCAGAATGTTATCTAGGCTTGGCCTACTGTCTGCACATAATAAAATAAATTAGTTGGCATGTCGATATAAGTAGATGACACAACAGGTGCGCTTGTGTAATACAGAGTAGCCTTGGCCTGTATCTTTTTGCCAGTAGGAGGCTCTGCTGATGAATAATGAATGCTATCTGGGTTTGTGTACTCACTGTTGAGTAAATTATATATGAACCCATCACCAGCAGACTCGGTAGCCAATATCTATGTAGGGCCTACACAGAGGCTACTGCACTCGTCCTCCTATCGCAACACACACACACACACACACACACACACACACACACACACACACACACACACACACACGCTACAATAACACACAAACAGATGTACAAACTTAAATGTTAATCTTTCAATCTGAGTTCCCTTAGGATCAGCAGTCAGGTGATTTAATTACCCAAGGTAACCTAACACCTAATAAGTGTTCATATAACCTACTGTCATCATGAAACTCGTAGTATAGGCTTTGTGGCATGTAAATGAAAGGATAGGCTACATTTTCCGGGCCTAACCTCCAAAATGTTGGTCACAGGCACTGTTCTAATTTGACCCAGACAGCTCTAAGCCCACCCAAGAACAGGCAAACAATATCACGTAGTTGGTAGCCCATGGGGATGGGTTCAACCGCACGCGGGGTGTCGCGTGTCACTAACCAGGTTGATGGAATTTGAGCCCACTCTTGCGGCACCTCGCTGAAAGGATCCGGTCGAACCCGAGTGAACGATAATGTGTCTTTACCGTTCACACGGGACTCGTTATCTAACCCATTAACCGCACAAGAGAGAATTCGCAAGAGAATAATGAAAATGTAACGCGAATTGGGGATAATATCACACCAGCCGGTAGTGGATGTAGATCCAGATAGCCGAAGCTATCTGCTCTGGCCCAATGATTGCTCATGTCAACAGGTGCTTTTGGAGAAGGAACGCCCCTGTGTAGCATCGATGACAGTTTATGGCCATTGACGCGCGAAGAATTTCAGACCAGTGGTTGACAGCGTATCTACTGACACGCGCAATATTACACATCTCCCCTAGTTCCGCAGATTAAGTTTCACAGGTAAGGAGTCCCCAAAGTTGCAATTTGGTTCGGAGCGTTGATATCATTGGCGCGGAAGTGCAGTTGGGACCACACAAAAAGGTTCCAAAGACGTTGTGGAGTACCTGTGTTACGCAAAAGATCCTGTGAGATTCTGGCAGAACATCCGTGATGTCTCATCAAACTGGTATCCACGGTAAGTAGGCATACAATTTATGACTGGAAACAGTTAAAGAGAACACAATATTCCTTTTGATTTGATGGTCAATGTGTTGAAGTTGCTGGTCTATGTATGACCCACTCAACAATTGGTGATAATAGGCATTATGTGTTTGAAGTGATTTGTGAAACGACTTCAGTTTGCAGGCCTAAGTAAACATTTTTAAATTGATAAATGACGTATATATTTAAATAAGCTAATTGATAGCCTATATAAAATATAGACTATACTTTCTCTGCAGTGACACATTTAAGACATGTGCTATCAGATAGGTTTCAACTGGCATTTACTGCATCATTGACTCAATTTTAGGTGAATGAGCTCAGCTTTTAATATATGTTGGGGAAGGGAGGGGTCTTTATGGAAGGATTTCTTAGTTTTACATTAAGTGTATGACAATTGATAGAACCATCAGTAACTGGAGCTAAGGGCGGAAGCACTACCTCACCTGTCTCTGCTACACTTGCATTATTGATGGTTCTCTCCTCAGTAACCATGGTGAAGGTGAGGTGGGGATACAGTCCTCAGTTCATTCAGAGGATGTCAGTCATTCATTGCTTTAGGACATTGTATCACCTCAACTGTATGGGATTAGTTATGATAGACCACATGCAATTGGGTTAACCGTAGGTCATCCATGTAAAAACATTGAAACTGTTGGAACTGAACTGCTTATATGCCCTATATCCCTATCACCGTGTGGTTGTGCTGCACATTGCCAGACCTGGATATCAGATCTGCTCCTTTCACAAGGAGTCTAATAACCTCATCTTCTATCCTCCACAAGTTCTTGTCTTTCTTTTCCCGTCTCTCCTTTTTTTGATCCATACTCCATTGTGTTGGTCCGACACATATCTTTTTATCGTTTGTGTGTCTTTCTGCCACAGCTACTTCTGAGCTGAGGGAATTCTTAGCCAAAGCCCGAGGAGGAGCAATAAGGATAATCAAAATTGTCATTAGGAACGGTGAGGAGACATGTCTATTTGTGTGTGTGTGTGTGTGTGTGTGTGTGTGTGTGTGTGTGTGTTATATGACATTGTTGTATTATGAAGCCTGTAAATGGAATTATTATGGTGTGTGGTGAAATATGTTGTTATGGGATGCATTATAACATCTCTGTAGTTGGTGATTATGGGAAGTATTATGGAGTGTGATAATGCGGTTCCTACAGGGTGTGTGATGGGAGTTGTGCTTTGTGTTTCAGAGCAGCTGGTTTTGGGGGCATACAGAGAGCCCTCTCAGAGCTGGGACCGCGACTATGACCACTTCCTGCTTCCATTGCTGGACGCCCAGGAGCCCTGCTACATCCTGTATCGGCTGGACTCTCAGAACGCACAAGGCTATGAGTGGATCTTCATCTCCTGGTCACCGGACCATTGCCCTGTACATATAACCCACTAGCCACACAAACACAGACAGAATTTCACACAAACCACATGCACAGTGTGCTGTTGCCTCATGTTGACTGACCCTGTTGCTTTACTTGTAGGTGAGGCTGAAAATGGTGTATGCTGCCACAAGGGCCACTTTGAAGAAGGAGTTTGGTGGAGGTCATGTGAAAGATGAAATGTTTGGCACAATTCAGGTAGGCCGGTCTCTCAAGCACTCGCTTCATTTAAACTATGATTCGTTGATTTAAACTATGATGTTATTAAAATATGCTAACAACAGCTACACTAAAGAGCCCCTAGATGCCCCTAGAAGAGTAGTAGGCTTATACTACACCTAGGGTGCACTCAGCCAAACACAGTGTATCATTCAATTAAGTCTGAATATTAGGAGTGTTTTCCTTGTAATTGAGACGTACAACTGAGAAGCCTGTCAGGATGTGTTCCACTGTAGGCCTGCTCATTTCATTCATGAGCAGCTGACTCCACCCAGTCTCAAGGTGGGCCAGAATGTTCAGTTGATTCTGACATTTAGGTCCTTTACGTATCTATTTATACATATTAATACATAGATTAAACATATACGTTTGACTTCTTTGGTTACCGGTATCTTGAAAATTTGTCCCACTATAACTGTCCAATTAGGATGAAGTCTCCTGCCACTACATGTGACCTTACCTTTGTGGTTAAATGACCCTGATGAAGGCGTAAGCCGAAACGTTGGTCAATAAAAAATCTTTAAGTTCCGAATGTGCCACGACACTTTTGTTTAAATTTAACCTTTAATTTACCGCCGTGAGCACCTCACAAGGTGTGCGTTTACTCATACAAACAAATACCTTACCTTTGTGACCATTCACAAACCTACACATCTGTGTAACTGTTGGACCTGTTCTGTACAGGAGGATATGTGCTTCCAGGGCTACCTTAGACACATGTCGTCCTGCTCCTCACCAGCTCCTCTGACCACTGCTGAACAGGAGCTGCACCGAATCAAGCTCACAGAGGTCAGTAGACCTTTTAGTCTTCCCGCCCCCCTTTCATCTTTCACTTCTTTTGAATATTGCTGCAACTCAATCAATTAATAGATTACTTGGTGCTAATGTTGAATCTCCCATTGTCTCTTTCAGGACAAAGTAGTAAGGGTAAGTTATGCTGTATGTCTTGATATACTGTATATACCTGTACATGAGATATATTGTAGAGGTGGAAAACTCCAGCTTCAGAGAGTAAAAGTCCGATCATGTGTTGGTTCTACCTGGGCACTTAGCAAAGGTGATCTCATCAATAAGCTGCTCTACCTAGCAGAAGAGTTGTGCTAATTAGAATCAGCTGGTTTAAATAAATGGTTGGCACAGATATGTGGTAGGACTTTAACTTTCTGAAACTTGATTTTTCCACTTCAGGATATATACCTGTATGGGTATAGTTTATGTGTCGTAAAATGTGTATGGTTGGGTATTGGTAGATAATGAACTAAACAGTATTTTTTGTAACAGGATGAACGCAGACGGCTACCCACTCCAATAGGACGACCCAAGGTGTGCTACCCATGTAATTACTCCAACAAATGCTGCATTTGTTTTCTTTCTCTCTCTTTTGCTCTCTCTCTCTCTCTCTCTCTCTCTCTCTCACACACACACACACACACACACACACACACACACACACACAGACACACACACATACACAACAATGACTGAAGGCTAGTATTAGCTTGGTTCATGTATCATCTCTTTCCCTCTCTGTCTCTCTCTCTCTTTGCCTCTCTCTCTTGCTCTCTGTGTGTTGCAGGTAATGACAGAGATCTGCGTAGGAAACAAGCTTCAAGGTTTAGCCTTCCCTCTTCAGGAGGAGGCCAAACGAGCCCTGGTGCAGCTCAAACACAAACTTATCAACTATATTCAGCTGGTGAGTTGAGCATGTATTAGCACTACATAATAGCTTGGGCTTTATTTGATTTATCAATAGTAATAGACATCGGTTTAAACTGGCATACTTTTAAGGGTACGATCACGAAAAAATCATGAAAAGTGCCTGCTTGATAATCAACATAGCCCTTTTGTTTCCATGTCTTCTCAGAAACTGGATGTCGAGAAGGAAACCATTGAACTAGTCCACACAACCCCTACAGAGACACGGGACCTGCCATTCCGCATCCCCTCAAATGCCCCACGCTATCACCTCTTTCTATACAAACACTCCCATCAGGGACAGCATCTGGAATCTCTGGGTCAGTACAACATTGATGTCAGATCATCTTATTGGTACCCTCCGCTACAATAATATTAACTTTTTGTCCACTAGGTGTCACTGTGGCTTTGAGACATGTTTGAGACTTGATCAGCTACAATTCAATTATCAATGGGACTATTACAAATTGTCAGGGAAGTGATTAGGGTTTAACAATTTATCTGAAATTGAACACGTAATCTTAGTGATCATTTTATTTGATTTTTCATGTTATGTAGGCCGGTATGTCAGTTGCTCCCACTCCCTTTCTGTTCGTACTAGTTTTTATTTCCTGCACACAACAGAATAGATCATTAAAGTATAGAGATATTACATATTGAGTTTATGTTTATCCTCAACTCCCTATGTCTCTTCCTCTCCCTCCATCAGTGTTCATCTACTCGATGCCCGGCCACAACTGCAGCATCAAGGAGAGGATGCTGTATTCTAGCTGTCTAAACAGACTTTTAGATGAGGTTGAGCGAGACTACCATCTTGAGGTCACCAAAAAGGTACATCGAGTCAGATAGACAAACTTTGTGTAGCCCTGAATGAAAAATCCATAAATGTTACACAAACACACGTATATAATACGCCTAAGAACTGTGTTTTGTGTGTGTTTGGTCAGATGGAGATTGACAGCGGTGAAGGGCTGACGGAGGAGTTCTTATATGAAGAAGTACACCCTAAATCAAACTCTGTGAAGCAAACTTTCGCCAAGCCCCGAGGCCCCCCTGGCAAGAGGGGCAACAAGCGACTCATAAAGGGGGGAGGAGAGAATGGGGAGGAGAGCTAAACCGGCACCTCCAACACTCCAAAACATCTGCCTCTGCTTTCCACATTTCTTCCTTGGCTACACTATTAACTGGCTTTATTCTTTGCCTGAGCCAAGTTACATTCATACTCTCCCTCTTTTATCTTATTTTGCTGTACTGTGGTGACACATCACCCATTCTTATTTCTCTTTCTACCCACACTTTGTTCCTAATGCAGGGACCCACTCAAGACATGGAGTCAGTGCTGATTAATCAGTTACGAATGCTTAATATTTTTCACATATAAAATGAACGATTATCACCAAATAAAATATTTTTCTTGTACATTTAGGCCTAACCAGCACTTAGCCTCCTGTGTGTTTATTGTTGTTGAGCAGTCATGCCTCTTTCTCAACATCTCTTTTTTGCTAGATCGTGCTTGGTTTGTTTCATTAAAGCTGCTTTTGGAGGTTTGTTAGCTTCAGCCGAGCTGCTTGGTTTTCACTGCAGTCGTCGCTCTCTCACGCTTCCTGGAAAGCGATTACTAGGAACGACAGTACCCTGTCGGCTATTAGCAGAAACCGACTGGATAGCTTCAAATGGAATCACGAGCTTCCCAATGGGGCCAATGGAAAGGCTGCGCGTCGTGACCGCAGTTCTGCGAAACGGAGCGCGCGAGGACGAAGCTCCAGTGGCTGCGAGTGTCGATATTCAGTGCTATTCTTGGAATTAAATTCCCAGAACTTCGTCCCTTCAATTTGTTAAACACGGGAGTTTTTCTGTCTGCGTTCATATCAGAAGGGAATCTGTTTATATTTCTCGTGCTTCTCTTGGTCGTATTATTTCATGAACATTGCGTTAGTTTTATTGGAGCTGTCGGGTTGACAGTAAACACCTCGAATATCTGTTTACATTTGATGATGGCTTGATTACAACGTTCCAGTGAAAATATGACTTTACTCACTCATGGTGGACTTCAGTGTGTTGATTCTGTAGGTTACCGACCCACATCAAGGTAAGACTGAGCGACTAACCTAGTCTAGTTAGCAGGCAGAGCTTCTCAAATCCCTACATTTGCAGGGTTCGTTTGGGTATTCCAGGCTAGGCTACGACAAACCTAGTCTAATTCGAATGCGTATGGCTTACGAAATCGTCGTTCAGTTTATAATTGTATTGAATTTTCTACGACTTTTAAAACCCCTTGTCAAGTGTCCTCAATTTATTTTATTTACCCTTATTTTTGTTCTCAAAGATTGATCTTTGTTTATGAAGATCTGATGTCGTTATGTTGTAGGCCTATTAGAATCAATTTATTAGATAATTATTTTAACATTTGGAGAACAGTACAAAAGAGTAGGCTAGTGGTTAAATGTACTTTATTGGAATAGCCTACCCCAAACACCAAGGTTGTCTAGTGAGAAAATGAGATGAGATCAACATTTGTTATTATTAAGTTTAGTATAAACTGATTTGTGACACATAATCACATCAATTGTATTACATTTCAAATTATTTTTTCTGTGTGTTCTCAAATGAAGAGGCCCTAAATAAAGCTTGGTTAATTTATCATCCATATCATTATGTCCAGTGTTGTATAGTAACTAAGTAATAATACTTCACTACTTAAGTATATTTTGGGATACTTTGTACTTTACTTGAGTTTTTAAAATTCAGATTACTTTCACTTTTACTTCACTATATTTCCAAACTTAATTGCATACTTTTACTCCAATACATTTTCAATGAGCCATATAGTTACTCGTTACAAAAAAAAAAAAAAATGAAAAAATGACCCTACCGGTGACTTCAACGAAGTCAGGAATGACTTGTCTAGGCATGTTACTTGCGCATGGCGGTACTCCACCTGTCAGCTTCACGTGAACAGCTCAGCAGAAGTCAGAATAGAAAGCTTCGCAATGGAAGAAGACGAGATGGAAACAGCAGCTACTGTCTGTTGGCTACAAATGAAGGGGACCCTGATGATGAGCACCCCTGGCCATATTTAAACACAATGTTCTCCTACGTTGATGTGAAAGATTCATCCTATTGAATGAAGTGCCTCTTATGCCTCCCAAAAAATGTTGAAATTCTATCTTACAAAAACTCCCCCTCAATTTAAAGAAGCACATTGAGGAAATGTCAGTCTTCTGACTACTTGTCTTTTTCAAGGTTTAAAAATGCTGGATAAACTTTAAAATATAAAAAAATGATTGATTTAATTATTATTAACATTTACTTGATTATTATTAACTTTTACTTTCATTACTTGAGTACATTTAATTGAACATTACTTGTCATACTTAAGTGCAAGAAATGTCAGATACTTTAAGACTTTAACTCAAGTAACATTTCAGTCGGTGAAAAAGTAATTAGTAATTTACCAAAGTAATTTTTTGGTAGGGTACCCATACTTCTACTTGAGTTTGATTTTCCAGTACTTTATACAACACTGATTATGTCTATGAATGTGTAAATGGAAGGCCTTTGAGGGGGGGGGGAATAGTCATTTTAAACATGTCTGAGTGATCAGCCCACACTGTTCTCTTTCTTATATTAAGTTTGACCTTTTCGGTTCTTGAGTGCCGGAGTCCAGTTCTTCACAGTAGCCTATGTTACTAGTTAAGGACTTATCATGTAATTTATATCAAAGGCCCTTGGTTTTGATCCGTGTGTCTTATTAGTTTCAACATTGTCTGACATTTTTTAAAAAAAATAAGCAATAGCCGCCTACCTCATAAGGGGAAAATACAGGATGCATTTTGGTGCAGATGCAGTCTTGTTGGTTTCACTGTACCTTATTGTTCTGTTTTCTCAACAGAATTCTTTTTCATTAATACTCCATTGCAAAGGCTGCCTGCTGCCTTCTGCCTTCAGCTATGGTCGCCAGGGAGAGGAACTTGCAGAGTGATGCAGACAACAGACAGCAGACTGTGTCACACCACCAGTCCTGCATGTGTCTTGCCTCCCACATGTGGGACCCCAGCACAGACCTGCTGCACATCAGCAACACCTTCCAGCAGCTTCATACATCAGGTATGGGCTGTGTCCTTATGTTTTGCTTTGCCATGTTCAATTGCTAATTATCACCATGTGCATGTCAGTTATATTAGTAACACTCAAGAGCTCAGTGTTTCTAAACACTAATGAATGACTCTCTCTGAATGTTGCTACTTTCCAAATCCAAATTACTCTATCTTGAACAGGCAACACTGTATTGTTACATGTTCTTCTGAAGTGAAGACATCAGACAGACAACATCTGTTTCACACATCAGACACAAGAGGGACTGAACAGTACTTACAACAGCAGTGAAAAAACATATAACAGTCCAATGCCGGAAGTATGCTATAAATGGTACTGCAGTATTTTCAGTACAGTCAAAGTAAGACTATATGCATATTAGCTGCTAAAATCATGCACAACACTGTGAGGTTGCAGTAACATGATTAAATAAAGAAGCTGATTTATTTCATATAACGTTAAACTATTTCACTGGAATTAGTAAGTTGTGGAGTGTCTGTATACTGCATAAGGGACCTGAATAAGTCTACATTACTGTTAGTACTACATCTAACATATTTTCCTTCAGTGTAGTATTGCACTAATCATTGGAAATGCCTTTACACAAACAACACTACTCTTCAGTTTTAGTGGCATACTCCACTTTCTCTGATGCACATTCACTTCCGCTTCCACACAGATGTATCTGTGATGGGACGTGCGTTTCTGGTCGATCAGTGATGTACAATGAAATAATGAGTAGCCCAGTGAGTGAGTTGAAAACGTTTTTCTGTTTCCACTGATAGGCTGGTACTGGGGCGCCATTTCTGCAGCCGAGGCCAAGATTGCTCTTCAGGATGCATATGAGGGCGCCTTCCTAGTGCGCGACAGCAGTCACCCACACTACATGCTGACACTGTCGGTGAAGACTTGTTTTGGCCCCACCAGTGTCCGCATTGAGTATAACTGTGGTCTCTTCCGGTTGGACTCCAGCTCCCCTTCCCTCTCCAGCCTGCTCTCCTTCCCCAGTGTTCCCAGTCTGGTCCAGCACTATGTGAGTGCTGGCCAAAGACAGGGAGAGGGTGAACTGGAGGAAGAAGAGGCAAAGTCATGGGAGTCTATGACACCCAAAGGTAACGCTGTGCTCTTGAAACTTCGATATCCGCTGCACAAACCCCAGGCCTTTCCCTCTTTACAGCACCTTACTCGCCTTGTTATCAACCGCCATGCCCCCAGCCCTACCCAACTGCCTTTGCCTGGACCATTGATGCTTTTTCTGCAGGAGTACCCTTTCTACATCTGAGGACATCAAAGGCCTCCAAACAAATTCCTTTCTTCAATGGTCCTTCTGCAAAGCCTGGACAGAATGATCATACCAATTAAGCAGGACTAACTTACAGTATACTACCATACTTATATGCCACTTCTGGTGTATCCAGATTGAATAAGGCCCATGAGGAGGAAAACCCCAGCAATTTAAAATGAACATAAAAAATAATGATTGTTAATTAATTACAGTAACTTTAAATAATGTGACTGACTGTTATTAACTGTTTGTTTTACAAATATCTGTTTTCAAGTAAAATTGTACTTTTTAATCCGTTTTGCTTATTTTTGAATTAGAAGGATTTATTGTATTCATGGAAATTTATTTTTGCAATGTGTATTATGTTTTTGGTACATCGACTGCCTCTTGCTAGCCGCTAATGTTACAGGCTGTCCAAGTGAGGCCTACTTAAATGGGCGTTACTGAATTGGTGAAGTCACTGTCTCTGCAAGCTTCTTATCAGGCTTAGAGTCAAAACTCTTTTTATTAATAGCTCAGCACAGGACGAGGTGTAGCCTACATATTAACAGCAAGGTACAGCAAAGTGCACTTTGTATACACTATACTTTATGGTCATGGTATTTAAAAGACGCTTTTGTCTAGAGTGACATACAAATAACAACAATACAATAGTTACATCAGAGACGGTATTTAAGTATCTTTGGTTACATTTAATAGTAAACAATTAAAGCAACACTAAAGCACTGTTCCTCTGTCGCACACACACTATTGGTTTATCCAGCAAATAACAATGTCCACAGACAAGGGAGAGTATATTGTATGATTTCATGAAAGTATGATTTATTGCGACATCGAAGCAAGAACATCTTAAGTCTCATTCCATCAAATTACATCGCTACCGATCTGGCAAACTTACATAGTGTGGTTATAGCCCATAGAGGGCTGCGAAGCGAATGCAGAAGTGCCATTCCCCCTATTACGAGTTGAAGAACCACTGAAATGATTTTGGAAATATAATTTTAAAAAACTCTTAGTGCTGCTTTAAAAAAAAGTTGGCAGACTACACCAAGGAGAACAGAAATAATAAGTAGGCCTAATGACTTCCCCTTGGGAATCAATAAAGTATGTATGTATGTATCTATCTATGTATATCTATCTATCTATCTATCTATCTAATTCAATCAATAGCCTAATGAAAATAATACTATAATATATAAACCATAACGCACAATCCTTATTAATTGTAGGCTACAAAGATTCAGAGCTCTGAACAGCTCTCAAAGGCTGGGTTAGCCTGACCAGCCAGACCCACATCAACATACTAGATTTCTATAGCTAAGGTTGGGTAGTAGGATTAGATTTGAGTTGACCTGTCAACCTATTATTAAACTGAAACAATTTTCTATTGCCATTAACCAGTCATGAGCAAACACAAGACATTAGTATTAACCCTGTTGAAGCTACACATTTACGATGGTCAGAGTCTATGGTTAATTCATATCAGGCTAATTCCCTTTGCAGCATTCATAAGTCATCTGATAGGCTAGCCTACTGTAGGAATTTTACAGTGCTGCCCTCTTGTGGTGATAAGCAAAAACGCACTTTGGAAAATATCAACCCTCCACAATAAGATGTCAAACACACATTTTTCCTATGTTGTTTTCAACCAAGATTGAATGAAATCAATGTGAACATTTTTAAAGATTATTTCTAATGGAATTAGCAAAGAAAAAAAAACATAGCCTACCTACAAGGCCTTCAATGTGGCTTTTAACTAGGCTTTTAGAAAATCAACAGAAAAGTTGCCAGCAAATGCTGAGGTTGTCGCAATGTATTTTATCACGAAAAAGAGCTTAGGTTAAATATGAATGTTTCTGTCTTACACAAGTCCTAGTCCTACTGAATAACATTCCTGACAAACTAAGGATAGGACGGGGAAAGAGAAACGAAATCGTACATATTTAGAGGTTTTAAAGAACATCACAGCCTGCAGCCTGGTCAAGGCCTGGCAAAACAGTAGCCTAATTGGTATAATTGGCAATTGGTTTTGTTTCCCCATTGAATTGTGCCCTCGTGAACTGTTCTAAAATAGAATAGTTTATAATAAAATACATTAGTTTGGACCCAGGAGGAAAATGAGCTCGTTAAGACACAGACATTGTAGAACTACATCATATTTTCCCAAATGACCCGTTGTCTCGCCCAACCCCCACACTCCTCCCTTCTGCTTTTGCCTGTTAGCTAGCTAACGCTACCAGTCGAGAACTGCGTTTGCCTAACCTTTATTCAGCTACTTTGTGGATTGAAAACACTGACCAACCAGCCAAATATTGGTAAGATTTATGCTTTTCATTGTTTATGATGATGCAAAGAATACATTTATTATAAAAGGGAGACGTAGGAGACCACACAAATAGGGTTATTTGAGTAAAGAAAAGTCCAGTATGTAACCCTAATCACTTCCGCCTTATGTTCCCAGCTAGCTGTCTGGCTAACTAACTCAGTAGCCACCCTCAGGTGACATTATTGGTCTTGAAACAGTCGCACATAGTTATGTTGCCATCGTAATCAATCACATTGTTTACTTTTGTTCATAGTCCAAGGTATATATTTGACTCCATAGCACCAATGCTTGAATTATTTTGTAAAGCGTTGGTTGCTAGCTAACGTTTCGTCCCTTGTCATTTGGCTAACTAGCAGCTAGCCATTTTAGCAGTCCTTTTTTAGGGGGGGGGGGGGGGCAAGTTTGAGTATGAGGCCTCTGGATAGTCGGGCAACATTGGTGATATTGATGTATAATTGTAGCGTCGTTTAAGTGTCAGTACACCGGTATCACATGTTAGCCAATTTACCGCTAAGTTATATAGAGTAAGACAACGTGATTATGGTTAATATTTCATTTAGTTGTCTGTAACGTTACACCAAAGTTACGACCTAGCAAGTTAGCCGCCACTAGCCATGTTGGGTTTGTTTTGAAGTAGCTAGCAATTAGCATAACTAGTACAGTATCCACATCTGAGAGGCAATGTAACGTTCATGTTTTTGAACGCCATAATAGTATTGATAATACATTTCTATAGCGCTTTTCAAGACACTCTAACACGCTTTGAGCTAAACGTTAAACGTCTAAACACAACTTACATCTAACGCGCTGTTGTGACTGTAAAGCAGTACTGCGTCTGCCATATTATGTGTGATTTAATAATAGTATTTTGCATTTTCCCGATACAGTTTAGATATGGCAGCAATCCGTAAAAAGCTTGTAATAGTTGGAGATGGAGCGTGCGGGAAGACGTGTCTACTTATCGTCTTCAGCAAAGACCAGTTCCCCGAAGTTTATGTACCAACCGTCTTTGAAAACTATGTTGCTGACATAGAAGTAGACAGCAAACAGGTAAGAAAGTAACACTGATTAAAGCCCTGTATGCATTGAATATATTATTTTATAGTGATATCTCGTACTCGTCCAGATAGAATATGTAGGAATGTAATTATTATTGTCTTCTTATTGCTTGTTCAACTTGGGTGTGTCTACCATAACAGGTCGAGCTGGCCCTGTGGGATACTGCTGGGCAGGAGGACTATGACAGGCTGCGACCTCTCTCCTACCCAGACACTGATGTCATCCTTATGTGCTTTTCTATTGACAGTCCTGATAGTCTGGGTAAGTGATGTCTTGCAACATGCAGTCACACAGCCATCCTTATGCACACTTTCTACGTTTAGCTATGCATATAAATCACACTACCTTTTCATTTATGCTTCTACTTGCATTGCTCTGTCCTGCCCAGAAAACATTCCAGAGAAATGGACCCCAGAAGTTAAACACTTCTGTCCCAACGTTCCCATAATTCTTGTGGGCAACAAGAAGGACCTGCGAAATGATGACCACACCCGTCGTGAGCTGGCAAAGATGAAACAGGTAGGCCTATGACTTGGTGATATCAGGGTCTAAAAATGGGTAATTCATGATTTCTTTAGCAACTTCTAACCTATGAGATATAAAAAGGATGGCTTCTTGTCAGTGATTGAAAAACCTTTGTGTGGATGTCTACACTAGTTTGTGTGGATGCCTACACTAGTTTCACTACATTGGTCAGTCGTCCTCAGTGTCTTAAAGGAACACTTCACCGTTTTTTCATATTAAACTACGTTATTCCCTTAACTAAGACGAGTTGATACATACCCCTCACGTTTCAATGCGTGCACTCACTGGCTCTGGTGCGCGGCGCAACTTTGATAGCACTTCCCTAGCCCAATGCATTCATTAGGATCCAAACAGAGATGAAGTTAGAAGCGACCAAACACCTCCATGTTTTCCCTATTAAAATACAGTTACACGACCAAGTATGGTGAGACAAAATAAAACGTGGTGCATTTCTAAGCAGGTAAAAGGGATAACTATATTGTGTGGCGGGATAACATTGGGAGCGCTTAGACTCTGCGCAGTAATATCCTCACTCCAAAGTGAAACTGAAAGTGCAAGAGTGGAAAAAAAAAAAAAAGGTGCAAGAGTGAGGATATTACTGCGCCACACAATATAGTTATCCCTCTTACCTGCTTAGAAATGCACCACGTTTTATTTTGTCTCACCATACTTGGTCGTGTGACTACTCGTGTAACTGTATTTTAATAGGGAAAATATGTAGGTGTTTGGTCGCTTCTAACTTCATCTCTGTTTGGATCCTCCTAATGAATGCATTGGGCTAGCTAAGTGCTATCAAAGTTGCGCCGCGCGCCAGAGCCAGTGAGTGCACGCATTGAAACGTGAGAGGTATGTATCAACTCGTCTTAATTAAGGGAATAACATAGTTTAATATGAAAAAACGGTGAAGTGTTCCTTTAAGCAGATTAGATTTCGTAAAATGATGATGACTGACGTGTGGGCCTTAATAGCAAAATGTGTGCTCTCACCGAGACAACAATGGCTTAGCAATGAACTAGCATTAAACAATTATGACAAACTTGGTTAGGTTCATGCAAGTTTCTCTTATCATAACATTAAGCTTTGTGTGTACTGATATGCTTATATGCAGTTACACACTGTGATTGATTTGGGCTAAATAATTTGTAGTCCACTCTTACGTTCTTGTTTGTCTTGTTGATGGCGAGGGTTCATGTGAGTATTGACTGTTAACGTTGGTGTTATAGATACTGCCCATTAGCAGCTTTTCCTTAGTAAAAATATCAGTTGTATACATAAAGTAATTTGCTGGTTTATTTGTAAAAATAGCAGAATGCTCCCTCTGATCAAATGCAATTTGCTGGTTTATCTATCAAAAAATAACAGCATTCTAATTTTGAATGCCTAGCCTGTTTGATTTTCTTATGATATATTTGTTGTGATCCATTGTCCTGATGATCTTGACATGGTGCCATCTTGTTCTCATCCTCAGGAGCCTGTGAAGCCAGAAGAAGGCCGGGACATGGCCAATCGAATCTGTGCGTTTGGCTACATGGAATGCTCTGCCAAAACCAAGGATGGAGTGCGGGAGGTGTTTGAGATGGCCACGAGGGCAGCGTTGCAGGCTAGACGGGGCAAGAGGAGCAATAAATGCCTCCTGCTGTAGACACAAGTGGACTGTATATCCTACAGCAGAGAAGAATACAACACACAAGCTCTGTGTCCTCTGCTGGTCAACCTGTATGAAAAAGACTTTGCTCAACTGATTATTTTTCATTGAGAGATACAAATGCTTTTATTTAGTCTGTCTTTTAAAAAAACAAAAACCAGTAGGCCAACAACTAGTTTTGAAAGTTTTTTTGTCAGTATTTAAAGGAGCTGATGTGGAGAAAGGTGATTTTCTTTTTGTACTCTACACCTGTGAGTGAATATGCCATATTTACTCCTACTAAGCCAATATCTGTGGAACTAGTCAGGCACCCTGTGCCATAATGACTCGTATGTTCAGCGGTCAAGTCCTTGCGATTGGTCAGAACTGTCTGGCCACACACTGTGACCCTTCCCTCATAACCCTTCATATCCCTTTGGACAACAGAAAATATGCAATTTTAAAAAGCTGGAAGTGATCAGGACCAACATGCCTATTACATAAGGCACATGTGCATTTTCTCATGTGTACCCGTACACACAGGTGCAAGACTTGAAGCTTTTTTTTTTTTTTTTTTTAATTAGAAGCAAAAAAAATTGGTATCTTTGTGTATTAAAATCTTTTTAAGAAGCTTTTGAAATGAATACACTTGTCAGGGGTTTAATTTGCTGTGTACGTTCGTTAAGGTTCTGGAGTTGACTAAATTGTCCATCAGACTGCTTGATATTAAGTGCTAAAAATAAGCATGTTTGGCTGTGTGACTGACCGTCGTCCTGGGGTGCCAGTAGTGGAGATTGTGCGTGAGTGATGTCCACTGACACCCCCTATGGATAAGGGGTAATAACTTAGAAGAACAAGGGAGAAGGAGGAGGGAGACTTTGCAACAGCAGAGTGTGTGACGTACAGTAGTGAGCAGGGAAGGAGGGTTTGAGTCCATAAATGGGGCAGTGGTAGGGAGTTAAGGAGTTGAGCGAGCATGCAGTAGTGTGCAAAAGTTGTGGGCTAAATTCCCAGCTTCCACTGCTGTGGCTTTGAGCAAGGCACTCAACCCTAAATTGCTCTGGGAAAATGTAGAAGAATTGACTTATGCAAGTCCCCAGTATAGTGTCTGCTAAATGAATGAATGTAAATGAAGTGAGGTGGAAGATAACTGTAAATCAACTAGATGGTTCCTCCTAAACTTTGTCTCGAAAACATTCAACAGGACTGCATCATATTGGACGAGCACAGTGCACAATATTTGTCCTTAAAAATGAATGTAGAAAAATAGAAAAACTTGTTTTATTTAACAATTTATACCACATCGAAATCCAACAAATGTACATTTTACACAAAACGTATGCAGGCAGCATAGTGCAGGAAATGAGCATGAAACTGTTTTTTGGCAAGAGATCAGTGTACCACAAATGTCATATTGCTTCACAAAGTCATGGTGACACGTCACTGGCTCTGATCCTCCTTACTGCATGGATGTGTTTCTGCCTCTATATCCATTCTTTGGCAACTTCTGTCTCTGGATACAATATATTTTACAAATAATTCAAAAGAATTTGTAAGCTACACAACGAATTGTTCTTCAATTCCTTCACTGTTGTTTGACTGGCTATGGGACTGCTAGACACAAGGCAACGCCATAGATAACAGTACCTAAATTCAGATGTGGAGTTCAGACATTCACAAATGTGGATATCTAATTTGTACTTCCTGTAAACTTGCATGTATGTACAACATTAAGAACTACTTACTTGCAGTAATAGAGTGTATCAACAAGCAACAACATTGCAGTTGCATTTCAGAATTACAAACAGAACATTGCAGTTGCATTTCAGAATTACAAACATTTATCTGCTTGGTGTGTGTAGTCCTCAAAATAACTTGTTACATAACACAGAAACTTTTATGGTCTTAGAAACTACACAATCCCTGCTGATTTGTAAAGACAACAAATTGTGGCAGTAATATAGATAATATTTCAATTGTCTCATTTGCTGTCATACTTCACACAAACTTCATATCACTCAGTCAGAGCTCATGGTAAAGGAAAAAAAAAAACTGGTAATGTGAACATAACTGCATTGTTATATAACAAACAAAACACACACTTCATTCCTCACAGTTTGGGAATCAAGACAAAGAACATCCAGTGAGAACAACAAGCACCAAGAGACATCAGAGTGACTCTCAGATCAGAGGTCATTGGTGTTTTTTGGTGGGGGCCTGCGAGCGGCCGAGGAAAATTGGGAGCATTGCCAGTGCACATAAGAGGATGGCCACCAGGGGGCGGTAGTACAGCCAGCCAGCAGCGATGGTCAGCAGGGACAAGGAGCAGGACACAGTCAGAGCAAACAGCTTGAGACCCAAAGACACCAGCTCCCTGAGAATAGGAACCCAGTCCACTGCGAAGCATAATTAAGAAGACAAACTTTGATGAAATTCAGTGAGTAGGGTTATACTGGTACCACCACTGAAATCAACATAGTGGAATACTCTGTATGTACGTGTGTATTACCCAGAGTGTGGACGATGCGCACAGTCAAACTGACACCCAAGAACATGAGAGCCCAACCTCCAGCCCTCAGCGCCCAGGTCATCATAGAGTTGTGCTGGTGCTCCCGCTCAAACACCTCCTATATGCAAATATTCAGGAGAAAGTGCTCACATCCTACACCACACAACAAGCTGTTTCATGTGTAGCTAACATCATATACATGTTGACTAAAACGCCTTTACATATAAAGACTCCACTTTTGTCTGAACTGAATAGTCGATTCATTTCAACACACCTACATTTGGTAAATGCCCCATATACACACACAGACACACTGGACACACCTCTGCTGTAAGTTCCTCCATATAGAGGATCTCCAGAGGATCACCTGACTTGGTTTTGAAACGTGTCAGCTGCTCTTCCTTCTGCATGGCCACTATGCTCACCTGGAAGGATTTTAAATGATTAGTTAATCAATAGACTGAGTAATCAATACAACTAGATGCAGTGCAAAATGGTACAAAATATGACAGTCCCTCAGTCTCCACAAAAATAAATCACGCTATGTCTCCATCTCCAACCCTTATTCTTGCAGCTTTTGTGTATGTAAATGAGTGTGTGGATAGTGAGAGTTTGTTTTGTGTGTCTGTGTGTGCATGTGTCTATTTGCATACATGGGTATGGGTATGGGTGTGTGTGTGTGTGTGTGTGTGGCTGATATGGCCCACCATGAACAGAATCCCACGAAACTTGGCATGTATTCAGAAGATGTCATAATGATCCAACACTTCCCATTTCATGCAGTTTTGACCATGACAGAGATACGTGTGATTACAAATGCATAGTTTTTGCTGTTTTCATTTTTAACTGGGTGGCTCTTTGCCTCAAATGAGTGGATATGAAATGTGTTGACATTGTCCCTGGAGATCAACATACCAAAACAATTTGGTCATCCTAGGCCCGACGGTTCTTGAGATATTCACAGAAAACTTTTTAGCTTTTAGAGTTTCAGTTAGAGCACTGCGAAGAGCTATTGCTTTATTCGACTGGAATTCTGCACTGCATCTTTAATCACTCGATACTAAACACAAAGAGGTCGTTTCAGACACATATTTTAAATTCTTACAGTTAGGGCAGGTCCAGGCCAGGTGCCCTCTCCACTAAGCCCAGCATATGAGAAGCTCACACGAACATCCCCCACCTGCAAACACAAACAAGCAATTAACTATGTATGGCCATGTGTCCATTTATTTATAGGGGACATAGATTTAGTGAATGTGTGTGACTGTGAGAGAGGGCTCACTTCTGGGCGCCGTGGGTTAGAGGTGTGGTAAAAGTAGTCTCCGTCTACAGTGAGGAAGGGGTCAACATGGGACGGTGGCAGTCCAGTTAAACTCAATGTCTGAAAGTTATTTATCTGGTCCACCAAACCTGAGGTTCAACAGAACAAATCATTATTATACCTCACACACCGATCTTGTTCTCTTGGTGTACGCACATTTAATTTATTCACACTAGTCAGTAGTCACAAAATCATTAACAGTCATAACACATAACACACGTCATGTCAAAACATGCCAGACCATACATACCTTTGGAGAGCAAGAATGGTCCCACCCATACCTCAGGGGCTACCACAGTAACACTCTCCACTGCCATGGCACTATGATAACGAGATCAAAGGCTATTCAATAGTACTAAGTGTGTGCACAGCAATCCTACACTATAAGAGAAGGACATGATTGGCTTACCTGGGATTCATATGCCCAATTTCTTTATCAAAGTTCCGACTGTTAATAACTTCAGATTTCCACTCGGTGTCTGAAAGGTGAATAGTCATATGAACCACAACAAACTTACGTTTACAGCCCTGTAAAACCAAATCCATGGCTCATCACACCAGCAACCTCACTTGGCTTTCATTTAAATGTAACTTAGTTTATTGATATCCATGTGTTAGAAGACACTCACTGTAGGTGTAGGTGGTCTCACTCTTCTTCTCCCCATCCTCCTCATAATCCCTAATCAATGGGACATGTCGTTATTAGCATCAATTAGTCATTTGTGATCAAATCTAAAAACATAAGAGTGACAACTTGTGTACTTTGAAAGTAAATGGCTAGTGTCTGGAACAACCGTAGCAAAGCTTCAAAAGGAAGGGAGGTTCAAATGCAAGGAAGGTTCAAATGGGAAAACTAGTGTACAGTGACATTATTCTAAGGGCTTCACTCTAACTGACATGTTCTTGCCTGGTCATGTTTTGTGTCAAATAGAAATGGTGGTGGACACTGGTGCAAATGTTCAGTTTCTGAATGATTTGCTACCTAATCTTCACCTATCTACTGTAAGTACTTCTGCTCAATTTCATTTCACTACAGTAGTAGCCTGACACATTGAGTCTATGTTTGGACATTGATGGGAGGGCTTGGTGGTGTCTATCATAGGCTACAACTAATAGGCCACTGGACAACTTCTACATAGTACACAAACGTTTTTTAAAATGCCATAAACATAGCACGAATGACTCAACTATTTTAGGAGATTTGGACATTGATGAGGGGTTGAATGACGTCACCCCTGTAATAAAGTGTGATGACTTAAAAAACATAACTGCAGATATGTTATTTCTAACAGCACATATCAGCACAAACATAGCACAAATGATAAAGACCATGTTGAGGAGTTTTGGACATTGATGGGGGCTGGTGACATCATGCGCATCATAAATAAAACATAATGACGTTGAAAACATAGTAGCAGCACAAATGTTTCTTTTAACGGCACAAAGCAGTACAAACGTAGCACAAACAATTGAGACAATTTGGACAAGTATGGGGGGCTGAGTGAGATCACTGGCCAGAAAATGTAAAGTTTAATTACTTAAAACCCTTATCAGCACAAACAAATAACAAAACAAATTTTATTTTATTTCTTTAATTAACTTCTGGATGACATGGGGGGCCAGCTTCTCCGAGGTGGGAAGAGGGGGAAGAGTGTGGTACGTGCATACCGTTACCAAACGTTAGTGATTGGTTTAAAAGGGACTCTTCAAACAACTGTCCACCCACCAGGAAGACGACATTTGTCAATGACGCCTGGCCAGACTCTTTGCACGAAGAGAAGCTACATGTAAGTCAAGAGTCTGATTTATACAAGGCTAATTTAATCTCTGAAATGCTTCAATACTGATAGATACCATCATGTCAATGTATGGCCTTTAAAAAGACAGAGCTGAATTCTGAATGGCCACAACATACCGGTAATCCAAAACAGTAAAACCCTACACTATACTTAATCTATAAATTAGAGACACAAATGACTACAAACCCATGTGCAAAGTCCTACACCTCATACATTTATGAATAAACTGTAACAGATAATGTAATAATGTAATAGGTCAATTAAATGCAAGGACATATTTTTAGATGTAGGCAACTCTAAGTCTTAAAGTAAGCGCTATAGGGAAGAGTTAAGCACTTCTTTCATGCTTTTTGTAGTTATTTTGCGCTAGTTATATACTCAGTCTTTACCCTACTGACGTCATGCAGTGATTTGAGGAAAGTCTCCATTTTGCGATTTTTGAGACTGCCATCTTTTGCCATTGTTAATACAAAGCAAAGATGCTCTGATGCACTGTCACTTCACAAAGTCTGATTGAGTGTTGTTTGACTTATGCTTGCAATTGTTTTAAAACACAACCCCCTGCTCCTTACTGGCACTCTGAGCAGGCATGAGTGACATTCATTAGTCATTACACAAACTCCTCAAATCCCACCGTCAACACCTAAATATGGTGACATAAATATGGTGTCATAAAGTGTAATGCAGTACAAACATTTAGATGAGTGTGTACTCTGTGACAAGTTGACAACGTGCAGTGTGGGCTATGCCACCGGACATCCAATAAGCAGACTGAAAATACATTCCCCTGGCCTGCACAGGTGGGTATTACGGTGATCCTTTAACCAAACCAACCTGCTCTCCTGGAACTCCACCCACTGGTACATCTCTACTTGCCGTTTCAACTTCACTGCCTGCAAGGCCACCCTGTAGTTTGGGTCATGGAGAGGCTAAAGCGAGAGGGATAAAGAAAATGACCTATAGAGAAAAGGGATCCCCACAACGCTGTATTCATGGGTTTCATAAGTCCCTTTCCATAGGTGGGTTAATCAAGCACCATATGCAGTCTGCTTTCATAATCTAGGTGCTTGACTTTATACACCTGTGGAAAGGACCTGATGAAACCTATGAATATATTTGACATGGTGAATGATAAAACGGAAGGATACAAACAAACAACACCAGTACATCAGACACACCAAATTAATTTCCCTACCTGTGCAGTGCGTAATTTCGCTGACAGGTGGACCAAGCGACCGTTGTTCTGAAGTTCTAAGCCTGAGTAAGGGTGAAGGGGGACCACTTGAGAGAGACCTTCATCCAGGGATGCTGCAGTACGCAGTGCTCTGCCCTGCAGAAAGGGGGACAACATGCCAAACTTCAGTGCTGTGTTACAGCAAAATTGGTTCACAGGGTTTCTCGTTCTGCTCGTCCACTGAAAGCACTCATTCATTTCGGCCTCACCTCATTCGTGAACAGTACGTAGAATGAAAGCGCAAAAAGTCCAAGTCCAACCACCATTCCCCCTGCTGTCTCACTCAGTCGCTCCAGGAAGCCCGGTTTTGCACGGCTGGTGACCCGCGTGTGTTGGTTCCCCGATTCTGAACTAACGTACTGAACATCAGAGCAATTCAATGAAAATGTAAATGATGAGTAGCCAGATGACGTCAGCCGTAATACAAACAGAGAAGATGTTGCCTAAATATAGTTGTCATACCCGTGCTGAGTGGTGCTAAGTGGTGCGAAGTAGCCTAGCTGAATGGTTTAGACTAGGCTAGAGTAAAGTTAACTGAAAACATAGGATTATTTCTTATATTATATGATCACTTCAGCGTACTTCTTATTTGCACTTACCGATTGAGACATTATGCAGCTATTTGTTCCACGCCCAATTCGAAGTTCAAGTGAAAGTGAAACTCTCAACCACGACTCGACTGCAATATTTCGAATTCCTATTCAATCTACTCTTTCAAAACTTGAGTTATTACTTTGAAACACAGACTTATATTGATTATTGCATAGCACGAATAGCTGCCTTAGGTCGCAGTGCATAGCCTACCAGAAGAAATGTCCTTCCAATTCAAGTCTGACGTGTAACGATAGAGACTTCGTTTAGGACTCTGGGAAATGTAGGCTCGAGCGTCCAAAAACACACTCCGTCTGACAGTCATAGTCTAGTCGTAATTTCTTGAACCCAGAAATGTTGAGTACCCTAAAGTTTTATTGCAGAAATGTCATCTATAGGCCTAATAGATGGAATTTAACTTGGTTGCCTAAAGTTGCACTTTTGGCAATTTGCATAATTAGCATAAATATATAGGCAATTAAGGTGAATAGGGTGCAGGTGAATAGGGTAAAAATGTTAAATAATAGATATCACTATGAAACTTTCTTAGTTGGTTACTTGTGCTAACATGAGAAAAAAAATGTATTGCATGTTTTTTATATTTGAATGTTTACATAGGCAAATGAGGCCATGTCTCATTAAACATGCGCTCATTTGCATACTGACAACATCAGATTGTTTAATAATAAAGTCAAGTCAATTTTTTTTCCAAGGGTAAACATGTGTACTTGGGGTCTGAGTTGGTGAAAACCTTTAAGGAACCTGGTCAGGAGGCAGTGTTGACCTAT
Organism: Sardina pilchardus; assembly: GCF_963854185.1. Classification (NCBI taxonomy): domain Eukaryota; kingdom Metazoa; phylum Chordata; class Actinopteri; order Clupeiformes; family Clupeidae; genus Sardina; species Sardina pilchardus. Next base: position 32,563,672 of record NC_085002.1, on the reverse strand, counting down.
GGACGGACCGATTAAGAAATTAGGTGCTCCATGCAAAATAACTATATAACAGCATGCACACACACGCAAACCTACAAGAACTATACATAATATGCAAAATAACTATATCCAGCATGCACAGTTGCACACGTACACAAATACACATTAACTATATACAAGAACTATATACAACAAAAAACTATGACATTTTAAAGGCACAGGAGCAAGATGTTTTTGTACGGTCACAATTATGACCATTGGGATTAAATGGGTCAATAAGTTAACACTGCCTCCTTACCAGGTTCCTTTAAAGGTTTTCACCAACTCAGCCCTCCAAGTATACATGTTTACTTTGGAAAAAAGAACAATTTTGAGCCTGGCTTTATCACACTATCTGATTTTGTGTGTATGCAAATTAGAGCCTTTTTTATGAGATAGGGCCTAATTTGCATATGTAAACAGTAAAATATAAAAAACATGCAATACATTTTTTCCTCATCTTAACACAAGTAACCAACTGAGAAAGTTTCATAGTAATATCTATTATTTAATTTTTTACCCTATTCACCTGCACCCTATTTGCCTTAATTGGCTATATATTTATGCTAATTATGCAAATTGCCCAAAGTGCAACTTTAGGCAACCAAGTAGAATTTCATCCACTAGCCCTATAGATTACATTTATGCAATAAAACTTTAGGGTACTCAACATTTCTGGGTTTACTATTGGGCCTATGGATTACGACTAGACTATCAGGGCCCAAGGGCTTATTAGACATCGGTTAACAACGTCTAACACAGAACTCACATCAAACTCAACTCAATTGTTGGACAAGGCAAGGCTTAATAAAGAAGTTCAATAAAAAAGACTAATGAATGGCGACAAATGGAGATAACTGGATATTTCCTTGCTAGGTCACAGAGCTGCCCTGACCTCTGACCTATCTATTCGAAATTCACGTTTGTGAAATGCAGGCCTATCTTTGATGAAGATGTGGTCTTGACATTATTGTACCATTTTTGCATGGTGCCTTCAGTTAAAACATGTTTTCAAAAAGAACACGCCGACTGGTATCTGTAAAAGAAATGTAAGTACCTTTTACCTGCAGTTAAAAATATGAAATGCTTTTGAATAATTTAAGTTTATTTATGTCATTCTTAACATGTCATCATTTTGCAATGTCACGTTTGAGCTTTTTTTTTAATCATGAATAGCCTGTTGCTTTTGCCTCGTATTAATATCATATTAAGATCAATTAAGATATTATTTCAATAGTATCCTGGCAGGAGAGTTGATAAATCTTTATATTTGGTTTCTACACTCCAAAATCCATGAAATATTGGTTCTGAATTGAAGACGAGCAGGCTATCAGATCAGAAAGTCATGGCGGCAGTGTGTGTGTGTGTGTGTGTGTGTGTGTGTGTGTGTGTGTGTGTGTGTGTGTGTGTGTGTGTGTGTGTGTGTGAGAGAGAGAGAGAGAGAGAGAGAGAGAGAGAGAGAGGGGGGGGGGGGGTGTGGGTGTTGGAGTGATAGAGTTGGAGTGGACAGATCTGACCCACACACTCCATCTTTATTAGGCCTCTGTATTGCTGAGAGGATTATCACATAGGTCCATGCTTAGAGAGAGTGATTCATATACACATGTACATGCCATATGCCAAGGTAGGAGAGTTGTGCTGCTGCCTGACTGTGAAGGCAGAGGCATCTCTTGCATGCCCAGGGGTTCTTCACAATTTATGACAATGCAGGAGTATGATATTATTGTTTTGGGGACTGGGCCTAAGGTAAGACAGACTACTGCACAAACCACCAGTGATAAATTATATTCAGAACACACCTAATTGGTGTGATATCAAAACAAAATGCCTGTTAGGTAACTATCTTTTTGTTTTCTTGGTTTTGGACCAATGTTCTTTTTTTCTTTTGTAAAGCGTACGTTGTCAGTATATTTCGCCATTATGCAGACCTTTTCAATTGTAATTTAACTTAAATTGGTGCTTTAAACTCTTAAATTGTTTCAAAAGTGTAGCAATTCTAAAAAAAAGATACACATCCATGCCAGATTAGCGATTGTATTTGCGCGCATATGTTTTATAGACATTGGAAATGGGCTTCAGTGGCCTCTTGGCCAGACGGATCTGCAGACCAAATTTGCCTAAGGTTTGCATGGGTATTCCCAGGGTAGGATGCAAGGGTCTGGAAGTGCACTGGAAGATAGTACCGGTACCCATAATTTGATAACGTAAGATTATGTTATAATTATGCAGAAGAAGGTATTATGAATGAATTAAGTTAAAAAGCTACACTCTTTCCTTGAAGAACTAACAGATTTACCGTACTGATGAGGGATACCGTCTAGGAACGTGGCTCACAATCTGTCTGGGATTAATATTAATCTGGAAAACAATAGTAGATGCTAGAAAACCCCTTGGGGGATGGGACTTGTTATTCTTTTGCTCTCTCTCTGTCTTTCATTCCTAGGAATGTATTCTTTCAGGCCTCTTGTCAGTAAGCGGGAAGAAAATTCTTCACATTGACCGCAATCCATACTATGGAGGGGAAAGTGCCTCACTCTCTCCCCTGGACCAGGTGTGCCTATCTAAAGCACTTGAGCATTTTACTGATTGTTCATTACTCGACGTAGACTAGTGTCAATCATTTATTGAGAAGCATATCAAACTTGTGATACTTGTGTCTGTTTGTGTTTGCAGCTCTATAAAAAGTTCCAGGTCACAGGTCCTCCCAAGTCTATGGGCCGGGGGAAAGACTGGAATGTTGACCTTATTCCCAAATTATCACTGGCTAATGGTGTGGCCCAATCACCCACAGCATCACACAGAGTGTTTTAGTCATTTTAAGATCATGGATGGTTTCAGCCCATTGTTGGTAACCGGTTGGGCATTGGCTTTGCTGTGTATTTATTACAGGTCAACTGGTGAAGATGCTTATGTACTCAGAGGTGACCCGCTATGTGGACTTCAAGGTGGTGGAGGGAAATTATGTGTTCCGGGGTGGAAAGGTTCACAAAGTCCCATCAACTGAGGCAGAGGCCATGGCTTCAGGTGGTGCTCCACTGTCCATGACACAACATCAACTTGTCTGGCTCATAGTACCAGAGGTGTCACCCTCATAGTTCTTGCCATTGTTTTCAGATCTGATGGGGATGTTTGACAAACGCAGGTTCCGTAAGCTTCTGCAGTTCATTCAGAACTTTGAAGAGGGCGACCGGCGAACCCACCATGAGATCGACCCCAGCAGGACCACGATGCAGGAGGTGTTCCGCCACTTCGACCTGGGCCAGGATGTCATAGAATTCATGGGGCATGCCATGGCACTGCAACAAACTAATGGGTATACTCTGATGACACTCATATCCCACCCACCACTACACACAAACAAATAAATTCATCACACTCAGATGCACGAGCATACACATACAACCTACAGAACAGATGTGCTATATTAAAGCACACAAAAACCCACATTCACAAACTACTGACAGTAAGTCATTGTTATTTCTCATACTGTGCCTGCATACTTAGCTACCTGGACCAGCCCTGCATCAACACCATCCGAAGAATCCGATTGTACAGCGACTCTTTGGCTCGCTGCAATCACAGCCCCTTCCTCTACCCTGTGTATGGCCTGGGAGAACTACCGCAGGGCTATGCCAGGTGACGTTGCTCAAGACTACAGACGCAGCATTAGAACATACGGTCATGTTGATTGCCAGTCCGGATCAGAAGTGTTTATTTTTCTCTTTGTGCTTCAGGCTTCAGAGTGCAGGGCATGGTGCTACGTACAAGATGAATCGACAGGTGGATGACATTTTCATGGAGGATGGAAAAGTTGTTGGGATCAAATCTGGAAAGGATGTAAGTTAGATGTGCCAGTGAAACATTGAGAACCAGATTGTTTTTTCTTATTACTCTTCTTCTAAACTCTCTCTCTGCTATTTTTCTCTTGTGTGCTTCTTCATCTCTCTGGGCAGATATTTCGCTGTAAGCAGCTCATCTCTGACCCCAGCTACATGCCCAATCGTGTGAAAAGAGTGGGCCGGGTCATACGTGTCATCTGCCTGCTAAACCATCCCATCAAGAACACACATGATGCCAGCTCGTCACATCGTCATCCCTCAATCACAGGTCAATCGCAAGTCAGGTGAGTTGAAAGACTTTGTTGAAAAAAGTGATCCTCGACATGTCCAAAAGCCTAGAACATGGTAGGTAAAGTGTATTTGTCGGACGTTATGTCTGTCCAAAAGTCAAGTGTTCTCTCTTGTTCTTCCTTGAACTGCGATAGACTGAACGGTACTACCTAGGTCCCATCCTTTACTTTTGGACACACAAGGGGTTGTGATAGTAATGAGAAGGATGCTTGACCCCTTTGAACAACTGAAGAGAACCAAGTCTTTCCACACTGTATAGATTCATATGGTTTATTCATGGCATTCCTCATCTCTTCATAGATATCTACATCTGCATGCTCTCCTACTCGCACAGCGTTACAGCTGAAGGAAAGTATATTGCTGTGGTCAGCACTACGGTGGAAACTAGTAACCCTGAAAAGGAAGTCCAACCAGGACTGGCCCTGTTGGAGCCCATCCAGCAAAAGTGAGAAATTAACTAATTAACTATTTTTTTTAGTTCATGGTATTCTAGCCATCAGTTGGCAGTGAAATGGAAGTTGGGGCCTTTTCCTCCAGTCAATCAATCGATCTTAATATCAGATACCTCCACATGTGACAGAAATTCTGCTGTTGACAGGATATGACAAGATCCTATTGCAAACCTATGGTTTGATTGGATTGAGGCTGGTCGTTATCTAAAGGAGAATTGCGGTGATTTTCCACATACTGTAGATCTCTGTCTGTTGAGGTCATGAGTACTGCGTACTACTCCTAATCTGAGTACCACTACTAATCTGCCCAGCTCAAGTTGCTGCTGCCAGGCAGCTGCAGTGCTACACTCTGGGGGCATGAACATGGGGGCTCATCTATGTGGAAAAACTGCCAGAATTCTCATTTAGAGCGTTTAGAACTGACACTAGACAGAACTCGCTGATGCACTTTCATGTTCTTATTGGACTCTACCTTTTAAATTGTTTTAGAATTGTTGGGAGAATTATTTTTAAAATGTTTTTAACTGTTTACCATGTTGTAAGTCGCTTTGGTTGAAAATGCATCAGCCAAATCTAATGTAATGTAATGTAAAAGGCTATAGTTTTACTCTATATGTACTTCAGAAATGATCTGAATGTGTATCTTCCACTACTACTACAAGCACTAACAATAGTGATGTTGTTATGATTGGTACACAGATTTGTCTCCATCTCTAACTTCATGGCTCCAATAGATGATGGGAGGCGGAGTCAGGTAGGCTTTTATGTTCCTAAATATGATGCTCTCATTTGTGCTGTTCAAGCAATATTGCAGATATTACTTTTAGTCAAAGCCAGCAACTAATGACATATTGTGGACTGGTTCAAAATTAGAATAAGTAATGAACAAATAGCTTTAAACTGTCCATCAGTCTGGTTCAGGGGCTTGACTCTGTCTGTTGTGCATGAGTGTTTAGCATTCACAGAGCACTGCCTTGTGTGTGTCTGCCTAGATCTTTGTCTCTCGCTCCTATGATGCAACAGCACACTTCGACACAGAGTGTGATGACATCAAGGACATGTACCACCGCATCACAGGGAAAGACTTCACCACGGCAGACTTACAGAGAGACCAGTTTGATGATGAAAATGACAACTAGATGGCTGGCTGACATTGTGGATTCCGGGAAGAATGTTAGCTTTTTTAATACCTTGGGTGTGCATAGCTGTTTCTTGTTTTGTTTATCTCAAAAAGGCTCTTTTAACATCTGATCTGCCCTTTTTAAATATCATTATCACTAGTCATTTAACACTATCCACTAAATGTTGACAATCTAATTTTACAAATTAAAAACACTACAAAGTCAACTACACCTCTTCTATATATCTTACATGTCTTTCATGGTGTATTTGGCTGTGCATGAATGTTATTTTCATCATTGATTCTTTTTTGAATATCATGTTAGATGACTATCCAAATAAAATGGATTCACATTATCTGGAGGCCTGTGTGACTGGAGAACTATTCAATGGATATCATACAGCATGCATATCAGTAGTAGTGGTTCAGTATGCAATCAATATTGTGTACTGTCTATTCTGTTAGAGATGTGTTTTGCAGAGAATGAGTGTATGTGGAGGAAACAAGGACAATGCAGAGTATTAGGGCCAATCCTTACGTTCTTGTGGTGAGAGAGGACACTGCAGAAGAAATTGCATCATGACAAACGCAATACTCCTGCCCTTTAATGAGATCGCTGGTGTTTGTGTGTGGTATTACTGTATGAGGGAGAGGCTGTGTAAAAGCAAGTGAGTGTGAAACTGAGAGGAGTGCGTAACAGACAGACATTAAGAGAGATTAATGAAGATTACTTATCCAAGTGAAGGTCAGTAATCACCACCACTGCTGACAGATTACACATACGCACTGGCCGCAGCAAATCAACGTCTGAGATGCAGATAAGAGCCTTTACACTTTCGTTCATCCCCCCCCCCTCACAGACACACTGACAACACCATAGTCTTGCAATCATTACATGTATGCACTGAGCTCTTATGACTGATCCTGAATACTACAATGTATTTGGTGATCTGTAAAACAGTTTGTGTTATTTATGTTGATATTTTTTTCTATCTGTAATGAGGTCAACTCTGCTGATGATGAACACACATGGTTGAAAGTCAATTTAATTTCCAATCATCCCTGTTTATATCCCTGTGTATACATTTCCCTGTGCTGTACAAAGGCTATTTTAGATTTGTAGCTAACATCATAGCTCCAAAAGACATAGCATGTTCTGGTTCCCATATCACAAGTAGTCTTAACCTACCTACCTGGCTGCTTGAGACACATAAGCAAGAACAATAATAACATCAAAATGGCGCATTATCCTGACTGTTATCATCACTGCTAAATCACACTTGGCACTTAAATAGATCACTTTATTAAACATTATTTAAACACAGTATCTATACAATTCATTCATAGAGCAAAACTTCCTCTCACAATCACACAAAAACACTGGGATATACACATACCCAATAAAGAGTACAATTTCTTGATACACTCTTCCACTGTCATTTACAAAATAAATCATAACTCAAATGTCCTACTATTGCCATCATGTGGAATGGCAATAACACACTTCCACCTTCTAGCAGCCTGTGTGTTGCTACTGAACACGTGTGTATGATTGATGAAACAAACATGCCAGATTTCAAAAGAACCATTTTGCGAAGGTAGGACGGGTTGATTTTCCTGCCTTTCAGCCTTCTCCTCATCAGAATGTGAGAACCATCTCCAAGCACTCTGTGGAACTCCTCCAGGCATGTGTGCGGCCTCCTCCTGCTGGACTGCTCCTAGTGCCCCCGCGGTGAGGGCGGGCCTACTCCAGCTCTGTGCTGACGGGGGGAGGGATGAGGGCGGCCGCCGTGATCCTCCGCTCACTGCTCAGGAAGTTGAAGGTAGCACATGCATTTGCCTGCAGGAAGAAAGCAGATAATGTCACTTCTCAACAAAAGCTCACAGGAATGAATCATCCATCGTTGAGTATGCACTGATGAAATCTCGGTTATCTTCAGAGATAGTTATGATAGTTTAGGTTGATGTGAAGATGATGGTAAAAAAGTGAAAGGGCAATGTTTGGATGTCCTATTTTTTGTCATCGGCAATTAGGAGTAAAACAGCTAGCTGCAGGAATAATATTCAGAGGAAATGGACTTCTCTTGTAGTCTTATGAACAATGAATCAAATGGCCTGATTAAAGGGCAAAAAGGTTGAAGAAATGCGTGAGATAAAGACAATCAGGACCATCAATAGAATCTCTGTAGAAATGTGCTGAAATGTGCTGATTCTTGAAAGCGGAACTTTAAGAATCAGAGTCTCACAGAGTCACAGACAAAAGGTTTTAAAGGGTGAGCCACAGCTGCCAGTGCTAGTGTTCAGCAACACTACTTCAGTAAGCTCCTCCTACGTGTTCTTCCATTCTTGTCACATCTTGGGTCAGCCATGCCTAACCCCAGGTGACTACACAGAGGCCAAACATTAGTCTCTGGCTTAAGCTTCACCTTTTGCTAACATTAATTATCAATGGACCTTATGCACATTAGGCAGCTCATGTACAGTATTTCCAGTGGAGCGTCAGCAGTGTTGTGCGTTGTAATGCATCCTCTGGGGCAGCCGTGGTGTACTGGTTAGCGCATCGGGCTTGTAACCGGAGGGTTGCCGGTTCGATCCCCGACCAGTCCACCACGGCTGAAGTGCCCTTGAGCAAGGCACCTAACCCCTCACTGCTCCCCGAGCGCCGCTGGTTGGGCAGGCAGCTCACTGCTCTGGGTTGTGTGATTCACCTCACTGTGTGTTCACTGTGTGCTGTGTGTTCACTAATTCGGTTAAATTGGGTTAAATGCAGAGAACTGAATTTCCCTCACGGGATCAAAAAAGTATATATTCTATTCTATTCTATTCTATTCTGTTAAACAGTATTCTGCTGAATTGTTCACTCCTACATTGAATATCTTGTTTGCCCCAAAATAATCATTTTAAAACACACATAAATCCTTTTACATTGTTACATGCTGATTCTCTAGGTGCAACAATCAATCAGGTTTGTGTAGACAGTGACACCAATTACATTCACAACAACAGCAGCAGCAGGTTCAAACACACCTGGCTCCACTGGAAACAAATGGACTGCCTGAAGAGCCTTTCGTGCATACAGTCCACTGAGTTTGATGATTCAGAGATGACTCAAAAGAGGCCATCATTAACGGTCAGAATGCATGATTGGGTGCAAATGGGTCTCACCGTATCCTGCACCTCCACTTTTATGCCATTCTTCTTTAGAACTGCTAGAATCTCAGGGTCAATCCACTCCGTTCGCCCCCCCGTGCCAAGGACCAGCACTTCTGAAAAGAGACATGACACAACACGTGCTGTCAGCACATACAAGCCAGGTTGATGCTGAACATGAAGGACATATGCAACCAAAACAGAGTAAATGCATGGCACAAAGATATGTTCAAAGTCAATACATTTGTCTTACCAATACGGGGTTCAATCATGCAGAACAATGCCAAGCTCTCAGCCGTGATATCTTTATAACTGCCAACCTACACAAGGACAGAGAGGGAAAAGCAAAATGGTTAAGAATATGTAACTGAGAAAAACTGGGAGACATTCATTTGAGTTATTCGGCTGAAATGGACATCACCTACATTCCACTGGAGGATGGCTGGAGGAATGACAGCACAGGGTCCAATCACGCGGTTCCCATCAATGTTGAACCCATGTGGGCTATAGCTGTAGATCATAGCCCCACCACCCGGTTCTTTCTGCATCACCGAGACCGTTGTCTTCTGATACATTTCATCATCAGCAGGGCCAAGCCTGTGGCCACGAACTAGGGAAGGACTATAACACCACTACACGTGAACAACTTGGGCCTATCATTACCAAGAGACCTTGTCAGTAAGTTGAATATTTAATAATAAAAAAGTGAAAGAAATGTGAATGAAAAAGTACACAATATATGCCTACATGTCATCCGACCATTACTACACCATACATTTTTTTGTCTGGACTCTGGATGAGCATCAAGTTAGAACCTCCCCGACAGAGGTCACCCTCCACAAAGTGGATGTAGTTCACGTCGCTAGCAGTCACAAGGACCCATAGAAAGTCACAAAGGCAAAGCGATAAATACACACATACCTTTGTAGAAAAGATGATGCCCTAGGGCTTAGTCGTAAACCATGTAGGGATCCCCGATAAAGTACTCTAGCACACGTTCGGAGAGCCATCATCACACACTTCTGTCTGTTGCGCAAGCTTGAGCTTCACCGGTACTGTGGAGAGGGGTTACATTTCACGTTGCACACATGCGTTCACCTTTACTTCCGGTCTGTTCAAGCTTCATCAGCAGAAGTCTAACAGCAGCGCTAACGTAATCCCTCGTACCTCTCAGCATGGAAACTATGCCTCACATTTGTTATATTTGATCAATCAAATGAAACATCTTGAAGTGGCTTCCTAAAATCGACCACAATCAGTAAAATGATCAATTATGGAATGTGTAGCTTTCTATTAGTAATGTCTTAACATTTTTTTAAAGTCAATTTATCCTCAATTTATGGAGGTAATCATGCACATAATTAATTTGATATGTTCTATTTTAACATAGTTTATAACTGAATCCTTTGTCGGACAAAATATAACAGGCGATCTAAACAAGTAAAACTAAACAAAAATATCATTATCAATTTTTCAATACTTGATTATTTCGTCTGGATTCCAGAGGGGCGTGCCATGTTGGTTGCTTTACGTGCGCGCCCCCTACAGTGTTTACTGCACAAGGGAGTCTTAAGTTGGATCAGTGGTGGTCATCACTATTGAAAAGGTTGCAGAATATGTACAGTATCTGCGTCTCACCCGGTAGTCATAGTTGATTGAGGTCTTAAAGGAAGACTTGAGACTGTTACCAGATTCTCTAGGATCTCTACTGACAAGAGATTTATTCGCTATGTACAAGTCTCTTCATGCCTTTCGATCCTCGGAGCCCAACTCTCTCCACTTCGGAGCTGGAGAAAGCTTTTTGATCTTGGAACGCAGTAACAAACACTGGTGGCTCGGATCCCGCTGCAGCTCCGGAGAGACCGGCTATATACCTGCCTCTTACATCGAGAAAGTTCAGGTTAGTGTTTTATATAGTAGGCTATAGCCGACAGAGTGTAATCCTGCAATATCCCGATTTTGAGGAACGATGCTTGTCTACCTAAATGTGCCTGTAATGTCTAATGTGTCTGTTTTCGAAATGTCATACGGACTGTGCCGGGCGGGTGCTTGTGCTTGTGCTAGAATTGCAAATGACGAACATGGGGCGTAGTGGAGATCGCCTGCTCTGTTGCAATAGGCATGGTGTTCCCTTTAAAATGGTAAATCTTACATCTTACGTTATGAACAAGGAGAATGCCCAGTGCATGACCTAATCAGATTGGCTGGGGTTTATGAAATACACTGGATATTGCTGTGCGTAGGTAGGGCAAAGTGATGCGAAGAAGATGGGCTTGGCTGCAGGTCGATATGCCAGCTGGAGGGGCTGATGCAGCCAAATCAGCCAAAATGCATTAATTTGTTTCCGCGCATTTGCCCTCAGAGTCATGCGCACAAAATATCCCGTGATGGGGTCCGGGATCCGATAGGATCCGAAAGTGACCTATGGGGCAAACTGTGAGAACAAAAGGATTAGTCACGTTTATTTAAAATTCAGCCCAAGCATTAAATCAAGTTAGCCACCTGCTTCTTACAACACACCCCAGCCATTCATCAATTAAATTAATCTTTTTGACCTATTGAAGTCGAGAACCACTCAGCTGATTACATTAGCTCATTATCTCTTAACATTTTGTTCAGTGACATATTTGTCATTAATCTGTTCCATTTTCTCACAGCGACAACATCCCTACTGTTGGGGTTGCGTTCCTTGACTAGTGAGAACTGATGAGACAGTCCAGTGGTTAGGCAGATCTTGTTTTTGCATCACTGCAGTGATCAACCTGGTCTGTCTTTTTCCTCTCCTGTTGTAATTGGCACCAGGACACAAGAGGTCTTTGGCATGTGAGTCATGCTCTTGGATCTCTGAGCTCCCCCTTTCTAGTCGAAGCAGCCTTCTTTTGCTCTGCATGCAAAGTCTATAAAACAGCTACATTTCTCCCTGTTTATGGACCTAGTAACTTGAATGTATGATTGTCTTCTGTAGTTGTATTAGATAACCTTCTGAAGTTACTGTAGGCTGTCAACTTGTCTGTCAACCATTACTTGATTACTTGGTATTATCTTGTGGAGCTTTTCACCTACATTTTCTTTGCATTAGTCTCATATTTTAGAGCAGGTCTGGTCATGTCCTGTGGTCTCTCTTAGTCTCTTCAGTAGCAGGTTTTTGGAGTTTGGCATAATGCTTTTGTCCCATAGTGCAGCCTGGTCGTGTTGGCATCTCTCTGATGGCTGACAGTCCCTGCTGTTAGATAACTGCCCCAGATTCTTCCGCCTGAGGTCCCATCTCCTCCCGGGCAGAATTTGCGGTTTGCTTTTTTCACACTTTTTGTTGATGGTGTCCCATATGGTGTTACAATTAGATGTAAAATTCAAGTCTTCTTTCATCCTTCTCTACCTCCTCTCATCTCCCTCTGCCCATCTCTCTCTCCCCTGTCTTCTTCCATCTATCTCTTCTTCAGGCTCCAGAGCAGGATGAGGTCTTGCAGTCAGTTGACAGAGCAATAGAAGGCATCCACAATGTGGCCATGAAGAATGGGGGCAAATACAACCTAGAGCAGAGAGATGTACTCCAGTGAGTTTATATGTACATATTTACCCACAGCTAAACAACCACACCTGGACTTGAACACATGTACACCTGTTCTAGACGTGGCTCTGACCACCCTCACTGAAACCATAAGAGAGTTACTGGTAATGAAGTTGCCACCGTTTCTGCCGTCTGCCAGACCACATCTCATGTGCTAGGCCTTAGAAAATCATTTGCATGTGGCTACTTTTACTGTGGGGTGGTATGAAGAAGGGTTCTGATCAGAGATGTTGATGGAGACAGATTTTTTGGCTTGCAGATATGCACAGATTCAAGTCCAGTTAGGGTTATGGACACAACATTCATATCTCAATCAATGTTTGTAATTATTGACAGTAATAACACATGGATATTACAATGTTTTGTCTCTCACTGAAGTGGTATGAGTTCATATGAACTTCCATCGTTTTTCCTGTCTTTCTCATTTGTCTCTGTCACCATGACACTAATGTTAGGAAAGCATTACTTCTTGTTTGCTTCTGCCTTCTCTGCGCATGATATCAGGAAGTTGATACATCACAGAAAGGAAATCCTGTCCCGGCGAAGCCCCACTCCATCAGGCCACAAGCAGGCTCTCCCCTCCTCTGCCAGTGACCTGTCGCTCAGCCACACGCCTCCGCTGCCCAATGGGCTTAACCGACCTTATGGACGCCAGGCCAGCGAGCCAATAGCAGAGCCCCCTGAGAGGATGCCAGGAGATCCGGGATTCTATCAGGTTCCCCTAGAGGCACCCATATGCTTCCACAACAGCCTTTTCTGTCAAGCTTCATTTTGTCTGTGTGTCATGATATGATGGTTCATCCTTTCAACCCATCAGATATTCCTACACTGAGCTGTTCCATACAGCCCTTATGTGGTGTATTCATCTCCATATACTCAAGTCTCTCATCTCAACTCTTCTTTTTCCCCCTTTGTCCTATAGGTTCCTCCGCAGCCTCGTCGAGCCGCACCAACAACCCCACCCCCACCCGAGAAGCGAAGAGAGACTCGGCGAACAGGTTGGCAGATGCTATACTCACTCTCACTCATCTCTCACTAGTTGCTGTCTCAGATATTATACAGTCTCTTGCTGCAATTTTTTTCTCTCTGGTTCCTTTTTTGTAACAGAGCCAGACACCATCTCTCGAGTGTCTTCTACAGCTCATAGTTCCACCAAGGCTTCTCCCAAGGGAGTTTCCCCTTCCAGTAGCTCCATCTCCCTAGACTCTGGTTCCACGCACTCCGTGGTGTCTTCGGATCTAAGTCTGCCCAGTGTGGCTGGTACTCCACCTCCGGTGCCCATCCGTGCCAAGGCCCCACCTCCTCCAGTGGAGCAGCCCCAGCCTAGCCCGTCCCCACAGCCTAGCCCGTCCCCACAGCCAGCTCCATCCAAGAAAGGACCTGCTCCACAGCCTCAGCCACCTCCCCCTCCAGCTCCAGTATCAACCAATCAGGAGCCTGCAGAGGTGGAGTGGCCCTTGGCCCCGCCTCCTGTGTCTTTAACTCCCCCAGGAAGTCCCACTAAGTCAGAACCTGTGCCCATGACAACAGGGGCAGAACTCATTGAGCTTGTCCGTAAAAACACAGGCCTTAGTTATGAGCTTTCTCGTGTGGCTGTGGGTGTGGTTGTTGGCCACCTGCAAACCACCTTACCCCAGGTAGCCAATACTCTGGAGCAAATCCTCATCTCAATGTTGGAGAGCAAGGTTAGCTCGTCTCATTTTCAAAAACAAAAAAAAGCTGTAGTTAATAAATCACACTTCTAATAAATCACTGGAGTGAATCACCCTTGACGTTTTCACTCCATGCTGACTTTGTCCCCTGTCTTCAGGATCTTAGGACCGCCTTGCCGCAGGGGCAAGTGTGCCACGATGAGAAGCGCCTGGAGGTGATCTTTGGAGATCTGGATCGTCACCGTGACGACTCGCAGCAGCGCAGCTGGGCTCTGCATGAGGACCATGCCGTCATAGCTGGATACCTGGAGGAGCTCCTACAGATCCTAGTGAGGGACAAACAGAGCTTACCATTTCTTACAGGCGCAGTCAAACTGATCTGAAATGTTAGATTTGTATACTATTCAGAGGGCAGATTTGAACATTGAATGATTATAGCTGGCCTTTTTTCCTTTGTACTCAACGTTGTTGTGCCCGGAGGCCATCATTACTGTGTGGCACTGTCTGGGACCTACTCTGCCTCGGATACATGGGGCAACTGTTTTAGCAGTGTTGCTGCAGTGGTCCTGAGTATTGTGGTTTTGGTGTGTTCCCATTTATATTGGGCAACACTTTTTGTGTGGAGAACTTTAATCATCAGAGTGGTGGCCCAGCAACAATGCTCACAACGTTGCCCCCTGTATCATTGTGAGTTGTGAGTTGTTAGTGCTTAAAAAAGCCACTGGTTTTAGGGTTTTCTTCACTCTCAAAACCTTTAACCTCAAACAACCAGCTCAAAAATGCCATACACTCTCACTCACAACTGCTATTTCTAGAGCAGTTTCAGTTTCAGTACAGTTTTTAGAGTAGTCATAGTAAAACCTGCCGGTTTCACAAAGCAATTTTAGACTAGTCTATTGTTAGACCATTTATATACTGGTCTAATACAAGTTAGACCGTTTCACCATTTCATGCTAATATGGTATATTCAAAGCTTGGGAATAAAGCAAAGTCTTTAAATCAGACTTAAAACAGTCAGTGGTTGGGTAGGACTTTATGTGGGTAGGTAGACTGTTCCACAGTCGGGGTTGTCTTTATCTAAACCAAACATTTTAAAAGAAGACCTATAAATTGTAGAAGATGAAAATACCACAACTGAGATGTCATTTGTAAAGATGTACCCTATTCATCTTGTTTGACCTGAAGACCAAATTATTGAGCTGAGTTGGTTAGATCAGGCAGTCATGATTTTTTTTATTTTGAAAATAGACTTTATCCAAAATTCATTATGCCATAGTCCTACTTCAAATCATCAAGAACTATTTCCCTTTGTGGAATGGTTTAATTTAGATATATACAGTATATGAAGTCTGACTATCTACTATATCTAAGCCATAGTCAAAGTCTATTTTTGTGAAACCGGCCCCACCTACAGTTGATCCTCATCTTATAACACTTGCTTCGACTTGCAGCAGACAGCACTAGTTTTCATCCTTTCTAGACAAGGAATTATTATTCTATCTCACACACTTAATGGTGATAAATTCCTATTCATGTGTAAAACCAGTATGTGCCACCCATGTTAAACCTCTGATGCTATTGGCTTGTTTTCTGTTTCATGACAGACAGATGCAGACCCAGAGGTGTGTAAGAGGATGTGTAGGGTCAATCATTCAGAGCCAATGATGTCTCTCGTCTCCTATTACCAGATGGTGAGTAGATATTTATCTATCTTTACTCTGTTTTCACTCACTAAAACATTGCTGTACTTGAGTGTGTGGATGATGGTTAATGGTCAATGACAGGATAACAGTGTGACAAACAGAGTTATTGGTAGGTAGACTTGCATAAGTTAAAATTATATTCAGTGAAGAAGATATAGCTACTTTTTCTGCAGATAAAGGAAGGAAGAAATCTGCAGATACAATGTTATGTGACCACAACTGCACTTAATTTTGTTTCCACCTCAAGGAGAACTTTTAAATGTGAGAAAATATGCGAATACCACTAACTCTCCTAAATCATGAATGAACTTGGCTCAGTGTTTCCCAGTGTCCTCATGAAACATTGTGCGGCTTCCTGTAGACTGTTTTCACTGCTTTTCAACCAGAAGCGCTCCCTGTAGCCCTCTCCTGATGCCACTGTGTTGACTTGCTGTGTGTCCAGGAGCACCGCGTGTCTCTGCGGCTGCTGCTGCTGAAGGTGTTTGGGGCCGTGTGTGGGCTGGACGCCGCCCTCATCTCCACCCTGCTCAACTCCATCCTGCCCATGGAGCTGGCCCGCGACCTGCAGACTGGCACACAGGGTGAGAACTCAACCGCAGGACAACCGCAGCAGATATCATGCTCAGTTCACTCTATCGGTGTTATGATGTGACTGTAAACTCTGTGTATTTTGTCATTGTGCCTGTAGATTCATACTGTATTATACATCAGATTATAATAAGAAAAAATTTAACTATATGTAACATGGAATAGTGAGAAATGGCAACAGTTTTGAAGTGCATTAAGTCTGAAAACTTAATGTCTGATTTGCTTGTTTATAATTCTTCTTTCCCTCCTGTTACTCCCAGAGCATCAGAAGATGTGCTACACAGCACTGGTACTCTCCATGATCTTCTCTATGGGGGAGCAGGTACCTTATCACCATTATGGTAAGCCACAAATCATTTGTAGCTCACAAACAGATGTCAGTTCAGATCTTCTTGTTGAAATTCTCTTCTGATCTGCTGTTTCAGAGACCTGAGAATCGTTTAATTGAATGCTGCTGATATTCATTTATGTTAAGTGTTACGAGTCTAGTGAATAGTTGTATATTTGAGCAAGTCTCAGTCAGCTGTTGGAACCCCCTGTGTCCATCTTGTTTCCTCCAGAGCATTTGAACAGTGACTTTGTGCAGTTCCTCCTGGATGTGATAGAGGACGGCCTTCCCTCAGACCCCACTGAACAGCTGCCAGACCTCTTCATCAACCTGGTTCTGGCCTTCAATTTGCATCTGACCGGTGAGGACAGAAAGACAGATACATGTGACCAAGCTAGTGGGAGGCGGCTAAATCCACTGACATGGGTGACCTGCATGGTGTAGACTAGTGTTTCTTAACTGGTGGGTCGAGACCCAAAAATGGGTCGCGGAACCATTCTGGGTGGTTCGCGGAGCTTTTATTCAAAATGCTGCCTTATCAGGTCTAATATTGTACCTTCATTTTAACACGCTTTATTCATAGCCAACGTCAGTCATTGGCATGGCATGTGTATGTAACCGGTCATGTTAGACATCATTTTAGTGATAAACGCAAAACATCTGCATGTTCCAGAAGACAAGTATGTCTACTGGCACATGTTACCATGAGGCTCACCATATCCGTTGGATTGAACGCTAAATAAATATATGGGTCGCGACTTTATGAACATAGGAAATTGTGGGTCCCAAAGCTAGACCAGCTAAAAACCACTGGTGTAGACATGCACAGCCTGTCCCTGGGCTCAGACTCACAAGCTCAGATGCATGTGGGATGCGAGTGTGTGAGTGTAACCTGCGTTGTGTGGAACCACCGCGGTCCAGCCCTGCACACGCCCGGACTCGAACCCGCGAGACAGCAGCACCTCGGATCGGGAGTCGAGCGCGCTAACAATCCAGCTAAAAGCCCAGGCTACTAGCTTTCATGCCAGCAGCGCTCTTGAAGTGTCGGGGAGTGAGGTTTACTAACGTTCCACCGCATAGCTAACCAGCTAGCACCCGTTACACTCACCCCCCTAAACCTCACTCCCGATTCGGGTCACGGCACCAATGTAACCTGCGTTGTGTGGAACCACCGCGGTCCAGCCCTGCACACGCCCGGACTCGAACCCGCGAGACAGCAGCACCTCGGATCGGGAGTCGAGCACGCTAACAATCCAGCTAAAAGCCTACATGAGCAAGGAGGTTTAAACCCATGGGTGCTAGGATCAGTCACTAGCACGCCTCTTAAGGTGTCGGGGAATGAGATTAGCTGTGTCTGCACAACACTATCCACTGTCTATAGTTACACTAACAGTAGTAACTGACAACAAGTCATTTGTGTGTGTTTCATCTCAATATACTGCAGTTGCATTCAGATGAATGTAGTGAACTGTGTATCTATTGTATATCATGTTTGATTTGATTTGAGTGTTCCTGTTTAGCATCTATTAACCCATACTGTTCTATTTGTAGTGCCAGCCAATAATATGGTCATGCAGACCCTGGTCAAGAAACCCAATGTGAAGATACTGACTGAGAAAATACTACTGCTGCTAAACCGAGGGGGTGAGTTAGCATTGTGCCACCTGCTTATCTTTCAACACCACTTTACAACTTCGCCCTTATACTTTAAGCATCAAAGGTGTTCAATAAAAGGTCTTTATTTGCAATCCACTTTAAAATTGCTACCTGGACGTCACAGATTTGACTGCCACTGAATGCTTGGACTTTGGTCTTTGAGACACTACAGACAATACATTTTTACCACTTGCTACATTCTGCTATGAACGAAACCTGTCCCACATAGGGGATAGACTGAACAGCTCAAAGACAAACTCTGGCTCAAATTCAAATAAAATAATCAAAGCAACTATTTAACATTTATGTCCTGTGCCTTCCCCACGCAGATGACCCTGTGTGTGTGTTCAAGCATGAACCTCCTGCTCCCCATTCAGTGCTCAAGTTCCTTCAGGATGTTTTCGCTAACCAAGAGTCCGCCCAGATCTTCTACCGCACGGACATGATGGTGATGATCGACATCTGTGTCCGTCAGATTTCTGACCTGTCAGGTGGAGACAAGGTGAGCACATACTGGTGATTTGCTAATACTGGTACAACTGAGATACTCAGTTAAAAACCGTAGAAGCAACGTCAGAACATGTTTATCGTGCTGCTGTGCTATGAAGTAGATTGGCATCTTGATGATTTTGTTGGAATGCATTATGCATCTGCATGTCATTGTTTTTAACCGTCTCTCTCCGTTGTGTCTTCACCCCATCTGGTGCAGCTGAGGATGGAGTACCTGTCTCTCATGCACGCCATCATGCGCTCCACGGACTACCTGGAGCACCTGCACCGCGTGGACGACCTGCGCGCCGCGCTGCACATGATCCTCGGCGAGGAGGACGAGGCGGAGGCCGCCGACGGCTCCAGCAACGTCCGGCAAATGGACAAGCTCATCGTGCAGGAAATCTACCGAGAGTTCCCCCAGATCGCCGCGGGCAAGAGCTGAGCCCCAGAGGAGGCGGGAGGCACCGGCCTCAGGTGGAAGGTAGAGCTATCTGCAGTCTGTTACCCCTGGAGAGCCATTCAGTGGAGTGCCGTGACAAAATACTTACCAGACAGGACAAAAAACAAATATAGTCTTACCCTGCGATCCTTTTTACTAGATTAATGCAGTAATAACTAAATCTCACTAAATCTCAAATGTATCTGATTGAAATTTGAAAGGACAAGTTTGCTCATCATATCTACTGATACTGTGGGATTGAATGCTTTGAATGATTGACAGTTAGATTAAAAGAGACGTGAGCAGTCCACGGTTCATTTTTTAAAGTGCGTGTGCCAGATGTGGATGTTCTAAACACAGGAGCCAGACTGCAGGTTCCCTCCTTCCTCTGAGGTTCATGCTCCGCTGTGCTTCCTCTGTCTGCATCACAAGTTAAGCTCTTATTGCGTCTCCGCTTTCAGCGCAGGTGTTAGTCGCCGCCGGTCCAACATGCCTACACAAAACACGGTCTTGGCAATGAGGTGCATTGCTGAATGCGAGCTCACTGATATTGTTGTGATGAAAATAGCTTCCATAGCAACCTGTGGTTAATATCTAGAGCTATGACTTGCAGCCACTTGCTCAGCCTTAGAGACACACACCGACAGAAACACGCATTTGTGCTCACCACTTGCACAAATACACGCTCTATGCATATCTCCTTCTCTCGCCCACCCCAACACACACACACACACACACAAACGTACACACTTACTCTGATTCTGAAGTTCGCAAAGCTCTACTTGCCATACTAACTGTTCTTATTCCTCTCCCCTAAAGCACTTAAGCTCTTGCAATACCAGCCAGCTGATGTAAAGGGAATGTCCTCTGTCAAGAATAAGATAATGTGACAAGATAACTCCTCTCCATTTCTACCTCTCTGTTGTCCTCAACTGACATCTCTCTTGCAGCTTTTTCTCTGTATTAATGCCTATACTGGAACTGTATTGTGATTAGAATGCATACTGTAATTTACCTACACTTGGACATAACCCAATTGCCTGCTACCCCCCAATCCCATCTTTCTTATAGCATTGTGTTAGTGAGGGCACCCTTCATTTGTTCAGTATTATAACTGTGATGCCATTAATTAGGTACAGACACGCACCCACACTTTCACAAAACAAACATCACCACATACGTTAACACCCTTGAAAGCACGGTATTTAAGAAAACAGGAACTAGTACGCTTTTTCTGTGTGAGAGACAATTCAGTTACTGAGATGTGTCTGTGTGAGTGGCTACGTATGCTACCTAGTTTTTTGTGTTGGCACTTTTATGTTGACAGTGTTGGTTATCATGTCTTGTTCTTTCATGGTATGGTTGTCCTGTTTTCCAGGGGCGTGTGCGTTGCAGTTTGATTAATGATAATAGTATATTTTCCCTGGTTTGAAATGTATTGGAAAAGCGTAAAAGGGGGATGGTAACAAATTGTATTTTCTTAAAGTTTACAAACTATTAAAATGCCAGTCATCTCTCAACAAGCAGTACTGAATGTGTCTGTTTGCTCTTATATTACAAAGTGATGACTGTTTGAAATGAAAGTTTGAAATCTTTATCATCCATAGATATACCATAAATTGTTTTTATGCCAGATTATACCTTTAATGGGTAGTGAAAAGGCAACCAAATGAACTGACAATATTGATGTTTCCTTTTTAAATATCATATGGTTATCATCAGCACTAGTATCACCCCTATATCTGTCACATGGTTTAAGAAGCATACTGTAGGGCCTCACAAGAGAACCACCACCATCGCACCACTTTACTAAAGGGAAGATCTTAATAATATACTTAATAGTAATATAATATGATATAAGGGTGAGGATGGGGAAATGTCTGTTATTAAGGACAGATGTTGCATATTAGATCGATCCAATAGAATTAACTATTGAGAATACGGAAAAGTGCATATATTCAGTCGTATTGCGCCAGACATTCATGATATAGGAACAATAAATAATCACTGACTTTATTTATTAGGAAGTGTACACACAAGACTTTTGGAAATGAATAATCAAGTTCTCACAACATCTGCATGCTCAGAGACTTTATGGTCTTATTCCAGCAGCATTGGTCCCAAAAAACTGAAAGTAAACTGGTTAACCTGCCTAGTATAAATGAAACACCTTATTGCTGAACATTGAAGAAGTGCTTGTTGTCCCATCGTTCTATATTTGGAGTGATGAGCTTTCGTCTGACATGATCAAAAGGCAACAGATTGCAATGGAGCAAGAGAACATAAATGATGTCCATGGAGAGCAGTGAAGGAAATATTCCAGCATGGTTAGAGACGGGCACAAGAGAAAGTTCTGTAGTTTTCCTGCAAAGAGAAATGCAGAATGGAGTTGACAAAGATAGGAGGAGACTTGGATGAAGATGATGAGGTCAAAGTGTATCGCCCTGAAATGGATTCAGAACTTCAGAGGCAATCAAACACAAAAGCAATATCTTCATAAAATAGGTTTCCTAAAAAGTAGACCAGATGACTTATGTCAGGAAAGATATTTGACAACTGAGACTGTACCCTAGTTTTCAATACATGCATGTATTTATGTGTATGTATGTACTGCAATTTATTTTCAGTACTATTGTAGTATTTTTAAACTCTCGTTATCATTTCCCAGAAATGAGGAGTGCTCTTAAAAGTGAAACCTGTTGTGCCTCTAACCTCAGGTCTCCATATAAAGCCTCAGAAGCTGTTTAAGAGCAGCAGTGGTGTTTTACAACAATCTCAAAGAGAATGGTGTGCATGACATTTGAAATAATCTCACCAAAGAAACAAAAAATAATTTCTGTCAAAAATAATTCCTTTTCACATATAAATACTTTCCCTATGTTGAACAACTGCACAACCAACTATACTAAAAAGCAATGCACCAACTCTTTGCTGACTTTCATTGTCCTTGTATCAAGTTAAAAACCTACTTACAAAAATGTTGGGATGCTGTTTAGAATGTAAATAAAGACAAAATGATAATCGCCAAATCACATAACCCCATGCCAACAACACGTCTCAAGATTAGGACAGATGCAAAAAAGGCTGGAAATACACGTTATACAAATAATTAGGTCAACTGGAACCATAATTGGTAAAATGCTTATCCCCAGGCATAGTCTCTCAGATGTAAAGATGTGGAGGCATTCATCACTCTGTGAAAAACTGCGGTCAAAGAGTGCAACAATACAAGAAGAATGCTCCTCAACTTAAATTGTGAAGAATTTGCTGATTATGTGATCTTCAGGGCTTCAGATGGCACTGCATTATAAACAGACCTGTTTCTGTGATGAAAATCATTGCATGGGCTAAGGAAAAGTGCCGATCGTCTACAAACACAGTTTGAGTTCCATCCACAAGTGCTGGTTAAAAAACAGTGCAGTTCAAAAGCGCATTAGTGATTATGACATGGGCAACTTGCATGTCTGGAAACAAACAATTAATTCTGAACGCTTTGGTCAGTATAAGCTGTGTAAATATGCTTTAGAAATCATTTTTATGCAAAGAGGTAGAATATAAATAAGTGATAAAAATGTTAGTCTTTCTCAGAAACTTTTGCCTTTAAGATTCAAGTGAAACTGTCTTTAAGATTCAAGTGAAACTGTCTTTTGTAGAACTTTTTTCAAACCGTCATTTTGAATTGTGTATTGATGAGCATTTGTGGTTTAAGCATTGAGGTTACCTCAATCCAAAAGATGTGAGCATGTGCACGTAGCTGTTATGATTCATAGACTAACAGACTATAAGCTCAGGCTTTCTCTAAAAACACTGTCCTTTTTTCCATAGACCGTAAAGGTATCACTCAGGATATGATCTTTGTGGGGGTCTCTAAAAAAGGAACGGTAGCCTATGGGTGGGCGAGTTAAAGATGTCCATAAATAGCATAATATACCTTGGGTATAATTTCTGTGAGGGATTACATTGTTCATTATAATGAATGAGCATAACACCTGCATACACAATGTCCCATCTTTTGATATTGTCTAAACATTTTGTTTGCCATTTACTCTTGGCTTAAAACTTAAACAGTGTGGTGGAAAGAACGTACGCTTAATAGTGTGGTGGAAAGAACTTACACCAACCAGTTTAGACTCTAAGACCAATAGAACTCTGGAAATCCAAATAACCGTGAAGTTTTGGTCACAACCTGCAAAGCAAACAGAAAAATATGAGTAATAAGCAAAAATAAACAGCTGACTGACAGACTACTAAAAACCTGACTTATAGAAAATAAATAGCTGATGGACAGATAAATGTCTCTGACCGCAAACACTTGCTGTGCACAGCTGTCTCTTATTTTCAGACTATAATGCTAATTAAGACAAGTTGTCGACAATCCTTTGTGTTTACTGCAATAGTAAAAAGTAGAAGCCATCCTCTATCCTACTATCACATTGACAAAATAGAAGCATGTGTTTTCAGCTGGCAGTCTTTATGCCTTTCTATCTACTCTACATCATCTTTCTTTCTACAAATGAAATGTTGGCAGGTATTTCTTTTTTACTATATAGAGCCCTAAGCTATTTTCAGTGTAAATTTACGACCTTTACTTTTAAGCTCTAATCTTGGTCATTAATGACTATCTATTGCCTACATACCTATCTTGTGTTCTCCCTTCTTATTTTTCTTTGTCTTCTCCTTTTCACCTACGACTGCACACCTGTACATTGCTCTAACACCATTGTCAAGTTTGCAGATGACACCACAGTGATTGGTCTCATCAGCACCAACGATGGGGTGGCCTACAGGGAGGAGGTCCAACACCTGTGCACTGACAACAACCTGCTGGTATGGTATGGCAACTGCTCTGCCTTTGACTGGAAAGCGCTGCAGAGGGTGGTGAAAACGGTCTATTGCATCACCGGCTCCTCACTCCCCATTAGGCCAAGTGATGCTTGCATAAAGCTCACAGCATCATCAACGACTGTTCCCACCCCAACCAGACTGTTCTCCCCACTCTCCTCCAGGATGCATTTACAAGTCTCTCCGCAGCTGAACCAGCAGGTTCAGAGGAAGCTTCTTTCCTGTGGCTGTCACCCTTCTGACAGCAAACAAACTACAACATGCACAATTACACTTATACATAGCCATATTCTACTGCTCTTTATTCTGTTCATGCTGCACATATACTTACTTATAATACCGTTTCTGTACAATGCCACTGTTACCACACTGCACACAGCTGTACATACTGTTGTCCATATGACCCACTAAATATCCATATTTGTACTTAAAATATATTCTGCTAATCACACTGTATCTATATTACTCTATTCTTATAGCATTACTGCTGCTACACTGCACATATCTGTGCATCATACTACATAGTCATATTTATAGTCTGCTCTCATAAGGTTACTGCTACTACACTGCACGTATCTATATTTAATTATGTAAACCACCTCCTGTAAACCAACTGAATTCTACCGTGCACTGCGCTATCCAGTCCTGTCTATGCACTACTTGTCTATACTTTGTACTGTATATCACATTGCACTTTTGTGCTTTTTTGCACTTCTGGTTGCAAACTGCATTTCATTGTCTATGTACTTGTACACTGCACAATGACAATAACGTTGAATATAATCTGATCTAATATGGTTGCCATGTTTTCAATGAAAAGTTTCTCAGAAATTCCACAAAGTCATGTAAATGATTACATTTAATTTTCATATCTAATATCATTGAAAAGCTTCTTTCAGATGAGGGCTGTGAACTTGGACTTCAGTCAGCCTCTAAGGGATTTATTTAAAGAGTTAACTTTCGTAAGCTCTCCTTTTGCAACATTCTCCTGTGCCCCATACTTGGTGGTGATGTGTGAGTAGTAGGCTATATGCATCTTGCAGTGTTCTTTTTTTTTAAGTATATTTTTTGGGCTTTTTATGCCTTCAATGATTGGACAGTGCCGTGACAGGAAGCAAATGGGAGAGAGCAGGGGCGGGATCCGGAAATGAGCACAGGGCAGGGATCAAGCAGGTTCCCGGCATACGGTGCAGGTGCCCCAGCCAGATGCGCCACAGTCTATATTTTCAGGAGGCTGGTGAGGGTTACAAGAAATTGGTAAGGGACAGCACATCTTATCCAGATATCACAGAAGTGGAAGGGGAACACTACTACTGTTGTTGTGCAAAGCTTTGAATTAATGATTCAAAGTCTTACTCACAATTATGGAAAATTCAACTTCTCAAAGGGGTTTAAAACCCCCTAAGGACCAACGCATCCAATAGCAAAGAGCCCTTGGTCTCTGTCTGAGTAGGACCATACAGATGACCTCTGTGTCCAGACTATGGTGTACAAACATGTTATGATGCCCTGGAACTGAACTTTCAACCCTTCACCTGTATTACTGGCACAAACCCACAACAGCTGGCTGCCAGCTGGGGTGGCTCTCAAACTCTCGCCTCGATCCTAGGTTCTCGAGGCTCGTTCCCTAACACGAAAGACTATCCCATTGTTGCCGCCCCATCATTCTTTATCTAGATAAGTGAGGACCAGGATCGAGGAAGGAAGGGAGGGTGTATAAAAGACCAAATGAGAGGCACCCATGGTGTCTAGCATCTTCACGCTTCAACTAAAAACAGCTAATCAAGGGCGACCTCTACTGGTGAATGCAGAATATGGAAGACGGGCATCACAATTGGCACAGTTATATTTGCATAGTTTCCTGTCACAACATTACATTCTTACAATGCATGTTCCATAGGACAAAGAGATAAGGTGGGTCGATCAGAAAGCTTCTAGGGCACACCCCAGTCAAGTTTATTTAGGCTATTGCGCATACACAGAGGTCATTCAATGTGCTTTAGATAAACAAAAAAGTCACTCATAGATGTGATGTGTTATAGTGAGTCTTTGTATACTCACACATTACTGCCATTATTCTATTCTTACAGTTTTTCTAGTTATTGTTGAGTGTTGTATTTGAGAGCAAAGATTAACCAGTGCCAAATTCCTTGTTTGTTTACGCAAACCTGGCCAATAAAGCTGATTCTGATTCTGAGTCAACAGGGGTGTTGGTCAATACAAAGAGCAGTAGGCTAGCTTCAGCACAGAATGGAAATAGTCCCCATAGACAGGCTTGAATGCCAGAATAACATTGTAGTATAGCATTTAATTAGTCTACAGGGGCCACAGCAGGCTAAGCTGAGAACAAGTGAGAAGGCTCCGCTCTAAAGTCTACGGGCTCACGTAGGCTAATAGAGACCTGCAGAATGGATATATTTTCTGTAGGCCTACCTTACTACATTATTGAATGCAACAGAGAGCTCTGACAGCATGTGACAAAAAAAGCTACAGAATATTTTAGGCTTTTCACTGGAGGGAGACTCTATACCTTCTTGGGGCACTCAAACTAACCTTGACCTCTTTCTTCTATGGCCACATTAGTTTAGGCCTACACGGCACACCTTTTCTGATGCGAGAAGTAAGAAAAGTAGGCTGTATTAATGTACATACATATGGGGTCTTGTTTCATTTGTATTATTGTTGTTGTTATTATTATTATTATTATTATTATTATTATTATTAACAAGTAGGCTAGCCTACAAATAATAGGCTATTATGTGATGCAGACTACCAGTTTCATGTCGGAATACATATAGCGTCGCACGCTGTAAGTGCTGCTGTAAATGAATTCCGGTGGAATGTAGGTGAAAGGTCTGTTGGGTACTTTGACAGCAGTAAGGTGCTTTTGAAGAGCGTTGGACTTGTACTTTGTCACTAATTGTCGAAGAACAGGTTAGCCAGTGTATTACTTCCCAAGTTTGCGATTCCGACTGTTCTTGCAGTCTGAAATAGATGTAAAAAGCAAACTCAATTAGGTAAATAACGTTAGCTAGAACACCTAGCCAAGCATCAACGTTACTGACGTTAGGCTTGTTGTCAGCATTGTCAGTATTCAGTTAAGCATTTTTGGTGACTAGCTGCTAGCTATAGCAGAGACACTTATATCTTTAAAAAGACTTTGGCTATAGTAAGTACGAAGATGTCTAAGCAACCGCAACCCATCAGTCCTTTGAAGAACTTCTTTGCAGGGGGTTTTGGAGGTGTTTGTCTGGTGTTTGCTGGTCATCCGCTCGACACCATCAAGGTAATGTTAAGTTAAGTTTACGTGTGACTTCTTGTCTGACCTAACGTGACGTCTCTGACTCAGCTTCAGGTTTATTTAACTGCAGTTATAGACCGTGAGCCAGGGCCTCAAATTATGGAAACCGTTACCGAAAAGGTGGCAAAGGCTACCATACCTTTCCTGAAAGCTTGGAATCTCAGCTTTCCAGTGATGTATGATGGCCATCTGACAAGAGTAGCTGTTTTGAGTTATGACACATAATGTAAACTATAGGTTGAAGAAATAATGTGTATAAATCAAGCAGAACACTGACCAATCTGATCATGATATTGGACATATAGGACTATTTTATTTTGCTATGTTTGGTATCATTTTAAAGGGGAGACTCTGGGCTTTCATTTAAATCATTTAGTGAACATTTTGGATAAGTACAGCCAACCCTGGAGCTCTTCAAACCTTTAATCACACACATTTTCCTGCCATTTCCGCCTAGGTCATCTTTTGTCTTTTAATCCTGTGGCACCAGGGAGCATCAGAGAAACAAAATCCAAACACTGAAATACTGGCATGACCCTAAGGGTTCAGAAAATGTATCATTTACCCATATTTCCTTATTTGGAGGGGGTGATTTTCAGTCTTATATCAGACATGCCGTTTTTTCAAAGACAGAAACAGTAGTGTACTATTATCCCTAGGCTAATTTGTTGATATGTCGAGTTGAAAGTCTGAGTAAATATTTTTTTTTAAAAGATGTTATTCTGCATTTTTTAGATAGTTCAAAAGGTCCTTAATACATATTTTATACAATGTTAATACATATTTACATTAAAAAATGAATGCCTTGTTCTCAAGCAAGACAATTAGGGGTGCAACGGATCATCATTAATCCGTGATCCGTTCGGATCAGTATCTTCGGTTCGGCACACACATGATCCGCGGATTGATTTATAATAATTATTAATAATAATGTCCGTGTGTTCTTTTGAAGTAACATGCGTGTCCACAAGGCATGCTTCTAGTCCCTCCCTCCTCTGCTCCCCTAGCCTGCCTGCGCGTCTTTTCTGCTCTCACACACGTTATTAGCGGTCATGCCATAACCAGCATGGCTGCTAGTTTAAGTGCTGATGTGGCTGCATAGCAGCAACACAATAATAGCCTAATATCAAGTTCGTTTGTGCATGCACTTACATCTCAAGTTTGTTGCGCACCTACCTATGCTATGATATTTAGGTATTTTAGGCTTAGCCTACTGTTGGGTTCAATGTCAGCAATAAGCTACAACATTGGCTAACTTGTAGGCTACATCTGGAGATAGCTTGTGCTCACTAAAATCATAAGGGAGCATTGCAAGACACTCATCTCTTTTATGATCCCAGAAAGATTTTCTTCGACTTTTTAGTTTTATTAACATGTATTTTATCTAATAAAATATCCTTGTCATCATGCACTATATCCAACTTATTTTCTCAAGAAGCCTAATTACCCTCACGTATTTCTTAAAGCGACAGGGACTCAATTACACACACCTCCTATGCGCACTCCTCCACACCACATTAATGATAGCTAAATCAGTAGGCCTACACAAATGACTAAACATTTGTAGCTACTAGTAATTATGCAGATTGTGTGTGGAGGGTCAAGCAGAATCTTGGATGGCCACTGGTGTGAATGATCACACAATATTCAATATAAGGTGATTAAACACCAAATCAACTAAAATTGTAAAAAAGCATCGAAAAAGTCATTCTTGACTTAGTATCGGTATCGAAACAATAATTTTGGTATCGTGACAACACTAGCCTACTTTAAACACATGCTGAAAGTGCTTGAGCCACGTTACAACATCCCGTCAAAGACAAAACTATGTTTATTTGTCTTGTCTTGTCTTTTTTTTTTTTTTTTTGATGATCCGAAAAATGATCCGATCCGTGACTCTTGATCCGAGGAACGATCCGAACCGTGACTTTTTCGATCCGTTGCACCCCTAAAGACAATACTGGTAAATAGGGTACATTTTTTTTTTTTTTTTTTTTAATATATCACC
Source organism: Sardina pilchardus (assembly GCF_963854185.1). Taxonomy (NCBI): domain Eukaryota; kingdom Metazoa; phylum Chordata; class Actinopteri; order Clupeiformes; family Clupeidae; genus Sardina; species Sardina pilchardus. The sequence goes on along the minus strand of NC_085002.1, from coordinate 32,534,225 downwards.
ACAAAACTTGCCCAGTTTATCACAAAGATTAAGACAAGTATTGCTTGTATAGCAGGTTTTCTTAAAAGTAATGACTAAATATGCAAATGAGGTTTAATTTCTGAAATAGGCTAGCCTGGGTGTTCCCTGCTAAGGCAGTCTGGAAAATACCGCCCTAATTTTTGCCTGAGATAGGGGACCAATCACAGAACAGGGGGTAGAGCAAGACGATGATGAGCTATGCACAGACGCATTTGATAGACATCCGTGGTGCCCAATGAACGGATCTGGGCATTTTTTCAAATACAAAAAAATGAACGTCTGGTTGCCAGACCAAGTCTCATTTGAGAAGTGGTAGGTGCTAGCCAGGCTAAAAATAGGCGCTAATTTGGAGAAATGTTCAAACTTGACATGTATATATTGAGAGAGAATATGGCCCTTAGGAAGAGGATAATCAATCTTGAAAAAACAACCGTTGGCGTTGGAGCTTCATGACAGGTTGTTGCAAAACAAATCCATCGAGATGTGAAGCATCTCAATTACGACCAGCCATGGTGACCTCTACCAACAGAGTTGGACTCCGATTCCTCTGTGCCTTCTTCTGTGAATTCATTGCTATCTTGTCTTTTACCAAGCACTGATGAGAAGGAACAACGACTAAGAGACTCATTTGGCATGGATCTACTGTAGTGTATGCCATATCTCATGGCAAAGTGAAGACTTCCAAGCATATCCTTTTGACTTATGCTGTGAAGTCGCTTACTGGTAATGTCAATCTCATCAGAATATTACTAATACTAATAGATTTAGTAATTGTGTACCCTACAGTATGCTAGAGGAAATTGACATCTCATTATGCGTGCACAAGCTAGGACAGGATGGTGGGGTTACTCCAGACCAAGTGAAGCCATATGTGCCCACAGCTCTAGCCTGGGACAATATTGACAGGCTGGAAGAGCCACTTACAGGCCGTGGAACATCCCATAGGGTCAATGGTATAGCAGTGCAGCCTCGGATGTTAAGTCCTAGGTGTGGTCCTCCAACTAGATCCTATGTTGAGGTCAAGACAGATATCTGTGCTGATGCTTTGAAGAACTCCTTATGGTTGCAGACTGCACTCTGTCACAAATCATAGCGTCCCTAGCTGGACAAGTGACAACATCTTAGCATCAAACTCTGTGGATGTTATTCCCAGTGTTTTCAGCTATCTGCCAACCATCAATGCCCCGGCCAGACTGATGGCAACTGTTCATGAGCTTCTCCTTCAAAGTAAAAAAAAAACTTCCTTACGCATTAGCATGTCAGTCGCCTTTTATCAGGCTCTCTACTGTAAAGTTCAGTACAGAAATTCTGTGGGCACATAGAGACAGGTTTCCCAACATTGTGCCAAGACTTGGAGTCTTCCACACCATCTGTATGTTCTTGGGAGTGATTGAGAAGTGCTTCCAGGCTGCAGGCCTAAGGAATATGCATTGAATCTGGAGCTGTGGCCGTGGGATCTGCAAGTGGTGTTAGTACAATAGATCTCTGAGATTCCATAAAATCATGTATGAATCCCTCCCTAAGCTAGTCTGGAATCAGTTTCACCAGTGGCTCACAAATAACCATCCTGATGCCCACGGTCTCCTAGATATCCTGCCCCTAGACTTGAGTGTCTTTTTTGAGGTTATATCAACCACTGTAGAAGAATCACTTGACTGTACAGTCTTCAGAAAGGTCCATCAGTACTTCTGTGAATTCCTGCAGCATCTCAGGTCCCAGCAAGGTCTACTGGCCAGCTTTTGGATGTCATATATTGACATGGTGGAGGTTGTACTAAACCTTGTGAGGGCATCATGTGAAGGAAACTGGGCATTGCACATGGCTAGCATTCGATCAATCATCCCCTGGACCTTTGCCTATGATAATCTGAATTATGCAAGGTCACTCACTGCTTACTACTCAGAGATGAGCCACATTGAACATGAGAAATCAGATCTTTACATCTTCTCTAGGCTTTTCGGCCTAGCTGAGTGCAACAAACACATTTGGCAGGGTTCTGATTGACCAGGCCCTAGAGGGACACTCAGACAGCTTGAGGCACAAAAGGGTTCCGCTTGAAGGCCCAGCAGCTGTCTCAAGATATTACATTTCTGCTGAGTACAAAAGCACTTACCTGTCTATATTGAAAAGCTCCCTGGGACTCCAACAAAGTGACTATTCTCACAAGGACCTTGGACAAAGCAGAATTGCCAAAGATGAACACATTACAAGCACTGTGGATCTGATGGATTCTAGTTGGATAAGTCCATTTGCAGGTGGTGAGTCCCTCATTTCTCTGTCTACTGGAAGTAAGGCACCAGCAGATGTTGCTGAAGACCTCCTGAATGCACACACCATTGGCAATAATGCCTACAGAACCTTCTCTGCTGTGCGTGTTGAGAATAATCCTCCTGCAAAGCAGTTCCATGCACCACTCTCCAAGATGAAACTGAAAACGTTCTCCTAAATGCAGGGAAAGGCAAAGACATGCACAACTGGGAATAAAGAAGATATCCTCAAAGCTGATAATCGAATATTTGCTCAGATGGTAGCCTACTGACTGCACAGAGTAGACAGCTCACCTGTGTAATAGATGGCATGGCACTTGTTCAGAAGTTGAATGGTGATGGCAAGACATTTGCTGATATTGCAGACTATGCCTTGTCCGCTGTGCAAGCTGAAGCAAGTCACAGCACCCGTGTTGACATTGTTTTTTATGTACACTATATTGCCAAAAGTATTCGCTCACCTGCCTTGACTCACATACGAGTTGAGGTCAGGATTCTGTGCAGGCCAGTCAAGTTCATCCACATCAAACTCTGCCATCCATACTTTTATGGACCTTGCTTTGTGCACTGGTGCACAGTCATGTTGGAACAGGAAGGGGCCACCCCCGAGCAGGGCTTGGTCCCTTAGTTCCAGTGAAAGGAACTCTGAATGCTTCAGAATTAACTAAGAGATTTTGGACAATTCCATGCTCCCAACTTTGTGGGATGTTTGGGGATGGCCACTTCCTGTTCCAACATGACTGGCCTGGACAGAGTCCTGAACTCAGCCCAATAGAACACCTTTGGGATGAATTAGAGCGGATCCTGAGAGCCAGACGCCTCGTCCAACCACAGTGTGTGACCTCACAAAAAATCCCATAAACACACTCCTAAACCTTCCCAGAAGAGTTGAAGCTGTTATAGCTGCAGAGTCGACCGATGTCATAATAAACCCTATGGATTAAGGATGGGATGTGACTGAAGTTTATATGTAAGTCAAGGTAGGTGAGCAAATACTTTGGGCAATATAGTGTATATAATGAGGCTTCTATCAAACACTTGGAGAGAGTGGCCAGAGGTGCAGACTCCGGCACAGAGGTCAAACAGATCACTGCATGGCACAGTTCAACAATGTAAGAAATTCCTACAAAGCAACAAAACAAACCTTGCTACCTTCTTGCTCAAGGATTGGGGCAAAGAACAGTCTAGAACAAGATTTTTCGGTGAAAAGGTTCTGTACACTACAACCAAAGATTACAAGGTGACCCAACAGGAGGTGCACAAGGTAGCAGACCTGTCGTCCACTCATAAAGAGGCTGAAACCTGTATGCTACTCCATGCTTGCCATGCTTCAAGGACTGATCACAAACCTGTCATCCTTGTGACACTGATGTCTTGGTGATAAGCATGGCTACCAGTGACACACTCACATGTGGCCTGTTCCTGAGGACAGGGACAAAGAATCGCACCAGCTACATAAACATCTCACAACTCACTTATGGTCTGGGTTCACAGGTGTGTCAGGCTTTGCCTGGTTTACACGTATACACAGGCTGCGACACTGTAAGTGTATTTGCTGGCTGTGGTAAAGTGTCAGCCCTAAAACTTCTTCAGAAGAATGAAAACTTCTGTGAGACCTTTCAGAAGGTTGGGGCAGACTGGCAATGACACCTGAGTTGTATGCAGCCTTACAGGAGTTCACATGTCAAATGTACAGCTCCAAGTCCAGAATCAGGCATTTACCTCCATGCTCAGATTCTCTCAGGAAGCACGGTCTCAGAGCTAACCATCAAGATGCTATCTGGAGAAGATGCATCGAGAACAACCCTGAAGTTCCTTCCCCAGTTGAGCATGGGTGGTCTAAAGTGGACCAAGATGGTGACTTGCAGCTCTCCATAGACTGGTTCAATGTCTCCATTGGTCCACAAGCAGTACTTGAGTTGCTGTCCTGCTCATGCAAGAGGGACTGTGTCACTCCATCATGTCAGTGTGTTGCCAACAACTTTCCCTGCACCGACCTATGGCGTGCAAAAACCCGAAGGATGACTTTGCTGAACAATAGTATTCCTCTGATGAGGATTCCGACGAGGAGTTTGATTAGTGTTGTGGCCTTGAATGATGCAATCTGTGCGAAAATGTCATAAAATGTCATTGACCATGCCTAAAGGTCATGACCTTGACCTTTTACAGTAATGGCAATGTCATAATTGCGTTTACCACATCTCAAAATATAGGAATCCATGTCTCATTTGTTAATTGTTATGTTTTCTGCTTAATTTATAATATTATTGACTCAAACGCCATGTCTGATATAAGACTGAAAATCACCCCTCCAAATTGTATAAAATATGTATTAAGGACCTTTTGAACTATCTAAAAATGCAGAATAACAACTTTTTAAAAAAAATATTTACTCAGACTTTCAACTCGACATATCAACAAATTAGCCTAGGGATAATAGTACACTACTGTTTCTGTCTTTGAAAAAACGGCATGTCTGATATAAGACTGAAAATCACCCCCTCCAAATCAGAAAATATGGGTAAATGATACATTTCCTGAATCCTTAGGGTCATGCCAGTATTTCAGTGTTTGGATTGTGTTTCTCTGATGCTCCCTGGTGCCACAGGATTAAAAGACAAAAGATTACTTAGGCGGAAATGGCAGGAAAATGTGTGTGATTAAAGGTTTGAAGAGCTCCAGGGTTGGCTGTACTAATCCAAAATGTTCACAAAAGGATTCAAATGAAAGCCCAGAGTCTCCCCTTGAAAATGATACCAAACATAACAAAATAAAATATTCCTATATGTCCAATATCATGATCAGATTGGTCAGTGTTCTGCTTGATTTATACGCATTATTTCTTCAACCTATAGTTTACATTATGTGTCATAACTCAAAACAGCTACATTTGTCAGATGGCCATCATACATCACTGGAAAGCTGAGATTCCAAGCTTTCAGGAAAGGTATGGTAGCCTTTGCCACCTTTTCGGTAACGACCAACCCCCCTGGCTCACGGACTATTATGGAATATTGGAAAATGTCGTTGGTTACTGATGTTATGAATCCTAAACATGTCTGTGAAGTGAACTGAAGTGCATTGTCTTTAAGTCTAAAATAACATTACCTGTTCAGCCAACATGTTAACCTTTGTCCCATATCCATTCCATGTCATAACGTCATTTGAATAGTGAAGCATAACATTAGGTCTAGATATATTACGACCATTATTTAAGCTAAGGTAAGTTAGCTTACCATTGAGTTATCATACCTGCCATCTGTTCCTTTTGTAGTAGGTGGTTTAATTAGCAATTTGCTGTCCGGTGTAACTGTTCTTAGGTGCGTATACAAACCCAGGCGAAACCAGCTCCGGGCCAATCCCCTCTTTATGCTGGTACTTTTGATTGTTTCAAGCAGACGCTTGCCAAAGAGGTGAGTGCGCGAATTAAGCTGAATGAAGACAACAGTAACATGAAACTTGTTATATACCCTCTTTTTGTACCCCTGTTATTAATCTTTCACCGTCTTCTATTTAGGGAGCCAAGGGGCTCTATAAAGGCATGGCTGCTCCTATCATTGGGGTAACGCCCATGTTTGCAGTTTGTTTTTTTGGCTTTGGTTTAGGGAAGAAGTTACAACAGAAATCTCCAGATGACATCCTCACGTAAGTGATTTTTGTATATGTCAAAGTTCACTTGCATTGGTCTAATTGAACACAATACAATTGCTCCATGTCCTCTTGACCCAAGTATAGGCCTAACTGTTAAAGGGACACTTCACCGATTAGCATTAAGCTTTGTATCGTTAGAAAACCAGTCATGTTTTTGAATGGTCGTGCATTATTCCCTCAGTTTGCCTTGAGATGGGAGAAATACGGATTTCAATGAAACCCACGAATAGGACTTCCTGCTTTCAATGATGTAAAATGATGATTTTTACTTCATTGAAAGCAGGAAGTCCAACATTGAAATCCGTATTTCTCCCATCTCAAGGCAAACTGAGGGAATGATGCACGACCATTCAAAAACATGACTGGTTTTCTAAAGATACAAAGCTTAATGCTAATCGGTGAAGTGTCCCTTTAAGCAAGTAGTGTTCTCCTGCAGCTTCTGTTGTTAGTTACTTAAGATTATTTTCGGTCTTCACTATTCTATTCACTACTCAGGGCTGTTTTATGTGTTCTTGTGTATTTTAGGTATCCTCAACTTTTTGCAGCTGGAATGTTGTCAGGTGTCTTCACCACTGCCATTATGGCACCAGGGGAGCGTATCAAGTGTCTATTACAGGTAAGACAGACACAGCTGGTAATGTGTGGGAACTGTTGAAGCTAATATGACATTATGGTTGTGGTTAGATACTGTATGTCAGTGTCTATACTTTGGAAATATAGAGTGTTTAAATTAGATCACAATAAGATTGTATGCATGATTTGTCTGTTCATAGATTACTTATTCATTTATAAACCTAGATCCAAGCAGCATCAGGTACCGTGAAATATAACGGGCCCATGGACTGTGTGAAGCAACTCTACAAAGAGAGTGGAATCCGGGGAATCTACAAAGGCACAGCATTGACCCTTATGAGAGGTAACACCTCTAGCCTTGTACCCTCTTTTGCCATTCCTTTGTGCGGCAGTGGAAAACGGTTGTAGCAACGCCTGCAAACATCAAAAATTGCAGTCAGAAGAATGTGCATATTTATTTAACCAAGATAGGCTCACATACATTGTGTCCTGACTACCGATGCTGTTTATTGTCAGTTTCTAAAGTTTAGGTGAAGAAGGAAGTAAGGTCAGAATCCCTGATCAATGTGATTGGTTAGGCTGGACCAATCATTTCAAAGTCAACACTTTGTCCACACCTGTCATCATGCCAGTGTCCAGACACTATTCATAAAGTGATTTTTTTTACCAGGCTGGTACTATGCTGTCTGTGCTTATAGATTCCAGGCATCCTGTAGTGCAGGGGTCTTCAGCCTCACTCGACTCAAATTAAAGCTGATTTGACTGCCGAGGGTCGATCTTATTTCTGTCATCAAATTGGCATTCATTTACAGGAGAAAACATATAGCCAACGCCGAGTAGACTGACTCCCCAAACAGCATTTTCTGTGCATGTAATGGCTGGGTACAGCAAGCGTGGTGAGGGGTAGGACTCGGCCCTCGGCAGCCAATCAGCTTTAATCTGAGTCGAGCGCTTAGAGCCTGACCCTCTCAGGCAGCCCAGGGCACAAACAGAAACAAAGTTCTTTCCAATTTTGTTCTTATCCTTTTTTCTATCCAACTTTACACAAATAGAAAATCGGGATACAAAATCCAAAATCCTAAATATGCATTTGACGAGATTTTATTTTTTTTGAAAAATGAATCCATTCTTACAACCCCATGGTGATCACATAATTGCATGAAGATTATGTGTCATTTTATAAATTAATAGAAAGAGTCCTTTCTATGTTCTGTTTATGATTATGTAGCCTATCTGATCTTTTTCATTTTTGGAAGGGGGGAAAAAAAATAATAATTTGGTTTGGTGGACCCCCTGCAGTACCTCCGCGGATCAATGCTGTACTGGGATCAGCCTTGACTTTCTTACAACATTATTGTCCCTTGAGCTTTAGACCTCACCTTGGGATGGTGTTCATCATAAATGTTGCTGTGATGAAAATTCCTCCCCAGTGTTAATAATGGTTGTTTATAATAGTATTTTGATATTTTATGAAGGATGGTGTAGGATGCTAAAGTCTTAGCCATTATGTATAATCTCTTGCACAGCTATGAAACTTGTACATGGGGTCATTCCATATCTAATCACCTGGAAGCTCATATATCACCCTCCTAGTTCTTCTATGCCCAACTTTAGGGGCAATCCTAAATATATCTTTATCTCAGATAGTTTTGATAATACAACCCGTTGAAATTTGAAGTAATGTTAAGCTCAATTTTGCTCAAATTTGATGATTCAATATGGAATAACTCATGCAATAATTGTTTTGAATGCACGGTAAAAGGGGCTGTCCATGGACACTATACATCTACAACCCTGACCTTTTGACCCATACTGTTATGCAGATGTTCACATATTGATAGATTTGTACACACCATCAAAGCATATGTGCCATTGGGCGACTGAATCATTGACTGAATTATTGACAGTATTTTCTCTGCTTCAGATATACCAGCCAGTGGGATGTATTTTATGACGTATGAGTGGCTTAAACACATCCTAACACCAGCAGGAAGGAGGTGAGCATTCATGCCATGCCACAATCACTCAGGAATGACTGTATGCAGACATTACCATACTTCTGCATGACATGAACTTGCACCAGTTGAGACTTCTTAGAAACCTGTCGGTAAACCAAATGGCATAAAAAAAATATGTAATGATATGTTTTTGAGAGGTGTCTAGTGGGAGCACTGTGGTTTTCATGCTGTCTGAGGGTTACTTATGTGACATTTGTGTTTGTGTATGTTGTGCAGCCCCTCTGAGCTCAGTGTGCCAAGTATTTTGTTTGCTGGAGGCATGGCTGGCATATTCAACTGGGCTGTGGCCATTCCCCCAGATGTGCTCAAGTCCCGCTTCCAGACAGGTTGGTTATGTGCACATGCTGAGGTGGGGATGGGTGGGTTATACAGTATGTTGGTGTGTGTGCTTGTTTCACAAGCAGAGCTGATGGACTGGGTACTAATGCAACCAAAGTGTGTTTGTGAGCACACCTGAATGATCAGTCAGCATTTTGGTGTGTGTTATGTGCTGTAATATTGATTTTTTTTCCCCAGCTCCTGAGGGGAAGTATCCCAATGGCTTCCGTGATGTTCTGCGGGAACTCATAAGAGAAGAAGGCATTGGGTCACTGTACAAGGGCTTCACAGCGGTCATGATCCGAGCTTTCCCAGCCAATGCTGTAAGTATGCCTACCATCAGCATCCATAAAGTTAGATACCGTTTACAGTATAGTACCTAGCCTGGGTGAAACCATCTGGGAAGGATACCATTGATGTTGTTTCGGAACTTGCCGTCTTACCACTTCCAGAGATGTAACCAGTAGTGAAATTAAACTTAAATTAGTGTGTTAAAGGAACACTCCACCGTTTTTTCATATTAAACTATGTTATTCCCTTTACTAAGACGAGTGTATGCAAACCTCTTGTGTTTCAATGCGTGCACTCAAAGGCTCTGGCATGCAGCACTACTTTGATAGCACTTAGCTAGCCCAGTTCATTCACTCGGATCCAAACAGAGATGAAGTTAGATGCGACCAAACACCTCCACGTTTTCCCTATTAAGATACAGTTACACAAGTAAATGTTGCAATTCATCTTTTTAGAAAAGTCTTTAGTTAAAGATCCTTTTATCTGTTTTATATGCAGCTGTTACACGAGTAGTTACACGACCAAGTATGGTGAGACGTGATGCTTTTCTAAGCGAGTAAGAAGGATAACTAAAATGATCTTAAGGAAGCTGAAGCCATATGTGGTTCAGTTTGAGTCCATTCTGCCCATGTATTTGTATGTGTGCATGTGAACAAGAGCTAAGAAGTTGGGGTACTTTTCAGGACTGTTCACATTCACTGAAACACTGCAGACACATGTTGGAGGATTTACTGACATCCACGTTCCAGTTAACATGCCCTCATCAAAATAACATTGTCATGTTATTGCTGATCTGGGTATTCACACAACATTTTATCTTGCCACTAAGAGTACTCCTAAATCCTAAAAGGTTTTCAACTTTTAAAACCTATTCACAAAGCTGCTGAGAAAAGCGACAACTTCTAAGTTAAGATAAGAGCTTCGTTGCTATGGTTGACGTCATTTCTCATGCACAAGCTTGATTGGAGTGACCACCATGATTGGCCGATAATGAGTGACACGTCTGTGGTGGTGAGAAAGCATATACTGTACTACCGGTAAAAAAAAAAACATTTTTTAATTGAAATTGAAGCAGTTCAAGTCCAATGAATAGCTTGAAATGGTACAAAGGTTAGTGCTGAACTGCCAGAAGTTCAAATGTAGGTTGCCCAAAACTGAAAAAATAATGTAATTTACATTTCAAAATGATGAGTGCAGTTTCCTTCACCATCAAAAGGCACTCAGAAACTGGGGGAAACTCTGGCAGGAAGAGATCTGGCAGACCCAAAACCATAGGCAGCTCACTGGACAACAGCTTCAACCACAGCGTAATAGTGGTCATAGTAAGCAAGTCTCAGTTTCAACTGTGAAGAGAAGACTTTGAGTTGCAGGTTTGACAAGTCGAGTTACAACAAGAATGTGGCCAAGATGTCAGAATAAGCAAAAGAGGCTTGCCTGGCCCATGAACCATCGTCAATGGACTACTGAAGACTGGAAGAAGGTCTGGAAGAAGGGAAATCTTTGGTTCATCACGCTGGATTTCTGTACGCTGTAGAGTAGGCAAAAGGATAGTTCCTCAGTGGGTGACTTCAACGGTCAAATGTAGAGGAGGAAGCATGATGGTCTGGGGCTGTTTTGCTGGATCCAGGGTTGGTGATTTGAGTGATCCCTGAACCAAAACGGCTGCCACAGCATTCTGCAGAGTCCTGCATTACCTTCTGGTATGCACATAGTTGGTCAGGGGTTCATCCTACAGCAAGATAATGAAACAGAACATAAGTCCAAGCTATGCCAGAACTACCATAGAAAAAAAGATGGTAAGCTTGAAAACATGGAGTGGCCAGCACAGTCTCCAGACTCCAGACCCCATTCATTCAAAATTGGAGCGTTCTAAAACTTTTCACCGGTAGTGTAGCTCCATTAGTACCGCAAAGGACGAGAGATAATTCAATCTTGACAATGAATGGTTTTGGTTGTTGTCGGTGGCGTTATTGTATCCTTTACAATGCACAATTATTCCCTTGCGACTGATTCTGCGTGTGCATTTTAAAACATTGCGATGTGGAATGCTATGAACAGCTACTCACAATTGTTTCTGAATAGCTCTTAGCGAGTAAGGAGTCCTCTCGACTACGTCTAACCTGTCCCAGACTTAGGGGCTACTGTAGGCACTAAAATGCTGTGAATTGCTGTTAGTTAAAAACAAATTAGGACACCTAAAGTTACAAGTGACACGCGCATTATTTTTAGGAGTTTCTCCTAAATCTGCAGTGAGGAGCTTTAGCCTTAAGATTCTTTGTGAACAGAGGCCCTGAACTGTAAACCTGGTAAAATCCTCTTAAATGCTAGTGTGCTCTTCCAGTGGTGAATCCTCTTGCCTGTTTCAAGTTGTTTTGAGCACCCTGGGAACAGGAAATGAGCCCACAATTTTGGGCAGTGGCAGTATCTTGCAACTCATCCGTGAACATAGCTCTCTCTCTCTCTCTCTCTCTCTCTCTCTCTCTCAAACTCAAACACACACACTATAATGGCTGTCTCTTTGTTCCTAGGCATGTTTCCTGGGCTTTGAATTTGCCATGAAGTTCCTGAACTGGGCAGCACCAAATCTGTGACCCCAAAGAAGAGCCATGGTTTAGAGGTCATGTTGCTGCATTAACAGTACCAGCCTCCAAACACACAGACAGAAACACACACACATACATACATACACACAAACGCTCTGAGCCAAGCAGATAATACAAACTGCTGCTCTTTGGACAGGAGAGACTGTAGATGTTGCAGAGAACCTATGGCGGTTGCTGTAAACGCATTATTTTTGCACACACGCTGAAAGAAAAACCAAAATGAATATGGTCATGATGGGAATTGCTTTTGTTTATCTTATACGATTGTGTAATTTGAAGGGCATGAGGAGTGGGATTTATGTGCCTTACATTTACTTACAGTTGGCCAATCTCTGCCTTTCAGGATGTTTTCACTTCAGCTGTTTCTGTGTGTGCACATTGTGGGATTGTGGGATTGTGGGAATTTGATCGGTTTTGTGTGTGTGCTTGTGTCCTGTGTTGTTTTTAATCACAGTTTGCCTGGAAGAAATGCCTTATACATCTAAAAACAAAATCCCTTCCTAGAAAACCACCCTTTCGAAGTGCAAGCGGTTAATGACTAATTTTATCAGTCTGCCCTATTTCAATAACATGACTATTATGGTTTGTACCTCAGTGAAGGTACACACCTTGTTGTGCATTCCTTTTTCACAGCAAGTATGTAAATAAATCATCTCGTTGACTTTACATCCATGCTTTCTGTGGTTCATTGAATGTACTGGAAGGTGAAGAGTGTAACACACTGATTGTATATTGATTTTTATTGTTTTGTTGCTATGCTATGTTTTTGCACATTATACGTGAACTTAAATATCCATGTATACCACAAAATTATGCATAATGCATTACTTTCCCTGCACAGATACAACTGTAAGCTTTAGCTATTCATATACTGTAGTAGTGTGTTCCGCTGTCTGGGTACCCTTCATTCACAGACTGTAAACGAATGATAAAGCATAATGTATTTTCTTCCCATTTTACACACTTACAGACCAGTGATACTCTAATAATATATGTTAGAGGGAAAGGAACAATAGTTTAGAAGGGTCTTAATTAAATTTGATTTACAGAGGGTTGACCCACAACACGTGATCAATACTTTCCACTACGTTGCATGTCTAAATATGGAAACTGGCAGTCCTTTCCCAGCCTAACGCGGCAGTCAATGGGGTGGGTCTTCCCAGGGGGCATAAAATACATGATAATGGAACACCGTGCACTCGGATGAGACTCTCTCAATTTTTATATATTTTCTATTTTCCTATGTTCTTGTGTCAGCTGGTAAGTAGTATACGAAATATGCGCGTTTAGACACTTCTTTATTGGTGGAAACTTGTGGTTCCGCTCTTTTCGTATTGTTTTGACAACTCACTTGACAGATGATGCTGCAGAAGGTCTCCGGAAAAAAGACAGAACAACCTCTTGAGGAAACTTAAAGACACTTAGTTTTTGGAACTTCGCCTGGCTGGTGAAGAGGTTTAAAACATCATTTCTACAAAATACAAAAAGGGTACGATTAATTGCGTTTCACAGGCAAAGAGGAAGCGTTCTGAATTATGGGAAAGAGTCGGATGTCCTTTTGAAAAGACAATATTACTAAAGCCAAGGAAACGCTTTTTTGTTGTTGTTGTGGTGACTTTCAAGTGGTATAGTCTATGTGTGAGTTTATGGGATAACTTGAGGAACGAGACGTAATCATGAGTATTGAGATACCAGCTGGTTTAACGGACTTATTGAAAGGCTATACTGTGGAGGTGCTTCGCTCCAGACCGCCGGACCTGGTGGAGTTTGCCATTCAATATTTCAGCCGCCTGAAAGAAAGTAACACTTCGCGTCCAAGTTCTCGGCCTCTCGACCCTACCCAGCCGCAGCCTGAGCGCAAAGTGGTATCGTTTGAGGATGATGCGCAACCAAGCGGGCTCAGTGCAGATGAAGAGGACGACGAGTTTTCCGACGAACTTCACTTTAAACGTGTGTACCATTCATGTTTTATGTTTAAATGCCAACACATTTAATGAGCCTCTACACCTACTATTTCGCATGCAATTAGCGCGCATAAATGAAACGGTGCATTATGAAACGTGCGCACAGCAGCATAACCAATTGGAATCTCCTGATCCCACTGAAAGAACTCATTTGTCCTATGGGGATTACCAGTTTGAATCGCCTTTTTAAAAGAAAGTCACTCCAGATTTGTCACATGATATTTGCCTCTTCATGTCTGTCCTCAATTATAGATCAGAATCTGCATAATGTGGTTGACTTTGTCCTAGATAAGGCGTACTTTTTTAGAATTGTGTCCAGGAAAATCACCTGGCTGTATCGGTATGAAACTGCCTTTCAACATTATAATGAACACATTTGTATATATATTTTTTTATCTTTTCAAAGCTCCTCCTCCAAAGTTCACCCGTCGAGTATCCGGTAAGTCAGTTTATAGGCTATTATTAGTGATAGCCTATAGCCAATACCCTAATAGCTTAATAGGCCACATACTTGTTTTCATGTAGTTGGGTTGTACATTTCTAAATCATTTGGCAGAATAAATTACTGGAATCCTGTAACAAGGCCAATGTCAGTAGACTTACCATTGATGCATTTTTCAAACACATTAACAGTATTTTCTTAATCCTGGCACTGCTGCTCAGTCTGTCCATATTTTCTCCACCCCAACCTCTCATTGTGCCAGATCTGTGCCCTGTGTTCCCCTCCCCCTTCCAATAGTGGTAGTTGGCCTACATCTGATTTGGAACATGTGCAATACCATCTCATGGTCCTGTGACTTTTAAATGTTATTTAAATCTTTTGTGTAGTTTTCCCACCACGTAATCCAGGAGTATGATTGTAGTGTAGTCTCATTATGATGTTTCACACAGTGTGTGCTGAGGCATATAACCCAGATGACGATGAGGACGGTGACAATGAACCACGCATAGTGCATCCCAAAGCTGATGAGCAACGGCAGAGGCTACAGGAGGCCTGTAAAGACATCCTGCTGTTTAAAACCCTTGATCCGGTGAGACCCTTAGATCTTCATGCTTTGTCCTTTTCTGACATTTTGATTTTTTTTAACAATAGCCTATCTGAACATCTGAGAAGCTACTATACTTGAGCAGGAGTCAGGCGGGTCAGTATTGAACTTTCAAGTGAGAATGCAAGTGCAAAGATCTGTCTGTCCCAGTGTTGTAAGGGCGGACAGTAAGCTACCTCTAGAGAGAAACCATTGGGAGTGTCAGAGAAGTGTTGATCAGTTATGAAGGCATCACACAAGCAGACTGTTCTTTTTTTAGGAGCAGTTCTCTGAAGTCCTGGATGCTATGTTTGAGGTGCTTGTCAAGCCCGAGGAGCATATAATAGACCAGGGGGCTGATGGGGACAACTTCTACGTCATTGAACGGTTTGTGCCGAGTCGAGCTGCTATAAGAAATAGATTTTTATGTTATGTTATTGTCATTCTATGTGTAATTCTGTTTTGTAGTACATCATGAATGTGTTTTTTTCTGTTGTAGTGGGGTGTATGATATTCTGGTAAAAAAGGATGGAGTAAATATCTGTGTTGGTAAATATGACAACAAAGGCAGCTTTGGGGAGCTGGCCCTCATGTACAACACACCACGGGCCGCCACTATCATTGCTAAACAGCAGGGGGCACTGTGGGCTCTGGTGAGAGACGTTGCAACCTTACTGTATATGTGACTCCATAAGTAGGCCCACAGCTTGGCTGTAGTTTGGTGTCTGATGTATCTGTGTATGTTTTCTAGGACCGTGCAACATTCCACAGGCTGATTGTTAAAAATAACGCCAAAAAGAGGAGAATGTATGAAGCCTTTGTTGAAAGTGTACCTCTTCTCAAGAGTCTTGAGGTGCCGACTCTGTTTTTCTTTATGTGTCAGTATGTGTGGTGTGTGTGTGTGTGTGTGTGTGTGTGTGTGTGTGTGTGTGTGTGTGTGTGTGTGTTGTTGAAAGTGTACCTCTTCTCAAGAGTCTTGAGGTGCCGACTGCCGTGTGTGTGTGTGTGTGTGTGTGTGTGTGTGTGTGTGTGTGTGTGTGTGTGTGTGTGTGTGTGTGTGTGTGTGTGTGTGTGTGTGTGTGTGTGTGTGTGTGTGTGTGTGTGTGTGTGTGTGTGTGTGTGTGTGTGTGTGTGTGTAGGTGTAGGTGTGTGTAGGTGTAGGGGAGCACTGACTTGGCTGACTGTCTGTTTTATTGACAATGCCCTGTCTCATTTCATGTTCAAAATATATTAAATGGTTGTAAATCCATGATTTCAACCTATTTCCTGACCTGATAAATGTAAAAATTAGGATGAACGTGTTTTGAATATGACAGAGCAGTTTGATTTGAAATATTAGTGCAAAATAGACCACAAGATTAATATTTTATTATTTATTTTTGTATGTTAATAGACTGGGATTATTGTGAATCTTCATTGTATTGCACATTTTTCTGTCTTACCCAGTTGTCTGAACGAATGAAGATTGTGGATGTATTGGGAATGAAATCCTTTAAAGACGGAGAGCTGATTATTTTGCAGGTACTGCCATTTAATTTCCTAAATGCATTATGACATGAATGCTTGTATGGTCTCAGAATCTTTTGTATCTGTTGTGTGCAAAATGTTTTCTCTTCTTTCAGGGGGATGAGGCTCATTGTTTTTACATTGTGGAGTCTGGTGTCGTCAAGATTATGATGAAGAGCAAAGTAAAATAAAAGTTTTTCCCTCTCTTAGTTAGAACATGTCCCATTTAACACAAATGAAATTGAATGAACTTACCATGTCTTGTCTTGTCAAGAAAGAAAGAATGTGTTATATGAAAGTTCACATTCAGTCACATTCTGTCCTTACTTGGCAAGCTGCTGTACATTCCAGCTTTCTAAGAGTCAGAGGCAGTGTGGAACTTGGTGGTTTGGATTCTACAGCTTTCCAAATTTGGAGATTTCCAAGCCGATTCATGGCAGCGAATTATAAAAATATAGTGTGGTTGGTGGTTGGGATAGGGAGGTGTCAGGCTTGAGCTTATGGGTTTGAGAGACTAGTTGCAAGCTTTAAGCCTTGTGTTTTTCTTTAGACCAAGGCAGGTCCAATGGCCAATGAGGAAGTGGAGATTGCCCGCTGCTCCAGGGGCCAGTATTTTGGGGAGCTGGCACTAGTCACTAATAAGCCACGTGCTGCATCTGTGTATGCAGTGGGAGAGACCAAGTGCTTGGGTAAGAGTTTCACATAAACATGCATAAACAAGAGACTGAAGTCTGTTATTTTTACTCCAGCCCATAGCTGTCACTTGCTGTGTGCTAGTTTAAAAATAATGAAGAAATCCATAAGAAGAACTACTCAAAGGTTCACAATGTTAATTCATTCTTTTCTGCTCTCTTTCCTCTGTCAGTGATGGATGTGCAGGCATTTGAGCGTCTGCTTGGTTCCTGTAAGGAGATCATGAAGAGAAATATTGCCTCCTACGAGGAGCAGCTAGTGGCCCTCTTTGGCTCCAGCGCTGACTTGCGGCACTAGCATGCGGATGTGAATTTTTGCAATGTCGTAGCAGGCAACCTTTTTTGTGACATGAAACAGCTTAATTCGATCTTTTGTTTGTTCCATCAGTGTGTTCGCAGAGATAACTAAAATTGTAGGATTTTTAAAAAATGGTAGCAGTAATACCTTCCTGTGCTGCGGTGCTTAGTGAGTGGTTGCACATGATCCTTTACCACCACCATGTAGCATGTAAACCTTCATTTATAACTTTTCTGTTACACTTTTTAGGGTTCTGGTCTGTTGACATTCCTAATAAACACATTCATACAAGTAAGAGATCATTTTGTTTACTAAGGTTCTTTGGCTGGTCAGCATCTGCTCTTTCAGCCATCAACTGTGTAATGCAGAAGATCGCCAGACTTGGAGCTCTTGTCAGAATTTAGGGTTTTCAGGCCAGGACTGGAAAAGACAATCACCCAAAGGTGTTTCATGATCTGGGATCATTGTAGTCTGCCACTGATACTACAGATTTAAATAGAAGAAGCATGTTTTTTGGTCATGGACCATGGTAATTTCCACATAAGTGTTTGCATATTTTTTCCTAATAGGAACACAGCAACTTTTTGGAAAATAAGTGTTCATCTACCCCAGTTTCATAAAATGATACATTACATACCCTTCACTTAACATTACTTATTCAATAATATTGCATATATAGGTATAACTATAGGTATAACTTTTTGATGATTGAATTTTAAATTGTGCTCGTGTGTGGGTGCGCATGCGCACATTGCATGTTTATCCCATTGTTTCTACCAGCCCATGGACTGCAGAAATGATCTTTTAGCTTATTCTGTTACAAAGCATCTCTTCTCTTTATGATCCCTGCTTAGCATAATTTTAATAATAAAATGGGATTCACCAGTTTGCCTATAGCAAAAAGGCTAACTGGTGTCACTCACTTCCAATGAATTATTACTGCTCACAAGTCAGACTGGGTTATTGCACACACAAAGAAGATAAGGGTATCCTACCTAATTCAGGGGTAGGCAGCAAATTAGTTATTTTCCCAAAAGGTAATGCCAGTTGTTGCTGGTACACAAAATGCTGATGAGACCACCAGATGGTTAGCCTGGCCACACCCACTTAAATCTCCATTCAGGGAGATAATAGGGGGATTCAACTTGATACGTCTTAAGACGACTGCAAACGTGATGATTTCTGAGATTCTGATATGTTTTCAACCATGATGTGTGAACATCAGAAGCTCAGAAATAATCACATTTGCAGTCATCTTAAGACGGCTACATCATGTCGAATCCCACTAGTAGTCTGGAACACCATATTTCACAGTTTCCTTCAGACCCTAAAAACCAATCAGCAAGGAGGGGGAAGACGCTATAGTTTTGCCATTAAACGAGGCTATGGTAAACGGTAGCATCAACGCCTATATTTATTTGAAGAGACCCTATGCAACTTACTGCAGGAGACGATCGCTCTTTGTTTACATCTGGAAGTCTGAGACGAAGAACCACGCTTGCAATTTATATATTTAAATATAGCCTATATATGTATAAATATACACGCTAAAGCTGTCAGGGAAGCTCTGCAGAGAAAATGCAAGCATAAAACGAGCGAAAACGAACAACGAAACCGAAACCAGAGATGAAATCGCCAATCCTGCATAGTTCCTCTTTAAAACAAACTGCCAATACTGTTTATTGTAGCTTGTGAAGTTTAGGCAAAGTAGGAAGTAAAATTAGGAGGAATCCCTGATCATTGATTTAAATCATTGGTCCAGCCTCACCAAAGTTAACCCAAGACTACACCCTTCACCATGCAACTGATGGAAATGTCCCCAATTGTGAGTACCAAAACTCTTCACAAAGTGAGTAAGTCTAACCAAGCTTACAGATTCTAATCATTCTGTTAAAATGTTATTATTGACATTAATCTTAGTCAGGGTAAGCTTGTCTAGGATCTGAGTGAACAACAGAACAAGAACCAGGCATAAGGAATAAAAACAAAATGGATCACAAATTGTCAATGTTTTTTATTATTATTTGAGTAACAAAATGTGAAGTGCCCAGAACAACCCATCCAAGAGCTGCCAGCCTACATACTAGCTAGTATTTACATCACAAACAATAACGTCTCATGTTAAATGTTTGTCTCTGTTTTGTCTCATCCAGTTCAGTCTGCAGTATGACATTAGGAGGGCATCTCTGGGGCTCCAACCATTTTGCTTAAAAGTTTAAATATTTAAAATATTTACAGTCCAGCCATCCAAACTCCAAAATCCTACTGCTGCTCATCTGATGCGGTGTGAGGCGAAAAGTAAACCTGGCTTAGTAGCAGAGTGGAGTCTGGAGCAGTGTAGGTGATGGTCTTTAAAAAAAAAAAAAACATCTGCGGTCAATTTCCTCAAAGGAATTTTCACCCAGTCATTTGTACATAATTTCTATACTGAAAACCCAAAATGTATTGTACATGGTTATTAATATTCCGTTTGTGTTTTATTGAAGCCAAAAATCTCTGTAGAAGGAAGAAGCAAAAGAAGTAAATCCACTTTGATGGTCATTTCTTTGTTCTTCAAACATCCTGATTTTTTTCCATGTAGTTTGTAGAAAAAAGGAACAATAAAATAACACCACCAATAAATACAAATACAGCAGAGAAATGATCAGATAAGACTGTACATCGTCTGGAGCAAGGCTCCGTGTTGGCCTTTCCCTGAGCTCCTCAGAGAAACACACAAACACCAGGCAGGAGAGACTGGATTAGGGAAAAAATATGAGAAAAAAAAAATTACGAATGATAGAAAAAGATAATGTTCCATCGAGACGGACTTAAATTCTCAGGGACTCCCAGCTCCAAAAACGTGCCATTATCTTGATGAAAAGTGTGTCCATGAAGGTGTAGGGGGTAGGGAAAGGCAGCGAAGGCGACTGTGCAAGATATCCAACATGTCACACAGAAGTGATGACGATCATGAGGTGCTGTGGACAGATACTGGAGATCCTACTCAGGAGGTCTGGCGCAAGCCGTGACAAATGGCTCTCAGAGAACTCGCATGGCGGAAAGATCTGAAGCACATAGGCCGGCTGTAGGGGGAAAGACGGAAGGGCTCACTTAATTCTCTTTTATTCAGATACCAGGGATGCCAGATTAATTTACAATGCACATTTAATATTTTAACTACAATAGTGACTGGAAGGGAATATACACACAAACAATGTTTACACCACTGTACAATCATGGGTATCAACAATAATATACGGCTGTCTACTCACCTGATTGGAGCCTGGGTTTGGGATGTTGATGATTCCTGCTGCCAGCTTAGCCTGCAGGTAGTTTATGAAAGCTGTTCGGAGGAACTGGGTTTGACTACGGACATCATCTTGGTCACGCCCACAAGGCATCGCTAGCAACAGGCAGAACTCACTATCTCCCTAATGCAAAAAAAAAAGGTTGATGTTAATTCAAAACATTAATTTTCAGAAAAAAAATCACACACTCATCAGCAAGTAATATCACATACTTCAGGCTACTTTCTGTTACATGGCGAGACACAAAAAAAATCTTACAGTCATCCTTCGAGCCACACTCTCAAGCTGTGATGCCTCTAATCTCATTCTCTGGACGATGCGCAAGAGAGCACCTCCTTCTTGCAAGGGTAGAGAGCGCACAGCCAGGGCCTTGTTTCCATACACAAAATGTAACTGGACCGCAGCAGTGTCATTCTTCAGAGCTAACAAGCCTTGCCAAATAATGGGATATTTCTATGGAGAGAAGACCAGATACACAAGGATTAAAGATTAGGGATGTGCATTTCTGGCCAAACTGTTATTCAATAATTATTGAAAGTTAGTTGAATATTAATACTACTAATACAGTACATGTTACACTTACACACACACACGTTTTGTAACCGTAACTGTAAAGTATACTATGAAATACTTTTACTCTGTCTTACCGTTAAAAGTTGCACCATGTTCACAGACTGGTGTTCCATCGGTTCCCCTTTACCCTCGTTTAGTGTTTGGCTGCGGTCTGGATCTTGAGGAGCCTTCCAAACACAATCAAAATTCATTGGGACATTATAATTTTTCATATTAGCTTATACATAATATACATATGTTTGTAGGCCAAGCAGAAAAGCTTTTAGTACCTGTGTAGATGCAATGTGGGGAGCTTGGCTGATGTTTAAAGGTGAATTCTCTGCAAACTGTGAAGGGACACTTCTAATATTGGTATACACAGCTGGGTATTCTGAGAATGCTGGGCTCGTTCCTGATGTCAGCAACTGAATCCGTTGAGGCGAGGCAATGGCAGGCATAGCTCCACGGATGCCTATAATTCCCTCTTTTGTGACCGGTGAAAGTGGCCTGTTAACTTCTGATGATTTCAAGGTGTCCTTCTCAGGAATATTTTTGGCCAGCAGGTGAGCTCTTGGGGACAAGGAAGCAGTTATGCTGGTGGCGCTGGACGAAGATGGGACAGGCTCAGGACCTTGGTGCAGTTCTGTTGCAGGGCGCTCCCCCTGCTGGTGGTGCATGAGCACACGCATATCCCTCTGTGCAATGTTGTAGCGGTCTAGTGACAGGCCACTGTGTAGAGCGCCACGATATTCTTGTGGCAAGGTTTCTGGCTTGAGGGAAGTGGCTGCTGGTCTTCCCAAGGCCTGGTATCGTCTTGCATCCTCTTCATTTGCCTCATGTGCCCTTGCATTGCCAGGATTGACCTTTAGAACCATATCTCTGCCTCCCCCTGCCTGAGGAGATGTTGGGCACTGTTGGGGAGGCCCCGACCATGGTGATGACAATTGATCAGAATGCATTCCATAATTCATCATAGCCAATGGAGGAGTGTTAACTCTAACATCTCCTTGAGACAAGTGTCCAATTGGAATGGTCTGGCCGACACGGTGTGGTGACATTCTCCCTATGCTTCCATGACTGCTGTGTGGAGGCATGATGACTGACTGTTCTGGGTGATGGACGTTTGGGACATATTGCGACATGGGCGGTAAGCCAGAGGGTAGGACCACAGGCATGGCTTTTGGAGAGGAGGAGCCAATAGGAGACACTTTGGTAAAAGGAGAATGAGGGTGGCCAGATTTGCGAGGAGAACGAGGCTCTTTAATCCCACTGAGGTGAGATGGACCTCTATCAGTAGGAGTGTTGGGTAGGAACCCAACAGGATTGCCAGCTGACGATGGAAGATGAGGGCTTATGGCTGGACTTATGGCAGATGCCCAGGGGGGTTTAGCCCCATCACTGAGAGGTTCTGCTCCTTCTGCTTTCTTTGGATGCTTCATAAGCATAGGAAAGTCTGAGTGATGGTAGCTCATAACCTGTTGATTGCCACCAGATTGCTGCAACCTTTTCACAACTCCACTTTGACCACCTGCTTGATACGCATCCATCTTGTCCAAAGAATTTTCTTGTTTGGTAGAGACACCTGATTGGGTCTTGTGGGAATGTCCATGATCTGAGGGAACAAGAGGACACTTGGCACTAGGAGCCTGGGCATAATGATCTGGTTTCATCTGAGGCATGGAAACCAGCTGTTGAGATTCCATGTCTGCAGGACTAGCTGGAGGAATCTGGCTAATCTTTGCACTTATCCTCTGTGGTCCTTCCATTTTTTGACCAGAGTGACTAAGCACTACCACACCCTCTGACGTGTTTACCCTCAAGCCAGGACTGGGCCCTGTACTAAGAGTTGCACTTTCAACTACAAAACGTCCAGCATTTCCACCTTCATCTCCCACAGTTGCTCCATGGTAAGTGCTACTCTCCTCCATACTGGTTTGAAACATTTGTTTGGGAAGTTGTTTTTCCACATATGGATTATTTCTTGGGATATTTGCCTTTTCCTCAGATTCGGGAGTGTTACAGATACGACTTATGACTGAGGTGGCAGTGGAAGCAATGACAGAAATCACAGTTTTCTCACCAAAGAGCTGTTTGGTCTCTGTAGATGGAAGAGAGCCTGGGGACCGGACAACAGGTTGAGCAGGCAAATATGAATGCCGACTTTCTGGCAGAGGGGTTTTATTGGCTACCATATCAGATGGAGACTCACTCTCTCTTGGTGGGTGGGTAAGCATGGTCCCTGGTGCGGTGTTGGTGCCTGAGAGGGGGATATTTTTAGGCTTCATTAGAATTTTACGCAAGTCACTGTTACTTGAGTCAGGGTCATGGGTTTCAAGTCCTGGTGACACTGTTTGATTTTCTCCTTGAGCTACTGGTACCATTGGGGTCTCCCTAGACTGATTAAACCGGTCTGTTGGAGAGAGGGGAAGCTTGCTACTGTGTGAGGGTTTGATGCATAAAGATGTTGGAGAAAGAGGGGTACACTCATAGGGCTGTGGTGGTTTAAGAATATTTGGACTTTTATTCACAAGACCCGCAGATCTTACATGTGTGGGTTCATCATTGAGTGGTTCTTCAGAAATGCCGTCTGTTGGATGTGACACATTTAATGACGCATTCAATTTTGAAGGGGAGGTTATAACTATTGAAGTTGCCGATGGATTATCTGCAACTGCATTAGTGTCTATAACTGGATCTGGCACACTCATTTGCGTGCTGTCAGGTTCTGCTACACTATCTTTAACAGAATCTTTTCTGCTGGCAGCAGGCTTCTGGGTTTTTGACCTCTTAGTTGTTTTAGCTCTGCCTTTAGCTCCTTTCCTAGGAGTTCCTGATGGACCTGTCTCCTCCTGAATAGGAGCACTGCCTAAACTAGGTTCCACAACCTTAGAATCAGTTACAAATGGCTGGATTGCTGGTTCTGACTCCATAACAGTGTTGGTGGCAGGCTCTTGTGGCAATGCGCAGGAAGGCTCTTCGGATGTAATGGAATCAATAGCAGCAGCAAGCTCAGTTTCACTAGCAGGATTAGCAGGTTTCTCAACTATAGTTGGAGGCTCCGGTTCAACTGGAGGTGGAACCACTGGACTAGGTGCTTCGGTTGTAGGGCTTTTGAATGGCTGGGGGCTGGGACCCTCTGTAAGTTTAGCAATGTTTTCTACAGCTTGCTCAAGTTCAATCTCACGAGATAGAAGAGATTCAGCTGGGTTGGTGATTATAGAGTCAGATGGTGCCTCATCATTATCACTTTGTGTAACTTCATTTTCTTGAGAGCTTTCCATAGCTTGATCTTTGGGCAAAAGTTCTGTTTTTTTGTTCAATTCCTCCATCTCAATGTCTTCTTCACCAGTCTGAAGCATTGCTTTAACCTCAGTCATGTCCAACCTGATTCGAAGATTCTTGAGAACAAGGGACTTGTCTTCAGTTGGCAATTTTGTATTCCGAATTAATCTTGCTGCTTTAGACCTTCCCCCACTCTTTTCAGCTTGGGGAGATTCCTCCACAACTGGGGGCTCAATAGGTTTGTCACTTTTGTTCCCAGTAGCCCTATCTGTAACAACATTATCTTTTTGTTGCCCTTCTTCTGTGCTCTGTTTTGGATTCTCTGTGGTTTTCTCTCCTCCTGGGGAAACAAAATCACTTTGGGGAGCCGAATCTGGCACATTGATATCCTCAGAAAGATCAGCCTGCTGGCTGGTATCAGAAAGTTTGTCTGCTTTCTTGCTGGAAGTGCTAGACACAGGTGCTTGACTTGTTTGTTGTTTCTGTGAGTGAGGAGAATGTTTACCTTTTGAAGATTTCAAGACATTTTCACTGTTTCCTAATTCTATGCCCTCAATCTCTTTCGTCTCAGCAATTTTTGACTTCAGAGCTGATGCATCCTCTCCCTTGGATCGATTCTTAGGAGGGCGTCCTCGCCTTGAGGCTATTGGTACAGCAAGTATGTCCTGCTCTGACTGCTGTAAATGTGCCACTTCCTTGTCCCCTCCTCGTTTCCTAGTTGCACGTGGTTGCTCTACTTCCTTACTGGGCTGTGCAGTAGACTCATCTTCAACTGGAGTGGCATACACAGACTTTACATTTCGTCGCCTTCGCCTTTGTTCTGTAACCTGCTCCATCTCTGGGCCCTGTACAGGAGATTTACTTGACGACTTCTCTCCCCGTGGAGAAGAGGCACGTTTCGACTTCTCTCGATCAATCCTCTCGCTCTTACGAGTGGCTTGTTTATCAGCACTACTTGGGGATGCCAAAGGAGCTACAGGCATTGTTGGAGATGCCTTGGTCTTCTTACTTTTAGATTTTTGTGGTGGCGAGACTGGCTCCCCCACAGACAAAGTATCAACAGAACTATGGTCAACCTCCTGCTTGACTTGTGGTTCATCGTCAATGGGACTAGATTCAGTTTTCAAGGTCTCTATGTCTTCAACAAGGGTTGGGGAGGCAGAGCTGGGAAGATTAGAAACCTCAGGCTCAGGTTTTAGTTCTAACTCAACACTGGTCTCTGTTACTTCACTAGGCTTGTATTCAACACTAGATATTTGCTCCTCATTCATGTCTTTTTCACTTTTGATTGATGGTTCAGTTTGTTCATAGTTAATTGGTTCTTTTAACTCCATCAACTGAGGTTCAGATAATACAGGGCTGATGGAGGGCTGCTCTTCCTCTTGCATCTGCTGTTGTGGAGGCACAGGAGTCTTTTCACATTCATTTTCTTCTTTCACACAAAGCACGGAAGACTTGGGTGAATTACTTT
The DNA here is from genome assembly GCF_963854185.1 of Sardina pilchardus. Lineage (NCBI taxonomy): Eukaryota > Metazoa > Chordata > Actinopteri > Clupeiformes > Clupeidae > Sardina > Sardina pilchardus. The sequence goes on along the minus strand of NC_085002.1, from coordinate 32,508,403 downwards.
GCACAATGTTTTTCTCCAATGGTGGTGACATCTCTTTAGCTGGCTGGGCCACTAGCGCCAATGGGAGAGGCAGAATAGGACTAACTGGTTTTGTTTCAGAGTCTAAAGCCGGTTCAATGGCAGGCTGAAAAACTGGCTGAGGCTGGTCTTGTGACTCTTCTTCTTGTGGCTTATCCATTCTGCTGCCATCTATGATTTCTTCTCTCTTGATTTCCTGCTGAGGTTCTTTGAGTTCTTTAATATTTTTATGTTGCAACCGTGTCAGCTCCAAGAATCTGCTATGAAACAGCACAACTGGTTCCGAATCAGCTTGTCCTTCCACGGCACCTTGCTGAGTAGATTGGTATCCAATACTTTGTTCAGAGTCCTCATGCTTTCGTTCAAGGTGCTGAAGGCGTCTTGAATCTTGTTCAAAAATAGAACTATGAAGAAAACGAGAAGCAAAAAGTTCTCTACGCTCCTGCTCCTCTGGCTTTGGATCCTCCTTCCGGTCATCAAGTTTATCTTCAGACTCACTTCTAATTTTCTTTTTCTTCATGTACCATGAGGGTGTTGGCCGTGGTGTTGACTCAACCTTCTCTGTATCTTTCCGACTGCGAAAACTAGCAAAGTGGGAGTCATAATCTAAGAAAGACCAGTTGTCTTCTCTAGAGGACGACAGAGACTTTGCCCTCTCAAGCAGAGCTTTAGTGTCAGGTGTAATAGTCTGGTCCAGTGCAAAGGAATAGAACTTATTTCTTTCCAGAGAGGTGGACAACTTTGACTCAGACAGCCTATCCCCTCTCTGCCTCTCTGGAAGAGAGAGAGATGTAGATGGCATTGGGGAGCTTGATTTGTGTTCTCGATCTTCTTCAGAATCTGACCTTACCTCCCCAGGCTCCAAATCATGCCAGAGGCCATATTCCAAATGCTTGTGACCAAGCCGTTTTCTTCCAGAGAAACTTAGATCAGGTAACAAATCTTGCTTCAGCCTATTCTCCCAGCGTTTATGAGCATCATCTACACTACCATGTAAATGAGAGCTAATTTTAGCCATTTGTGTGGTGTGTACTCTTTTGACGGATAGTTCTAGGTCTGGGTGAACAGTTTCTTCAGATTTTGGGAGCTCTTTAACATCTTTGACAGTCATGAGATGGGGCATATCGATAATTTCTTCTTCTGTGTTTTGGGAGGATTGTTGTGGTTTCGGAGAATTGGCATTAATCCATTCTGGATCTTCACTTTTTGGCCGGAAGCTCCTGTATACACGCTCTCTCTTCGAGCTCATATCCAACTCAAAAGTGTCTTGCTTCTTGTTTCTCGATGATGGAGAATTGTCTGTTACATCCTGAGGTGGTTTCCCTACCTCATGCACTAAACTGCGATGTTCTAGGTCTTCGGCATCCAAACTCTGAGGACTACCTGGCTTTCCAAGTTTATCAGGCTCCTGCAACTGTTGCCGTAGTCTGCGGTTTTGTTCCATTTGTTTACGATAGCTCTGGGAAAGATCTATGTCAAGAGAGATATATTCTTCCCTGCTTTTGTTTTCCTGATCAAGAGTCTCATCGTGTGAGAACCTTCTAGACACACTAGGACCAGACAGGTTCTTCCCAGAGTCATGATCATCAAGATCTGATGGTTCACCTTGCCGTACCACTGAACACAGACCTTGCCCTCTCATACTAGACATAGAAGATGAATCTTGATCCTCTTTAAGACTGTAATGACAAGTCCCCCTTTCCACCTTGGGCTTTAAATGTTCCCTCTTCTGTGTATCTTTTTCAAGTGCCTTTATATCTTCTGTCTCTTTTGCAAGAGTTGAATTTGATCCAAACTCTGGGGACTGGATGCCCTCATCCTCCATTCTACTCCTCTTCTGTCGGATGGTTTTCCCACTAGGATCACCAAATCGCCTTTTACGAGCTGCTAAACGGTCTGACTCCAGAATCAAATCTTTCCCTTCACTTCCAAGATCAGATTTTTGATGTTTTTTCAGTCTGCCTTTTCCTTCTCTATCTGATGAATCTCCTTTAACTGCATCAAGTCTCTCCCCTTTTTGGGGCTCTAGACGGGACATTTGTTCGGAAGGTGAGGGCTCGTTTTCACCCTTATATCGAGATTTTTCAGGACCATCTGTGTCTGAAGCTTTCCCTTTATTTGAGTTAGCATCCAAAGAAGCCTCTTTGTCAGTTTCTGAATGTGAAACAGGAGACGGCATTTTGCCCCTTCTTGACTTGCCTCTCTCCCCTTTCTCCTTATCTCCCTTGTCCTTGCGTCTCCCTCGCCTGCTTCTTTCAGCGCCTCCAACACGTTCCATCTCCACTGACTCCATTTCTCTTTCAAGACCTTCAGTTTTATAATCCACTGGGGACTTTTCAGGCTTTTCAAACTGTGCCGGGGGAGGGGACAGTGAGCTACAGCTGCCACTTCGCTCTGAAGAATGCCGATAAACCCGCCGTTCAGTCTCTCTTGGGACGCGCTCAGAAGGAGATGGTGAAGCACTAGGAGTTACAGGACGTCTCTGATGAGAGGGGCTCCATCTACCACGGTCAGCTTCAAAACGCTCACGCTCTCTCTCTCTTTCCCGCTGAATGTAGGTGTACTTGCGCATATCCTGCTCAAATGGGTCACGGTAATCTCTGTACTCCCTGGGATCTTCATGAAAGCGAGGGTCATAGTGTTCACTTGGATAGTGGTCTAGTTCAGAGTAACGATCCCGGCTTCTGCCAGGGAAATCACGGCGAGGATCATCAGTGTAAAGACCTGGAGTTCGCACATTTTCGTAGTATGCCCGCTCTGCTGGGAATTCATGAAAAGGAGGCCTCCGTTCCTCTCTGCGAAAGGAAATTGGGTGGAGTTTAACAGCTGATCATCTTACAGGTGATAAACACCCAAAGCATATTCTGTTTAATTAAAATTTAAAAAAAAAACAATCACTGAGTGAAAACCACCTAAATAGAAATAGAAACAGTTCATTTAAAAACGTTTCATAAACTTTTTTTGTTGAGGAGAGCTACCATTTTACTCATGAAATTTACCATGTAAACATAGATTCTTACCTCCTCTCTGTTGGGATTTCATAGAAGTCCCTTATGTCTTGCCCAGAGGCTTGCATGGACCGATAGAAGGCCATCTGACTCTCTTGACTGGCAAAATCAACCTGCAGTAACAAATCACTTGGTGAAATACTAATATCACATACAACTGTTTACTTTTGCAATCAAGGTTAATTAAACAACTTATTTTACCAAATGTTATGCATGTTATGGAACTACAACTTTGCATAGGCAATTTCTGATTTGTGACCCTCCAAGGCAAAACCAGGCATTTTGTGTTCGATGCTATGATGAGAAGATTCACGATAAACAAACATAAGGGCTAAAATGTTGAATTTCACGTTTTTGCTTAGTTCGACAGTATAGAGTCTACACTTTCATATCGTGAACACATTTTACGGAAAAAACATAAGTTTTGACTCTTAAACCCAGTGAAGATTCAACACATTAGCAGCACATTCCAGTTAATGCTTTAATGCTTTCCAATAAACAGACTTCTAATGGGGGTGGCACGGTCCACGTCGCTTAAAAAGGTGATTATCTCCTCTTCTGGCATGTCGTGACGGGAGAACCATGTCAATTTTGAATGTGGTTATCTTCGAGATAGTTTTTGCTATACCCTCGATATACATATCGTTGGAAAGCTTAGTTTAATTATGGCCAATAGCTTAATTTTGTACATTTTACCAAAGCAACTGATTTAATCTTGCAGGGTCACATTTATTCACACATCAAACCATAGTTAGGCTTACTTTAATTTTGTTGCCACCAATCTTCCAACCTTTGGTCTCTCTAACAGCTGCTTGGGCAAAGTCGGTATTGTTGTACAAAATGAGAGCCATCCCTTTCAATCGGTCAAACACTACCTGGAATTGAAAAGTACAAAGAATGTGAAAATATTACATTTACAGGTATTTGATAGATATTTAGGAATCTACTTGAAGAGGATAAGAATAATACCGACCTTAACCACATGCCCATAGCGACAGAAATGCCTGGTGAGGTACTGTTCTGTGATGTTGGAGGACAAACCATCCAGCCAGACACATGTTGTGGGCATACTCTTCCCAAAACCAAGCTGAAAATACAAATGAAGTCACGGTCAAAGTCAAGGTTAGATGTATTGCCATATAGTGTAAGATACACAATAGGAATTCTTTACAGCCATTTCACGTATGGGTATGGTTGACAAAACATACATTAAAATGGACATAAGACAAGACAATACTGAAAATAGATGCTGAGGTAGTAATGTTGTGCTGATGGTGGTGTTATTCGCCATGGCAAACCATTCTATGCATTCGCCAGTAGGTAGAGAATATGCATTAATGATATAGTCAGTGCACCCTGTAGCCTCGTTAAGGTTTGCACAATGGGGAAGGCGGATCATGTGTTGTAATCAGTCATAATGGTGAAGGGGTATGTATGAACAGGCACTGAACTACTGCGGGATTGTACACTTTGAACATATGCATAGGAGTATAGATATGATCAAACCTTTAGTCGGTTGGCTCCTAGGTATTCTCCATCCATCTTCTTTATAGCCTTACAAACACTGGCAATATCAGAATACTGCACAAAGGCATACTGGGGAACACCATTAACCCTTTTGATGTCAATGTCCTAGGAATGAAAACAACGACCGCCCATTAACCATACAACCAATTATTGACAACATTTTAATGCTTTCCAATAAACAGATTTCTAATGGGGGTGGCACGGTTCACAAAATCTACGGTTCGGTTCGTATCACGGTTTAGGGTCACGGTTTTTGGTTCGGTATGGTACGGTTCTTGTTGTTATTTTTTCTTTCAATCTTTAACACTCCAGAAACATATTTCAGCATATATAGCTTAATCATCCACAATTAGGCTAGAGTATTTAAAGAATAGTTATCATGTAATAATGCACAAACTGAATTGGACTTCACATAAAGCACATTATTGTCTGTGGAAACTTTAAGCTTCAGTTGAGATTTTGATACAGCAAAAGGGAAGACATTGATGATTTCAACAATCTTTTCATTTATTTGGCAAAAGAGAGAGAATGTGTAGCATATTGCCATCTGCAGGAACGTATGCCCCTTTTTGACGCACAAAGACAGAAAGTGTAACTCTTAGCTTAAATTAAAAGCGGAATAACAATTAGGAGCACTTGAGACTCGGCGCAGTAATATCCTCACTCCAAAGTGAAACTGAAAGTGCAAGAGTGAGGGTATTACTGCGCCACACAATATAGTTATCCCTCTTACCTGCTTAGAAATGCACCACGTTTTATTTTGTCTCACCATAATTGGTCGTGTGACTACTCCTGTAACTGTATTTTAATAGGGAAAACATGGAGGTGTTTAGTCGCTTCTAACTTCATCTCTGTTTGGATCCTAATGAATGAACTGGGCTAGCTAAGTGCTATCAAAGGGGCGCCGCGCACCAGAGCCAGTGAGTGCACGCATTGAAACGTGAGAGGTATGTATCAACTCGTCTTAGTTAAGGGAATAACGTAGTTTAATATGAAAAAACGGTGAAGTGTTTCTTCCTTTTAAACGGTCTACCTACACATTGGGGTGACGTCTTTTCAGATGACCTAGTATGTTCGAAGTGTTGGCAAGAGCATATTGAACACGTGTTGCACAATGTTTGCACACAGTCGCAGTCTTTTCTGTCGTCTTAACTCCTCTGTCATCTATAAGAGGCTGGCGCATCCTGCAACTCCCGGCACAGGCAGTCTTTAGTCCCTTTCCCACATAACTTCTAGAAGTTACCCGGACATATTTACCCAGGTAGAGGCACGACACGGACGTTTCCCACATGAGCTTTATGTCCGAGTGAGATACGGGTAATTGTGTTCACACTAGACCCGAGTAGGAGCCGCGAGGGGTGGGGCAATGTCAGCACTTGCAGGGGGAGGAAGATGACGCTAAATAAATGCGTTGTTGTGCCGTGTTGCCTGGATGATGCGAACTTACACCAGATCCAAAACATCATGAAACAACAGAAGTAGTTAGCTCGCTAGTCAGCGGGAGCTAGCATAGAGGAAAAAAATAGCTAACGCCAGGACCACAGTATAGCTCTACTTCAACCCTCTCTGGTATAAACATCCAAACAAATGAATAGAAAATAATGACACACCTGGAAAATATAAACAGCACACAGAGGTCTGAGGCTCCTTTCCAACTCCTACAAAAAGCAAAAATGCTAAATAACAGCGACATTAACTATTAGCTGTTAATTGCTAACCACTGTAATAAACAGCTAGTTGCAAGCTAATCGACAACACTTCAAGCTATTCACGTTTGCAAGGATAATCCTGCCTGTCCCGCAACAAACACAACAACGTGATTGCAGTTTAAATTTTTATTGTAGTACACAACAAAATGTCACTGTTTTCTGTACTCCGGTGTTCTCGTCTGTGTTCATACTGGTAGGGCAATGTTTATCGTTACCATGGCAATTTGTACTTTCTGCCTCGTGCTGCAAGCAGGCTGCAAGGGCGCATTTTTATACGTCATCGGTACGCCCCCCATCTCTACCCAGAACTGTGCCGGCTGCGTTCCCACCTAAGCGCACCCGGGTAACATCTAGAAGTAGTACTAGGGGGCTAGTAGGGTGATTTCCGGGTAAGAAAATACCCGAGTTTTGCGTTCCCACATACAGCCATCCGTTTGATATCCGTTTGACATCCGGATGTCTCGCTCATGTGGGAAAGGGACTTCTGTCTCTAGAACTTGCCATTTCTAAAGACTCGCGCGCAGCACTCAAAACTCTATACTCCTACTCTCGCGCGACAGGGAAACACATTGTCACATATGGGAACCAATTGCGCATGCCATAACTAGCCTGAACCGTAGGACCGTACGACGAATACACACTCCGAATCGTGACATGCCATTTGCACGGTTCGGAGCATTTTTCAAAAACCGTGCCACCCCTTATTTCTAATGAGTCACACAAATGCAATTTATTTATTTTTTTTAACTCTTTGGTAAGTCTTTTGTCCCAGATGGCTGGTTATCTGGTTTATTCGCATTATAAATATTTTAAACAAAGATCATGTCCTATTACACTATAACATACTTTCAGGCAAATCATACAGAGACATACCACTATCTCTCCAAAGCGCTGAAACACATCCAATAGCTGCTGGTAGTTGGTAGTCTTTTCCAAATTTCCAATAAAAAGAGTGCGAGTTGCCTTAGGATGAAATTCATCTATTCTTCCATCCAGTGGGCGGAATTCATTCTCACTTTCTGTCTCTGTAACATATATTACTGAATTTACAATACATATATAAATATAAAGCTGATATATTCAATTGGTCTGACAACAAAAGAATGCATGACTTCATCTCAATGGACCTTGCAACAAATTACATTAGCCTATTAATGTATGTAGATTTGTATAAGATTGGCTACAGGTATGTGTCATGGTTGGCATCTTGACTATAACATTGAATGGAGACACATACAAATTGATTCTGACCTGGGCCATTCCAGGCAGTGACCTCAATCATCATGCCGAAGAAGAGTTTTCCTTTGGAGACACTGAGTGCTTTTTCCTGGTCCTCCTGTTGCCTAAAGAAAACTAGTCCGTACCGTTCTTCAGACGCCCCATGGATCTGAACAGATGTCACCTTCCCATACTTCTTAAACTCGTGGAAGAGTCCGTCTTTCAAACTTGTGTCTAGGATGATTATTTAGCAAAAATTCACATTAATACAATATTTTTGTGCTTAACACAGAAGACCAATCTCACAGTGCGAGTCCAATTCTTTTCATGAAAAACAGAATGTTAAGTGAAAGAAACGGTGTGTAGATGAAGGAGTTTACCTGTAGAACGCACAGGTAGGTTCTGAACCCTAATGCCAAAACTTCTGCGAGGCTCGTCACCATCTATTGATAGGGGGGGAGGGGCAGGGGGTGCATGTGTAGCGGATGACTGCACTGAGCGTGCTCGTGACCCCCCACTGGAGCTGCTGTTGGAGTCACTGCTGCCAATGAAGCAAACAAGTTATTTATGTCAGGCTTTTTTGTTTAGAATCTGGTGGGAAAACTGTTGGAAGAAGGTGTTCCACTAATGAACACACATATCTTAAGGATTAAGGCAAGTGGGGGGGAAAAGAAATGCCAAAAGAAATCTTCTGGGCCAATTTATTTGAATAAGAATAAAGATGCAATGAAATCAGATGAGAAAGTGGAACTTTCTACTTCAGTAAAGAAGTATTACTACACTTTTTAAAAACACAAGCTCAAATGACGTACAAAAGTCTAGGGCCTATGCGAAATTGGTAACATACACAGATACCAGCAGAAAACATTCTTCGAACATCGTGTTAAACAAACTGGCATGAATAAAATTTCCCTTGGGTAACTTTCATGTAGGAAACAAAAAATATAATCTCCAAGTTTTACAAGTATTATTTCAGCTTACCTGCCACTACCCGTGCTGCTGGTGCTGCTTACAGAGTCCGAACTGGATGATCGCGAGCGCGACTGTGAGCGCGGCCCTCTGCTAGGGGAGACAGGGGCTCGTTTGGGGGAGTGGGGGTTTTTGGAAGTCTGGCCAGTGGTCCGCTGTGGCGAGGGATGGCGTGACTGCGAGGAGTGTGAAGACCGGCTGCGACGGTGGTGGTGATAAGTCCGGTCTACTCGCCGCCCCCGGTCATCACGGTAAGGGTCGCGGCGTGTGGCGCTGGACAGTGCAAAGGGGTCACGTATGCGTGACTCAAAGTGAGGCTCAGGGGCATCAAACCCACTGGCCATAGCACTAGCTGCAGTGCTAGAGCCCACAGCCGAGCTAAACATGGCACGGTCACGGTAATAGTCTGTGTTGTAGTGGCGAGGCCGGTCAAAGGCTGCCCCGCGCTCATGGTGACTGTAGGGACTATGGTCGTAGGTACGCTCTCGACTGTCAGAGCTGCTGTAAGACAAACAGACAAAAGATGGAGGTGTCAAAATCTCTGATACACAGTCGGTCCTCTTTTTTTTTAATATAAACTTTGTTTATGATGGTCTATGGCCATATAGATCAAATAAAATGTTATGTGCCGATACTTTGTTTTAATTTAATTCAATTTAATTTGAGCTTTGAGGTAGCATGTGCCCTATCAGCAGTGTACTGAAACAGGATGAAACTATGTACACAACTGCTGGCCCAAGACTTTAGATGAGCTAAACCTGACCTGATCCCTTTGCTAAGGAAACTGTCAGCAAAAGGTTTGTCTCATCTTAAAGAGCACTGCACTTACTGTCTTGAAGTTGCTCATGGCATGGACTTTTGTATAACTTAGTCAAACTGCTCTGACCCAGTGAATGTGACTCAACAGGGAGATCAATTAAGAAAACCCTGAAAGCTTTGTGAACAAACATATTAACTAAAGTTATTTCAACACGAAAACAGAGTTGAATTTTTTGCCACTATTTTTCACAAGTATTTAAATGTCACACTGTCCTTTATGCAAAACCTTCATTATTCTTATTATTGACAGAGTACCACAGTGAACAGAAATGAGTAAAACTGAATAAAAGACTTCATGGATGTGGTGACGCCTTCATAACTAAGTAAAAAAAATAAAAATAAAAACTGTAAGCTGGCATCTTTAAGATTTAACCCTATTCCTGATTATCAAGTCCTTTACTCCTTTACTGGCCTTGTATGGTGAAGACCCTGAACCTTCACAAGGTGACTACATAGAAGGTGAAAAGAACAAAGAAACCGAGTGTGACAGGACAGAGGGGATGAAGAAGACATGCCATTCAGCTACAAGTTCTAAGTTAGTGGGGGTGAGAGAGACAAGGCACACCTGGGTTAGCAGGGCAGAGAGGTAGGAGACAGAGAGGAGAGAGGGGTAGAGAAAGGGCACAGATGTATAGCGCAGGACAATACCAACCTTTTCAGAGCAGTAACTGAACCTACTAATCCAATATACAAACTAGGCGGAAAATTGTGTAAGCCAAAAAAGATTACAAAAAAATTCAAGTTGGTCAGGACGAAAAAAAAAAACTTGATGGCGGTTGGACCTTCTTTTTTCCAGATCATAGTGGAAGCCTGGGGTGGAGATAGTATTATCCAATGAAGCACCGGTTCTGGATTTACAGGACTGGTCATTTTCATCAGTGCAGAGAAAACGATCAGAAAATATATCCTCTGGGAACTCCAAAAAAAGCTTCGGAAGAGCGAGCCAAAAGTAAAACTTTTGCGCAACAAGTATATCCAATTTCATTTTAAGAACTGGTTATGGGGTAATCCAAATCTTAGTCCATAATTAGTTCCGTTTACAGTCATTTTCAAAACCTGTTGATAACTCAGTTTATTTAATTGGATTGGATCTAAAAAAAAATGTGATTGAGAGATAATTCCAGTCCAGTACTATACGTTTCCATCAGCATGGCAAAAATAAATAAAAAATCTTGCAGTGGGTTTATTCCATTTGAGGTAGATTCCAGATTCGTCTGAGCACACTAGTCAATCCAGAGAAAGACTTGCCTGAGCTCTAATTAAAATCCCATTAGTTTAAATGCAAATGTAGCAGGCACCTACATCCACATTGAACCACAATAATCCGTGATAGGGGCTTGCTGTTACATTCCAACATCCAGAGGGGTAAGTCCAGGTCAGGTATCTTCTCACCTCAGAAAGGCACGATGTCTTCAGATGTCTTCACAGACCTCAGGTGCAGAAAAATCCTCCATTTCGATCGTCTGCTTTTCATTTTTTTTAAAACTAATACGCTCCTGTAATAATTTGTGATAAACTAGCAAGTTACCATTCCTACAGGAGTGGTGACCCCACGGACCCTAGATGACGTACTCCGCGCATCACTGGTACATCCATGACACTCGCATACTGGACCTCCTCTCTCAACTGGCATAGAATCCAGAAGAGACATATCCAGACCTTCATCGTAACCATGAGAATAAAAGTAATCTCAATGACCACACGTGTGATGAGGGAAAATGGATAGAAGAAAGAAAAAAAATGATCCCTAATCTTATAGGTGTACCTGAAAGAAAACTACTTTCATGTTTAATCCACCAGGCACCGCGCTGCATTCCTGGACTGCGAGATCTTGGGTGGGATAGATCCAATTTTGCTGGGAACTCCTAATATCCAAACCACACAGGGATAATTCCACCATGTGTGATACATCCAACTCACCAGGGACGATAATTTTTCCACAAGCGTATTATCCAATTTGAAAGAAGGTTATGGGCTCACACTGCACATCCAACACATCGAATGAATACATATCACATCCACACATTCTTTCAAATGATAAAACAAATGGCCTTAGATAATTCCATGAGTGAAGTCAGGTCTCTGAGAATGAAGATAGAATCCCTAGATTTTGTTCTATGTCAAATTGAAATGGATTTGTTCTCCTCTCTTTCATAACCCAAAATATACACCTCTTTGATAGTGGGAAATGGTTTAACAGACCCCTCGGCTTCCCTTGCACTTCGGAAAGGGAGCCCTCGTCCACTTACCCGTCTATTCTGCGTTCATAGCGTCCCTCTCTGCCGTGGAGGGACACGGGGGGCCCATAAACAGGACCAACCGCAGCCCGTGAGAACCCCGAAACTTCCCTGGCGTGACTGCTAGAGGGAGGGTTGTCCTCCAGCCCTCGTACGGCACTGGGCACTGAACCGGGCTCGTTGTAATCAGTGCGTAGGTCCCGGTCACCCATCTTGTTGACAGCATTGTGAGCCTTCTGTGCACTTTTGATGTCCACAAAATCCACAAAGGCCGCCACCCCACCCTCTGAGCCACGTTTCCGCAGGACCTTAACACTCTCCACACGGCCATAGCTGGAAAAGAAGGGAGAGAAACGTTAAGTCAACTGGGGTCACACATTGCAAGTAGAACTCTTGCCCTGAGCAGAAGAAATGTTTTCCTCAGTGTAATAATTCAAGTTACTGTTGGTCAGATATCACTCAGGTCACCTCAGGTCAAGAGCACTTCACATACAAAGTCATTTATTTACATACAAAGTCATTTATTTTGGGGGAGAGAGATAGCCTAAACTTACTCCTATCAATGAATGCGGAGTACCATACAAGAAGGGAATTATTCTATTAGGCGAATACTATCTGATGTTTGATTTTTTGTTAATTCCTCATGCCTAATGGACAATTTGGTGAGACATTTAAACCATAATCGCAGACTTGTCATGTATTGACATTATTCTAGCTGAAAATTCTGTGGGGCAAATCTGTCCACGAGCTATCGCTGACGTCGTACGATGTAGGATGTAGGATGTTTTTCCTACTGCATCAACAAGAAAGACTGCTTAACGCCATTCAGTAAGCGCAAAATATTTGTTTCTTTTCGATTTAAAGTCAAAATGTGATAGCAGGCTACTAGAATCAGGCAACGTATCCGATGGTCCGGCGACCACGCTCGTATTGTACACAAACGTAAGGAAATGTCGACCAATGCCACCTCTTCATAACAAACCAGAAATAAAAACCAGTACCGTACAAGAACACGAAGAAATGTGGGTCTATAGAGAATGCACCCCTGATGTGTGGTATATTTTCATCACGTTAAAATATAAAGTAACCATGTGTAACTTCGGCGGTGTCGCTAATCAGCGTCTTCGTGCAGGGAAACAACTCTAAGGACAGCGAGGTAACGTTACAAGATGGCAAGACGACATTGCGCCGAACTAGGGATCAACAGAGCAAGCTGATTTATCCGATCAGCATGCAATGGGCCCTTCGTGTACCCGCATGGATTAAGCACTGCTTACAAAAATGTCCATGGTTATAACTTTTTGAAATATCATTCTGGCTTGAAGTAGGTTATTTCTTGTGTGAAACCAGCCGGTCCAACGGAACGTTCGGTTCCCTTTAGCTAACAGATGCTAGCTAGACGTAGCAAACGAGATGAATACCATGGCTGGTAAAGTGGCTAGCTAACTCGCTAGCCACCTAGTATCCACCTGGGGATAGTGAAAATCGATGTTTAATCTTTGAGGCTATCGTGCAAATATACTCCATGTGAAAGTGTATTGGTTTGTAAGAGAACATTTACGTTATAATGGAAACAACAACTCCCCCAAAAACAAATGTAGCTGTCATGCTAGCAAGAACGTCTCTTAGCACTCTTGCTACGAACTACTATGGCTAGCTTACTTGGGCTACGGTTAGCTAGCTCGTTGGTCTTAAAATTATCGTTTGGCTGCAAATGGCTGCTGGACCTAGCGCTACTGTTGAACCAAACTAAAGCGCGATGGTTGCACGAAAAAACACGTTATGAACATACTACAAGTGTTAACGTTATAGTATTGAATTTTGGAGGCTGTCCGAGTCCGATTTGTGTGCGGATATATGTTCCTTGCTAGCAACCCACTAGAAATGCTGGGATATAGCGCGGGCTGATTCCCTCTTGAAACCCTCTTGTGTAACTCACCGTTTAAAATGCTCAACAATTTTCTCCTCTCGAACATGTTCGGGTAAATTTCCCACCCAAAGGTGTCTGGTTTCCCGAACCATCCTGTTCGTTCTGTTTCCCGTCTATACTCATATGCTCTCACGTTTTTAATCTCAGCCGGTGGGAAGTCCGCCTTGCTAAACAAACGCCTATCGACTCGGTGAAAAAATGATCCGGGCCTTGCTAGTGAATCTAGCCCCTATCGAATGCGTGTGAACACTGATGACAGGAGCGCGCCGCGCGCAGTCCTACAGCTTTGACGGTGACTGTTCAGCTATCATTTCTCGTGACTAGCGCGTTCCCGTGATCATGCGACATCAAATCTTTGCAGTCGACATTGTAATATCTAGACTGCATATGCTTATTCATTCGTTAATGTTTTTCATAAAGGTTAATGCAGGGCACATTTCATATTTAACACACTGAAATAGCCTAACCTGAAAAAAAGGGCAGAAATAACTGTGTGACCATGACCAATATTTTACTTTATTTTTCTGAATTAAGTGAAAAAACAGGGATGTTCGATGTATTCATTTAATATAGAAAATACCAAAAATGTGTATGATTTAATGAATAAATATCTTTGGTGCAATTAAATTGATGGTGCTCACAAAATGTGCAAACTAAGCTAGCCTATGTGAAAAAATAGATGGGTTGCTTGCTACATTAGACAAAATGTTAGGCTTAGGCTACATACATTTGATATGAACAAGAATATGAGTTTCCACAAAAATATAAACACATTGTAATTTTCAGTGGTTCCCACGAATCTCCCACAAAGTGTGATGCTCCATCAGCATAGAATTTGCTTTAGGCTATATCATCCTTCTCCTTGCTCCATCTCATCTTAGGGTTGCTCTTGTTTGGTTTGCTTCTGGCCTTGAGCTTGGCCTCATTGCTGTGCCCCTTGGACCAGTGTCAAGTGGCAGGGTTTACAGAGGATCTGCCCCTCCAGTGGGTGACAACCCTGCTCATTAGGCTCCGGAGAGAGAACAACCCTGCAGACCTGTAAGAGGGAGAGGGAGGGCATTTCAGTGTGCTGTAAAATCCAAATTTAAATTTGAGAGACACACACACACACACACACACACACACACACACACACACACACACACACACACACACACACACACACACACACACACACACACACACACACACACAATGCCTTAGGCGACTCATTTGGCACATGCATACAGACTCACTGATATAGACATACGGACAACACTACTATACTTCGATTTGTATCAGATACGTATGTGCTCTACCTCACAACGATAGCACTCTTCATGGAAGGAACGTCCAAGACACTCCACTGTGAAGCTGTCTGTGCCGTCCTCTCTTGGAATGATCAGCAGATCACAGGCACTACACTGTGGGGCATACTTCCTGCATTATTTAAAAAAAAAAAAAAAAAGCAAGTGATTGTTAGACCACCCCACTTTTGCATGTTTCAGATAACTCCTTCATTAGTGTCAGGTCAGACAATTAGGCTATACATAAGCATCTGTGTAATAAGTTTAGTTAAATTTAATCGTTTGAATTTTCAAACTTAGCACTATTCTGTCAATTGTGTACCTGTAGTAGTCCTGAAGGCAGTACACCTCCCCAACTTCTCCCTGTGCAAATCTCTGTTCCCCAATTGGCTGCTTGCACGTTGTACATACGAAGCAAGGTGGATGATAGGCTCGTTCCAAGGCACGAATCACATGATCCTTGATGACCTCACCGCAGGCCCAGCAGGGCTCCAGGCTGGCCTTTGAAGGATTGAGAATAGTTAAGTGGTATTGTATAATTCCTCTATGCATATGCATAGGTTCCCATGGAACCAGTGTGAAACCAGCTTGTCGTTTGCCAGTTTAGGTCTGACTTGTTGTTACAACAGAAGTAGTTAAACACAGTAGCACACACCTGGTAGCAGTCCTCACAGAGTGGTATCCCAGCTTTGTTATAGTAGAGTTTGCCAGCCAGGGGGATGTGACATTGTCGACACTGGAAACAAGTGGCATGGTACGTCCTGTTTAGGGCCTCGATGGCAGGTTCACTCAGAGCCACTGATTTTCTGCAAAAGCCACACAGATCTGACAAACAAATTAGAATTAAAGCAAGCCATGGCATGCACAAATGAAAACTGATGGAAAAAGCAAACGGATAAGAATAAACTGAATTGGCTAGAACTACGTTTTAACCTTTAACTTTGTGCTGCCATTCACCTCTGCTCTCTAGCCCCACGTCGTCCCTTGTGTCGTCCGGCCATGTCTGAGGCTGTTCATTTTTCTCGTCTCCACCAGAGGGGTGTCTCTCCTCAAGCTGTTTCTCAGCGGGAGCTCCTGCCTTTGTGAGAGAGGTTACGATGGTTCAGAGCACGACGACAGCTAGCCGCTTTGTAAAAACTCCACACCATTCAACTGAATCACTGCCCAGGCTTCAATCAATCTTTGAATTTTGGAGATTGTGATGTGTTTCATCCAGGGAGAAAAAAACGGATGTGATGATTGGCACTGCTCCTGAAGATGGCCTTGAGTCAAGAAATTATGCTAATCAGAATGTTACATAATGGATCACTGTAGATTAATGAATGCCTCTTCATCTGTCAGTATTGTAGTAGGCTACATTCCATCCTGCCCATCACCAGTTTGAACTGTTACCCTCCAGGAAATGCTACAGGTCCATAACAACACACACCACAAGACTCGTGAACAGTTTTCATCCCAAAGCCATCACCAGAATGAACTCTGAGGTTATAGCAAACCCGAACACATATACTTCTCTTTTTAACTGCATTGGCATGAAGACGCTTGAGATTCAAATATGTGTGATGTGGAAATGGGAGGATGACAGTGCAGGAAGAGTAGTTACTATTCTATTATACTTATCTTACTATCTATTTGACTATTTTATTATTTATTTGATCTACTTTAGTCAATACTGGTTCTTGGGGGCATGTGAATTGCATTGCATATTGTACAATGACAATAAAGAAGTCTTATCTTATCTTATGTCACCATTTCACTATTCAATATAACAATTGATTTCCAATTTGAGGTTTCCAATCTAATGCCTATATTGTGTACTCCCTTCAACCTCCTTAAAGTCCTGTGTTGTAGACATGCACCTTTTTGTGTGTCTTGATGGTTTCACAGGAAACGTTAAACAAATAGCATAGGCAAATCTGCTTAACGCAGAGAACACTTGTTGCCATAGATGGAGCTGAACTCAAATCTTTGCATTTTTAAAAACATTGTGTATTTCTATAGGGAGGAATGCTGTTTGCTGAGCTCAACCAACATAGCTGAACAGTCGCAGGGCCCCATGGCCTGGGTGAGTTGTGAACAGAAATGTGTGAATTCCCCTCTGACCCGATGAGGGAACACTATGCTCCCAGCATCGGTGCCCGAGATTAGGGAGCTACAGTGGCCACTGTTTTCATTGCATCTGCCACAAGACTGAACCCACAATAATGGCGCAAGAGGGAGCGTTAAATTTCACTGAGCTGGAGAAAAGCAGCCGAGATGTGTGTATTTGGTTAAATGCTCTGTTTCTTTTGGTAAGGCTAAAAACACAGAGACAACAAAGCCCAGGTCACGCTTGTCTCCTAAAAAACAACTGCAGCTCAGCTGCCTTCACGTACCACCCCCCACCCCCCCAACCCCTAATCTCATCTGCAGATGTACTTATTTGACACTGCTCTCTAGAGCACCACAAGTTCTCCAAAATCCACTGGAAATTCTGCAAAAATGTGCTGTCACAACATGCTGTTGGATTCCCTCTGTGGGTTCCGATGGTGAGTATATGCTGGTCTTGGGGTGGGAATGGTTGTGGGGGGAGTACGTGGTTCTCGAGGCCAAGATGACTTACCTCAGCTGTTGTGGCAGTGGGTGTAGCGTGCTGGAGGTGAGGGAGGCTGGGGTGGGGGCTCTGCATGGATGGAGGAAGTGGTGGGGGAATGGCAGGACCAGCCGAGAGGGCAGCGGGAGACGTCACAGGGGGCGGAGGGGGAAAAAACTCTGGTAGAACAAGATCACAGTGGGGTGGAGGGTGGTTGGATGAACATGGTGGGTTTTTCCATCTGCCCATCACAAGCACAGGCACACTAATGTTGACTGAAATACTTTAACTCCTTTTGCACAACACACAAATATGTTGCCACCTTTCCCTGAACAATATTGCTTGCTTGCTTGCTTGCAGTATAAGGACGAGTCAGAAAGAGGGAGAGTGCATACTGCATACTGATTCCACATATGTTTGTACATATTTAAGGTTAATTCTACATTTTGACTAAATCTGTATTGTCCGGCAGGTGGTTACCATCAGAGAAGGTTTCTGCTGTAGCCGACTCCTGTTTGGGGGCAGGGCCCCTGTCCTTTCCCATGGTTGGCGCAGGTGAGGGGAGTGCTGGAATAGGTTCAGGGGCTGAAGTTGGGGACGGCGAGGGCATCTGTGTCCTCCTGTGTCCATCTTGCGAGGTGGAAGAGGGCCGGCGCTGGGCCAGCTGGGGCTCGCTGGTGCTGTAGCCAGGGCTGAGGGGCGGGCCGGAGTCTCTGGCCTTAGTGCTGTGGATGTGGGAGTTGGGTGTGACGGTGGCGCGGTACGGTGAGGCCAGAGTGATGAACACTGAGGACACCATCCTCTTTGGGGGTGCTGCAGACATCATGGTGCTGGAGCGGCAGCATGGAGGGGGTTAGTAAAAACTGCTCCGTGTCTGCCATACTTCATTCTCATTTACAGGTTTGCTATAACATGCAGAGGGTTTTTTTATTTTTATTTTTTTCTAAAGAAAGCTATTCTGTATTGCAACCCAAACAATCATGAAATGCAACTTTGTTTCATGTTGCTGCCATATTTCAGGAGTATTATTAGTAACTTGGACATGTTGTTAAAAAAAAAGCCATGCTTTTTCCTGTTTTTCTATTATCTGAGCAGGCAGTGGAACATTGTGGTTTATCTAAGCATCCAGAAAGAGAACGCAAGGCTTTTTAACACCCATTTATGATCAAGCTGGTCAGTGGAGACCCACCCATGGGACACATTTCCTCACACCAACTATAATCATTTACTCAAACCACCCCCACTCTGTCTCCCTCCCTCTCACACACATGCAAAAGAATAACAGTGTCTCTGCTGCAATAGAGTCATGTTTATTCATTTGAACATTGTATTTATGAAAGTAGGGTTTAAGAAAGTGAGTACTGGCTTCAGATTGTTCTATGTCATGTAATTTCTCAATTTGCTCTTATTTTCAAATGAAGACTTACAGTAACTGTAAATCAGAAATGTGTTCATCTTTAGGTAATGCACCTGGACTCGGCCCTGCTAGAATGTGTGGTCAGAGATGGGTACTGGCACTTATGGAGGACCTCTTGCGTGGGGTAAGTGTATGGTGTGATCACCTTAATGTAAAGCTATTGGTATAATAGAGAGATACCAATGCCTTTCACACTCAAACAAGAATGACATCTCAGGCATTTGTATAGTCTCATTTAACAGTAAATATTGATACTGTGTCTTTATTAGACAATACAAAACACACACACACACACACAAACACATATAAACAAATGTATGTCTATGTGCATGTGTGTACTTATAGGCTACTGTGTGTGCTGTATGTGCTAAGTATACTTAAAATGCAGGAATGACTATACTGTGTAAATCACAGTAATTCTTAAGCCCACAAGCACAATCCTCTCCCCCACTGTTCCCTCTGGTCCAGTTGGCACCGTTTCATCATATTCACCATTTTGTCAACTATTGAGAAACTAAAGTGAGATCACTGTTTCCTGAGAGAAAAGAATTGCATAACTCAATGTGCAAAGCCCATTCTACATACCTGTTGGGGAACCAGTGTTAACCCTCTGGTCTGTAGTCCTCCTCTTTTTCTCTCTTCCTCTCCCTCTCTTTCACTCCTTCTGAATCTTGAAGCTCCCGGTCGGCCCCACTGGTGTCACTCACAGGGCCGTCACTGAAAGAGTAAGAGAGAGGGCTGTCGTAGAGCGGGCAGCTATCTACAGAAAGCCACTCCTTTTCCTCCACTGCTCGCCTCCCTCCCTCTCTCTCTCCCACTCTTCCTCCCTCCCTCCCTCCTACACTCCTGCTCCCTCCCTCTCCCCCGCTGAGTGACAACACTCCTTTCCCAGCCGTAAAAGGTAAACAGTTCATCACTGACAAAGCCCACTAAAATGGGTGACACATGCACAGTCATCAACACACAAAAATCATCTAGTCATAAAGTTTTAGTACACACGCATACACACACGCACACACACAGATATCACAACCACTCATGAAAACATACTATAAGCTATGAGACATGCACTAAACCACAAGCACTGAAAGTTAATACATGATGTAAAGTACATGCTAAAAAGCATGCTCTACTAGAAGGCATGCGTGTGCATACACGCACACAGGCACGCACGCACGCACGCACGCACACACACACAAATACACATCCCCCCTCCTTTCCTCTCCTTTATCTCAGAATTCAGCAGGATGTGACTGTACCTGCCTTTTCCAGCTTTGCCCCTCTACTTCTTTTCTCTGCGTGCCCCTATTCCTCTCTCCCTCTCATTGTTCTGTCACTTTTATTTTCTCTACCTCCCTCATCGAGTCTGCCCTCTCTCTTTTTTTCTGTTCCCCTTCATTTTTCTCCTCCCATCCCCCAATGCCAATGCTATTGCCTCTTGTTAGTTTTTTTCCTTTTCTTGAAGCATCCATTTTACACAGTTTTCCTGTTGTTTTGTGTCTGCGAGAAATCAAAACAAAGGATAATATCCAAAACGAGGCAGGCTCAGACAGATCTCAGGAGCTCAGGTCAGTTCATGGGGGTATAAAGTGAGACTGCAAACAGATTCCTTAAAGCAAGAAAGTAGGGAAAAGGCAAGGATTGTCCAACTGAGAGGCAAAAGGTAATGATAAGAAGAAAAGAATAGTGAATACATTTGTATGTGGTATACTAAGCCACTAAGAACGTAAGTGCCCCCCTCTTCATATTTATCAGTCCTATCAGCAAATATTTTGGCTTTGAATGGACCGTAACCTTGGGAAGCTAGAGTTTCCTTCACTGACTCTGGAATCTGGAGCAAGGGAAGGAAAAAAGACACCAAAAGAAGAAAGGAATAGTAGGGGGTGGGGGGCTGAAGGAGGGATTGAGTGAAAAGAGGGTACAGACTCATGAAAATGGAGTGAGAGAGAGAAAAGAATCGAAAGAGATGAGATAGAAAGGGTGAGGTGTAAACCAATATTAGGTAAGGGGGCTACAGGGTTAAGAATCAGGGGGAGGGGCTTGGGTCGGGGGGTTGTGTTGTTCCAGTGTCTGAAGAATGGAATGCCACAGTGATGTCACAGCAGCAGGAGGGAGCATGCCCAGCAATGACATCATCCCCGCCAGCACAAGCTCCTCCTCCTCACCATCACTTTAGCTGCCAAAACCTGCAACTAGAGAAGAATTGGAGGAGCAGTTCTTATGTTGTGTTTGTGTGCAAGAATCTCTCCATATTGGTTGTGCTATATGCAGATAGCACACTATCACTTTTGTCCTGTTGTGCAGAGGACAAATGGCAAGGAAATGGGTTTTGAATATGCCTCTGACACCCCAAAACAGGATATCACACAATTATGCTGATTGAGATATCATTTCATCCTTGTTTATTTAGTAAGCTCGATGTGTGTGAGGAAAATGAGTCATAGTGCATGTGTGTGTGTGTGTGTGTGTGTGTGTGTGTGTGTGTGTGTGTGTGTGTCTGGACTTGACTCACATTTGAGTTTAAACTGTATTAGTGAGTGACATTAAAGGTATACTATGCAACGTTTTTCAGTTAATCAATTCGTTCCATACTGTTATATATGATTAAATGAGTCATTACCGGTCGAACAGTGGTTTTTTTGGCCGCTCTAGTGGTCTGTAGCGGTAAAACCACACTTGCAACTTCAGGAGGCACCGGGCACGCACCCATGCTCTACTCCAGGAAGTGTCATGTAAAGTCTCATGAAAAGGCACGGCAGACTGACCGATTGAGGAGTTTTGTCAAATATACACGCTAAAGCTGTAGGGGAAGCTCTGCAGAGAAATATGCAAGCATAAAACGAGCGATAATAAAAGCGAAACCGGTGATGAAATCGCCAATCCTGCATAGTATACCTTTAAAAGTACAGTATGTAGTAAATTGTCTTTAGAAGATGCCAGTGTGTCTATGTCTGCATTTTCACTGTAAACGAAAGCTAATCCAAACATCCTATTCTTTCACTGATAATAAATATGACCAGTCAATGATTAGAGGTTTTCACATTTAATATGGCATTGAACACATCAAAATACTGTGAATATTCTAGATTTTTTTTTTTTCAATAATTTAATCACAATTTCAAGGTGTCCATTAGACCACAGCTGCATTTAACACAGGAAAACAAAACTGCTCTAAATCAAACTCACTATCCTTCCAAACCACTAATTGAGTGTGTGAATGCTTTGTTGAGGTATGCTTTTGTTATTCTAGATATTTTAATTCTGTGAAGACTTGAAATTTGACGAGAAGTTCAACATTTTTAGACCACTGTATGGTGCTTCCCCCCTGCACGCCGGCCATGGAGTTTAGTGGGAGCCTGAGATAGTTACCACATTTCCTTGTCCATGATTGAAACAGCCAGGAGCTGAGGTTGATTACTGCACAAGAGTCTTCTTCTGTTCGGATGGTTCTGCTGACTGTGCAGTATAGGCTGTTCTCATGAACCAGCTGAGCAGTGTGGCCTTGACATACAATTCCCTCTCTGTTCACAGAGCAGTTCTCTTAACAATGTCCTCTAACCATAACCCCGTTGTGTTTTATGTTAATACTTTCTCTGCAACCACTGAGTCTCGTTTACCCATGGCATTCCTTGCTATTCCTGTCATCACAGACTGTAAGCCTGTGTCTTTAAAGGAAAAAAAATCTTAGGAATGATTTCCTGTGGCATTGGAGAGCCCCTGCTCTATGTGTTTGAGTCATTGTCATTGTCAGAGCTTTGGCCCTACCAGGACCTGTGCCACACCCATGTGCCATTCCACCTGGTTAATGAGTGAAAGGTTACATAATAAGTCTGCATGGCCTGCAGATAAAACAGGTTGAGTCCACATTACAGAGCATGAACATGGGACCATATCACGACGTACAGGAGTAGCGGTCTTGTGCAATGGGTTCAGTCAATTAGTCATGCCACAGTCGGCTGTGTGAGCAACTGAAGCCTGTTGTCATTCAGAGGATGATGGGCCATGAGGATCCTGGTCGTCTTCCTTAAGAAGGAACATAATAAACACAGCCTTTAGAAACACACCCATGCCATAGAGAGCACTTACATAAAACACATATTTTACATCATCATCAGTAAAACAATGAAAGTAACAAATAAAGATCACAATGAACCAAAACAAAAACAATATCAACCAAGTTTATAGTCCTGTATTACAGGGGACCAAAACTCAAATGCAGTGCTGTGAGTTGATTTCCCCTTCTAATTACTAACGTACTGCCTTGCTATGTAGGATAGACAGAAAGTAGCTGTTAGTGCCCTTGTCCTAGTTAAAGGCGCTCTAAGCGATGTAACCTGTGGGGTGTCCTACGAAGCAAGTTAGACAAATCTAGGTTATCTAGACATATCGAGGCTACACAAAGCCTCAACTCGGGTATTAAGTTAAGTGATCCTACGACAGCAGGTATGTGATAAATTTGTCAAACTAGGCTTTCAGCTCAGATCTGTGCGCGTTCTCGTGGTTGGGGTGATTTTGACCAATCGGGAAACGTGGAGACGCACACAGCCTAGGTTTAAAAACGATTACTTCCGCATTTATGAGCGGTAGCGAAATCTAGGGTGGTCTTTTTTAGTGTCTAACCTATAACATCAAAAAGTCGATGGTCATCAGATATTGTATGGCGTGCATGTCCACAGTAGTGACATATTTGCACGCACAACATACTTAAAAGCGCCTTCGAGATTCAAAATGTTTGCAGAGGCGGGGCCGAACCTGTTCAAAGTATGACAGATTAGCACACGTGAGATAACTTCGTTGTTCAAGATAATGGATTGGTTAGAATTGGTCAGAGGGCGGTGATATTTCACGATTTGAGCTATAACTAAGCACATAACCCGCTCCCGAGCAGGTTTGGTTGCGAGCATAAGATACCATGGTGATACAGCGACGCTAAAACAAATCCACTTTCGTATGACAGCATACCCTGGTTTTGAGCGCAACATACCTCGCTAAGGCACTAATCGAGCTTCGTAGGACACCCCACTGGTTTCTAAACTATTTTTTTTTGTCACACAGCAAACATCACCTCACCATCCACTATAGCTGCTTGTGCCCCGAATACACTATTTAAAAAAAAAATGGTCTGTGTGGACAGCCCAGTCTCCAAACACAGCAACAAAACCAACCTGGTTCAATCTGGGCCATAAAAGCATAACAAACTATTCCAGGTAATCACAAACAATCAATTGCGCGGGGGGAGGGGGAGGGAGAAGTGAGCTATACAGTAGCTCTCTAATTTTTTGACTGTCAACAGAAGTGACATTTCCCAACATAGCTTAGAACGCCTTTAAGAAAAATACCTGCAGTAGAGTATAGCTAACACTTAGTAGCATGTAGCTGTCTTTGACAAAAGAGGAATTGAGATCACTGCACCATTTGTAAGTCATATGTGAACCTCAGTGCTTCTGCCCTAAATGTATTTATTTAGAACATTGACCACTTCATAAAAGAGACAGGGCACAGGACTTTTACAACAGTAGTAACCTGGGCATGTACACTACCAGTCAAAAGTTTGGACACGCCATGGTTTTTTTTTTTATTTAGACTTTTTTACAAAGTAGAACAATACAGGAAGTTATGTAGCATATAGCACCTGTGAAATGATGTAAGCAAAAATTCCATTTAAAGTAGACAGCAATTTACTTCCAGTTTGCATATAGACACATTTTGCTCAGGTTCTCATCCAACTTGATATAATCACCTGAAATGGGATTCCATCAGTCTTGAAGGAATTCCCCATTTCGAGCAGTTTTTGGCCGTTTTTAAAATAATTATGTTGTCCTTAATGATGGCAAAAGTATCAAAGTCATAAAGGTAAATAATGGAGAATACAAAATATGAAAAATTTATATAAGCTATATATTTATAAAAAAAACTTCCTTGACTCTATGATGTAGAGCAACACGGAAGACAAAGTATGGCAGAACAAATAGTAAAAACAAAAAGGAAATGTGTGTATCTCCAAACTTTTGACTGGTGGTGTATATAAACTTGTTCCGATGATGTCTGTCAATAGTGAGTTGCTTATCTGTTAGTAAATGTGACTGCCACACACACAGGCTAACTCACCGGTGGCACGGTGGAACGCAGGAGGCCCAGAGAGGGAAGCAGACAGACGCTCTCCCCCAGGAAGCAGAACAGCACCTGGAGCACATCGGTGAAGTTGCCCACCATCAGCAGCCACAAAAACAGGGCCACCACACGGAGCCCTGCCGACCGCAGCATCGCCTCGCCGCCCGGGCTATTCTGCTGGTCCTCTGAGGAAAGACAGAGAAAAAGCTTTACTCAACTAGGTGCAATATGATCAAAGTGAATTCTTTATTCATCTCTATGCATCTTGAGGTCATTGTCTTATGATATGATTATTAGCTTCCTCAACAAATTGCAGCAAGATGAATTAGAATGGAGTGAATACAAGCTGGAATCTTCTCCCAAGCAGCAGTTCTGAAATGCACATTTCCTTCGGGAATCACTCTACTTTCTTATTCAAACCTAATGTTATCATGTTGATAAGGCTCCCACATGCATTCATCAAAGCCTCTGAACCATGACCAGTGTTTTTTGAAGACCTTTTGTTCTGAGCTGATTGTCTAAGGTGTCGGTTGATGAATGGTTACAGTCAGATACTTACACACACACACACACACACACACACACACACACACACACACACACACACACACACACACACACACACACACACACACACACACACACACACACACAGCAAAGATATTAACATTTGGGGTTGATCACAGTATACCCACTATACAGCTAACTAGAATACACCACTGTGCACACACACACACACACACTTACCCAATACCCGAAGCAACAGTAAGACGTAGCACAGGGTCATTGGTGCCCAAAACCTCAGGTCCTCCGCCCCCAACAGGAAGTGCTGACACACCACAGCAGTGGCTGCCACACTGGCTATGGTGAAGACCATGACGACACTGCGGCGTAGTGTAGGTAGCAGAGCGTCCCGAGAGGAGACGAGGGTGAGGCAGACGCCACAGTCGCGCCGGGAGTAGTGCTTGGGGTACAGCTGGCCCACATGAGCCCACAGGCGCTGGCCCTGCTTGGCCAGAAACCAGCAGAGGCCAGCAGCCAGCAGGAGGCTGAGGCCGCGGTGCGGGGCCCCTCCGTGGAGGTACTGGAGAGTGCAGGTGAGCGCACAGCCCAGCGAGAACTGACACTGGATCAGGAACTGCTTGGTGACTTCATGCAGGCTGCCCTGATGGAGTAGATAGAGAGAATGTCAATCTAATTGTACACAGGCATAGATGTTCCTCCAGCAATAATATGAAGGGCCACCACAGCATTGTTTTACAATGCAAAAGTTTGAGCTAGAAAACTGTGTGGCGATAGACACAAGATAACGAGAGAAATTCCTTACAAACATAATGTGACCACTGATTTATAGTGCCTTGAGATAAAACCATTGGTGGAATGATTATATGTAACAATTATTGTATCGCCCCATAACTGAATAATAATATTATATGCATGTGGTATATGTGTGTGTGGTTAATGTGGGCTTTGTGGAATCTTGCCTGTCCAAAAATGAGCGAGGCCAGGACGGCCCTGAGGCAGAACTCCAGGACTATCAGGGAAGAGACGCGAGGTCCCACCAGGGAGAGAACTCCTGTGAGGAGAATGAATTGGATTCCACTGCTAAGGCGACCAATCGACTTTGTTTCACCATTTGGTCTCTCAGAAGTGCCATCTGCTGGTGTGTATCTGAGGAGTACAAGTCAAGAGACCAATTCGGTCAGATCCCATGAGTGTATTATATCACTGTAACTAATAATGCTATTTCAATCTGTCTCGCTCTTCAGTTTTAACACTCAAGCAAACATACAATTGTTGGATTTAGGGTTGAGAGTAGACTTACAATGACAAACAATAACAGTTTTGCAGAAACAGTTTTGCCTGGAAAAGGTTT
The DNA here is from genome assembly GCF_963854185.1 of Sardina pilchardus. Taxonomy (NCBI): domain Eukaryota; kingdom Metazoa; phylum Chordata; class Actinopteri; order Clupeiformes; family Clupeidae; genus Sardina; species Sardina pilchardus. The sequence goes on along the minus strand of NC_085002.1, from coordinate 32,481,706 downwards.
GACAACTTGGCAACAATTTGTTTCATATCATCAATGTTATTACAAAATTTACATAACATAACAATACCAAATGTTTTATTGTTTTTATTGCTTAAATAAAATATAATTCAAAATCACCTTGTGTAACGGACGAACAGGCTCACCCGAAACAGATTACACATCAGAGTTGTTCCACAAGCCCCAACCACTCCTGATAACAAAAGAGTCATTAACTACAGGACATTTTGTGTACATTTTATACTATTTACTACATACTACTTCATACTATGTATACACTACTACAGCAACAAACATCATCACTTGGGCTCTTTCGTGATTACTCTCATTGTGAAACATCACCACTCACTTACCTTGCAGAATGGAAACCACAGGGTTGTCCTCTATTGGCAGCCACGCCATGACAGCACCAAAAGCCATGCTTCAAGTGTAACAAGTGGTCGGTGGTCAGTCCAGCTCTTATGTTGGGCAAGTGATTCAACCATCAAGGATCCTTTCATCAAAACACAGAATACTCTTTTCACAGACATGCATCCATTTCATAGCACTGATCACAGAGCTCATGTTGCCATTATCTATCTCAAGCTACAAAGGTCACATTACTCAACTCAAAGGAGATAACCGCTCTTTTGCCTTGTATTTTCTTTCAGAGTGTACTGAGAATGGGTTTCAGTCTTGCTAAACACCATGACACACAGTCCATGATTACTACATGGTACATGGTGTAGTTGTACAGTATATGATATATTTTCTAATACACAGTACCATCAACACAGTTTTATATCAGCAAAATCTTTATTAAGAGGAATACATAGTGATTAATATGTCAACATTTATAGATAATTAGTAAAAGTATTTACATTCTTCATTCAATACATGAAGCACAGAAGGCATATCAGTTTCTCTATTCTACTAATGAATAAAGCACATATTTATCTTCAGGGAGAGCATACATCATATTAGCCTGTCTCATGACAATGCACTTATTCTAAGATCAGGCACAGAGGGAGGATTGCACTCTGTTTTATGATGAGTTCATTGACAGTCCATAGCTTTAGTATTAGTCCAAGACATATTCAGAGGTAATTATCAGTATGTTCACTAAAACATCAGAGCTTCAGTATATGTCCTAGACAAAATGATACAAAGAAATCCTGAGAGACCAACCAAACGAACATGAGGTTAAACTAAATGGCTCCAAGAAACGTTTTCAGAAGTTGTTGACCTGCCCGTCACCCTTCCCTTTCTCGGTGTGATCCTGTAACACATTCTCCACAGTCTTTAACTGGAGGACTCGCACTAAGGCGCAGCTCTGCTGCCGTAGCCTCAGCGCCCAGACCACCGAGTCGAGTGTGGCTCCTGCCCCCCTGGCATGACTCTCTCTCTCAGCGGCTCCTCACATGGACTCCAGCTGGTACTGGAGCGCCCTCTGCCTCATCACGTCCCACAGCAGCATGCTGAGCACCGTGTGGGGGGCCAGGCGCAGGAACACCGGCCCGATGCCCTTATAGAGGCCCAGCAGCCCCTCGGCCTGGCTCACCTTCAGCATGCAGTCCAGGAAGCCCCGGTACAGCTGGCCCTGATCGTCAGAGATGACAGAGGAAGACAGAAGGACAGGTAAGTATAAACGGAACAAAACAGGCCAGGGTGTGGATAGAAAGAGTAAGAAAGAGAGATGCAAGAAGTATTTGTGGTCGTGCAATTTAAACAGAAATGTGTAAGCATAATGGAATTGAGAGACATGTTTAATGTTTTGTACATACACAAGTTACTAGGGGACATCATATAGGTCATACACAAGGCACTGAGTGACACACAGATAGCCTGATTAAGAAAAGGGAACATGACAAACGTACCCTATGAAACTCATCCACAGGTTGGTTGTAAAGTCTTGTGCTAATCACATCAAATGGGGTCATCGTGATGGTCACCGCAAGACCACTAAGCATAGCAGCGGTCAAGGCAATCAGCCAGCTGTTTGGATGAAACCACTGTAAGAGGCAATGTGCATTAAGTTAGCAAATACTCCGCAAACACAGCATTAATGCCATGAAAGACAAATGTCTCTTCCATCTCTCTCTATGTCTCTCTATCTTTGTGCCGTGGATTCACAAAGAGGTCAATATGATAATGATTCTTACAACTTCACACTTCTCACAGGGCAAATGAAAACCATTTAGTGACTGATATAGAATCTACAGAGAGGGAGAGATCTGTGTGTCTGGAGCCCATGACCTCACCTCTGAGTGAGAGACATACTCCTTGGCCGAGCTGAAGGTTGCAAGCTGGGCAGCTGAGCCCACCATGACCCTGGGCACAGCTCCATTCACCCCCCTCCACAGTCCCACCAGCCCCTCACGGCGGTAGATGGTAGCAAAGGCACTTGACACTCCCTGAGAGGGAGAGAGAAAGAGTGGGGGGGAGAGAGAGAGAGAAAAAAAAGAGAGAGAGAGAGAAAGAGAGAGACAGAGAAAGAGAGGATTGTTAGTCTAAATCTGTTTGTCTGTTTAGTAATTGACAAATGTGTGCTATTCAAAAATCTGTGAAATCTGTGAAGGAGAAAATTATAGACCAGGATGTCATTACAGGTTTAATGCAGCATGTCCCCTCTAAATTCATGTAAATCTGGTTAAACACATCAGGTGATCCAGAATAAAAGAGTTCATGGAATTTTGGGACTTTAAAAACATAAAGACACAATTTACACAACTAGACATTCCTGTGCTAAAGTGAATATACAGTATTTCCTGCACACAGAAACCTTTTCAACATAATGCACTCAATCATAATTACATGAAGCCACGAGACTGCACTTTCACACAGTAGCGTGAGGTATTTCTGAATGGGTCTCCTTTAAATGCAAATATTTTTCAGGCTTTTGCCTTTAAGTCAGGAGACAGGAGGAAGCGACGTTACATTACATTTGGCTGACGCTTTTAACCAAAGCGACTCACAACATTGGTAAACATATTACGTTTTTTCAAGCGATTCTAACAATAATTCCAGGAAATTTTAAATAGGTAAGAGTTCAGTAAGAATAATGAAAAAATAAAAAATAAAAAAGAGTAATGTAATGTAAAAATGTAAAAAGGTAGAGTGCAGTAAGAATAAGTGCATCAATGAGTACAATTGTCTGGAGGGGGAATGCGGCTAGGAATGACTCCCTTCTTTCTTGTTCCTGTTGAGGTTGCCATGGTCGTCGACACCTCAACTGGCACAATCAGGTGGTAAGTCAAGGATCAGCAAGACTAGTTGTAAGTAGTGCTATGAGAGGAGATTTTCTCTGAAGAGCTGGCACTTCAGAAGGTTTTTGAAGATGGAGAGGGATGTCTCTATTCCAGCAGGAAATGGGAGTTCGTTGGGGTTAGTGTTGAGGTGAGGTGGGACCTGGACATTGCTACTCTATGCTGAGTTCTATGCTGAGGACATATGCAGCAATTATCTGTTCAGATAAATCAGGAGTTAATCCTAAAACTATCAATGACACCTAATGCCAACATGTTAAACAAAGGCTATAAACATACAGAGCTATTGAAGTAAATAATTCAATCACTTAACAGTAAGAGGATACAGTGCGTAAAATAATTCTTTACGCAATGAAGGGGGAAAATGGTATCTGTGATGCTATCCAAGCCTGGCCAAAGTTCACCTCACGGACAAGACAAACCAAAGGCACAGCACAAACCAGCCGCACGCCTCTTTTTGAAACCCTCTCATTGGCTACAGCTAGAAGACTGTGGGAGGTGTGTCCCAAGCATTTGTCTTGTGGTAGGAAACACACATGCCTAGCAGCACCTGTCTAACACGTTCAGATATAGGCCAGCTGGAACTCTGTTTCTCAACGTGACGGCATCCCTGTGAGGTGCAAATATGGACAGATATTTGGACGTCCTGTAATAACAGAGCGTCTGACCATATTTGTAGATCAAAGGACCATTTACTGTACTTCACCTGGTGGTTATGTTGATGACCCACAGCAATAGTCTCCACTGTTTGGGCTTGAAGATGTGTCTTGACCTGTAAGAGGGGAAAGTCAGCAATGAGACACAGTGTTGCTTTTCTTTGTGCATGTCGACTAGTAACCACCACAGGGTCTCTGTGGAAGGCTCTGTGGCACAGTAATTTACTTTTAACAACCCGTAGAGCCAGTCTCTGCCAAGAAAGAGTAGGTGTGGTAGAAGCGTGGCTGTTGCATAACACTGAGCCATATGTCTGCAATAAGGCATATTGCATCACTCTAATACTTCATTATATCTTTACTTTTTTGGTCTTATTGGATTCTTATTTACTGCTTTATAGTTTTAAATGTAATTTTAAATGTCATCTATCCCACATGACTTCATACAGCGAATACATAATGTTTCTCTTCCTGATGGTTATATTAGCCATATGACGTAAATACTCAGCTAAAGATGACTTGGCAGTTTGTAGAGTGGGAAATCATGCACGTTATATTGAAGCACACAAACACACACAGCCTGGGCATGTGCCAATGGACCCTTAAAATAGCTACGCATCTCTTTTTCCAGCCTCCTCTGTCACCCGAGCCCATGGAAGCTTTGAATGCTGGAGAAGCCAGATAGGGTGACAAAGACACATTTACTGGATATGAGTATGTGCCCACTGCCCGGATATCTTGTCTGACCCAGATACACATAAACACGTATATAATTTTAAATGGGTCAAGTTCCGTGTCATGGACCCAAGAGCAGGAGAGGAACAACAACAGGACCCGCAGGATTTCTGGCACGTAGGCTAACCTTACAAGACCTGACCTCCATGAGTGTTGTTCATATAATGACTTACAGGACTGTAAAACATTTAGACACGCATGAAACACTGTACTGTTTGTACTGGACGCTGTAAATGAAGCCAATATCTAAAGAGGTGAGTAAAAGCCAAGACCATGCCCATATTGGTAGGTCTCTCAGGATTTCTTTGTGTCATTTTCTCTTTTAAGCAGTACACTGAATCAGACGCTGCTACGACTCCATGTTTTAGTGAACATGCTGATAATGACCTCTGAATGGCTTTTAAACCCACATGTTGACCCACATAACAGCACAATCCAATAGAACTGTAGACCAAATCTGTCAAAGAGCCTTTTCTTCCCAACCATAATCACTAATGTAACTGTATGTACTTAGACATGCCCTCTCCAACCCAGGTCAGCACTTCCTTTTCAGAGCTTCACAGTGCTTGAACACCTTGTCTGGTTTACTCACCAGGTAGGCTGGTGATGCAACGAATGCCCCCAGGGCTCCTGCAATGGCCCCAGCCAGGATGTTCCCACCTGGGGCTTGGGTGATCCCAGCCACCTCGCTGTACGAGTAGAAGCCCAGCCGCACGCCATTCATAAAGCCCTGGTACAGTAAACCGGCGCACAGGCCCTTCTGGAGCCCGCGGAGGCCGTCGTTGCGGCCCACCAACCACAGGGCCTGCAGGACGCCGCGGTAGTGCCTCTGGTAGGAGCCGCGGGCCCTCAGCTCGCCCTGCAGCTGCAGGCGTGTCTTCACCACCTCCAGGGGGTTCGTGAACACGCAGGCTCCACAGCAGGCCAGGGACCCCAGTACAAAGTCCAGAGGGGGCCAGAGGTGGGGTGGCCCTTGCGTTGGCCCTTGCGTTGGAGCCCGGCTTAGAGCTGGCATGGCGACTGGTGGACTGCCGAACGGAGACTCTGTGGTTGGATAGTCCAGCAGGGTGCCTGTCGTCATCTTACTTAACGCCTCTGACGTCACAAGGAGAGTCAGTGACTATGATCTTGATAAATATCCAGCTTGCTGACTATGCATGTCAGAGAATTCCTTACAACAGAAAGCTCCCTGGCTTAAGTTATGAGGGCGCTACGATATTCGTGAAACCCTGAGTTAAAAACCCTGAGTCATGTACAACCTGGTGATTGTGTCCTTATGATAGTAGTCCCAGTCCTGTTGTCAGCACTCAATGTTCAAAACTGGCGCACTGATCCTGCATCAGAGCAGACCACTGCACTAGCACTTGGTTTTTTCAGATATCCTGATCCACATGCTTCTGCCAGAATCCTTGCGTACAGTCTTCTGGGTCATCAAAGTGAGGTGACATGAAAGTTATCCAGTTAAGTCTGGCTCCGAACTATCACTTGACCCCACCATCGTAGACAAAGTTACAATTCCACAGAATTCTGGGAGGCTGTAGACAGTGCCCAAACTGGTGACAGAACAGAATGGCAGAATTCCTGAAAGTTGCCTTAAGGCTTAAGCTATTCTACAGAGACATTTCAGAAGAAACATTGGAAATAGTGATTACAATACGCATAGGAGATAAGCATAGTAGAGAACAAGTCTTATCATTTTAGAATTTGAATAATAGCAGAGTTGTCATTATTTGAAGGGGGTTCTTATACAAATAGGCTTCACACAAAGGTGTAGTGTGACATACAGGACAACGCTAACGTCACATGAAACTCGTACGAGTAGCAGTCAGCCGAACTTCAGGTGCTTTATAGGAGTATACAAACAGTGTGTATGTGTCAAGAGTTAGTCCTCTATCGACAGTAACTTAAAATCGTTTTCAGTTTGCTAGCAAGCCAAAGCAAGCATGCTTACCTGTACTGTAGCCGTTCTACTCCCTGTGTGTGCCACTGTAGCAGCGAGCGATGGTAAACATGTGCATTCAATGATACTTTCCAGTCCCTGAAGTCCCGCCCATACACATATCTGTCCAATCACCACTATGTCCTGGAATAAACTACCCTCTTCCCCAAGTGTCAGACCAATCGTTTCCTGGCCCTGCCTGTCCTTCGCTGCTATAGAAATTCTCTGGGTAAAAGGTTATGGAGCAGAGGTGGGGGTTGTATGATAGTCTACAAATGAGACGTTGTTATTGTTGCGTAGAGAGCGAAAGGATATCGCATTTCCTTCGATTTTCTCATTCCGAAAACATGCAGGAGATGTGAGCTAAACTAACAGTAGTCTACCTACTTATGTGTGTTTGAGAAGAGACTATGCATTTTGATTGCATGAGCAAGATTGGGTCAGTTTATATCTTGAGCCATTGTGGTCGAAGATAGGCCTATGCATGACAAACATAATTGTTTACGAACAGAATTGACTAATTCTCAGGGGAAGTGTGCATAGGCCATGCCATGCATGCGCCATTTCACTCGAAATAAATGCTCTGATTAAATGGAAACCCACTCACACATGATCACTGGCTGGTGTTTACTGTTTCAGTCACTAAGCACTTTTTAATGACAGTCTTATCTATGGTTAGTGGCCTGGGAAACAGAATATTTGAGCAGAATCAGATATGAATATATAAAACGGGCAAGTCTACTTTCTGTTAGGACTGAACTCATTCTTCTCGCTCAAGAGGCAAAAATACAGTTAAGACATGGAGGCCTTTATTATTTGACTTTGCTTACATTTCACTGCAACACCCCTCATCCACCCCTGCCCTTCCCAAACACCAACACACTGCTTTTTTTTTTTTTACACACACACACACACACCGCACACACACGCACGCGCACAAAAACTCATTCATTCACACAAACAAACATACATTAACACACATCCACACCGAGTGTTCAATGTAAACAATGCAGGTTGAAAGTGATAAAAAAGCAAGGTAGTAGTCCGCTGCTGTCCTTTCATTTGATCTGCTTTCCCCTCTCCATCAAATCGTTTGCACACAGAAACAGGATACACACAAACACACTCACACGGTGTTATACACTAGAAACACTTTCACACAAAACTCTCATCCTTCCCTTACACAGACAGCCGCACAAGCATGCACACAATCACACACACAAGAGGGGGCCAGGAAAGTGATTTGAACCATCACTTCAGGATCTGGGTCTTTCTTTTGTGAGGGTCCTTTACATGTACTGAATTCTTGATACTGCTGAGCAAACAAGTTGAGCAAACGGAGATGTCTGTTAGAGGTTAACAGTGTAGGAAAGGAGATGAAGAACAGGGTTTAGTGACATTTCTTCTTTTTATTTCACCAAGATCCTCCCTCTCCGGGTAAAGGCCAGTTTAAATTCCCTCGCCGGGCTGAATGGAGGGAACATCCCTCTTCTCATTTCTTTCATTAAATTGTGGAATCCATTGTTTGTTTTTTTCATTCTTTACACTCTCCCAAACCCACAAGTACAAGTTAGTGTCAGTCTGCTCGTCCGTCTGTCTTCTGCCCTGCTACACTACCTTTTGGCGCGCACAAAGTACAAGGCGTTGGTTTTGGGATAGTATTTGACGTTCTGTTTCTTGTCCATGAGGCCGCCGAAGATGATGAGCTCCCCGCGGCCCTGCACCACCGTGTGCAGACTGGTCTCGGGGGGCCCGGTGACGGCGGCCGGCGCCCCGCCGCTCCCGTACACGCGCCAGGCCACCGCGCCCACACTCTTGGCACGAGACACGTCCAGCACGTACATCTGCATGGGCTTGCAGTTGAGCGACTGGTACAGAGGCTTGCCCACGTTCAGGCTCTGGGGCGGGTGGTGGCCCAGCTGCCGCCGGGCGATTGGTGGGATGGAGTGTCCGTCAGTGGGAGGTGGAGCCTGTGGAGGACTGGAGGAGGAGGGGGGCGGGCTGGCTAAGGCCCCGCCTCCTGCTGGAGCTGCCGCCGTGGAGGAGGAGGAGGATGGCGAGGCTGAGGAGGAAGACGACAGGGCTTTGACGGCCTCCAGGCCCCGGCGCAGGGCGGCAGGGGAGACGGCCCCGGGGGGCGTGCGAGGAGAGGCAGAAGGAGGTGGCGTGTGCAGGCCATTGGTGCTGAGAGCCTCGGGGGCGGAGGCCAGGGAGGAGGAGGAGGAGGAGGGAGGGGGCGAGTCCCAGCCGTAGTCCGAGGGGACGTGAGGCCGGGAGGGAGGGGAGGCGGCCTGGGCGGGACTGGTGCGTGGCGAGGGAGAGGAGCCGTTGAGCAGCGGCGGAAGCGGCGGGCTGTCGGGGCCCTGCGAGGGGGAGGGCTGCTGGGGGGACGAGGCCAAGGGGCTGCCCTCGCGAGCGCCGGAGCGCGGGGAGGGCCGCGGTCTCAGCGTCCCCCAGCGGCCGTTGACACAGGGGGCCTCCTCCACGGCGCCCAGCACCACCCCGGCCGCCCCGCTCCGCACAGGGGACTGGGAGCGCAGTGACGGGGGTTCGGGCCCCAGCGGGGCGGGGGTGGCACTGATGGGAGAAGGCCGAGAGTTGAGGCTGGGGCTCAGGGGGGCGCGACCGGAGGGCGCCTGGGAGAAGACCACCACACACTGGCCCACCTGCAGGGAGACAGGAACAAACAGACAGTCACACACAGAAGACACGGTGCAGGGCACAGAGAAAGAGGGTGAAGGTGCAGACGCTGAAATACAAAGTGGAACCAATGGAACGAAAAGGAAGATGAGGGAAGAGAAATAAATGAGGAAGAGGAAGAACAGGAAGAATGTGAGAGTGTAAGATGAGAGGCTGAAAGGGATCCAGCTACTGCTACAGGAGTCTCACCCTGCAGGCTGGATGGCACCAGAGCTCAGGGGCGCCGTGCTCCTCATTCTCCACACGCAGCTGCTGCCAGGTCCACGCCGAGGAGCCCATGTGCAGCAACCAGGCATCCTTCAGCAGCTGAGGGGGGGAGAGAGAGAGAGGGAGAGAGAGAGGGAGGGAGGGAGAGAGAGAGAGAGAGAGAGAGAGAGAGAGAGAGAGAGAGAGAGAGATAGTTCACATTGTTAGGAGTATTTCCATCAGTCAATACAGTTTTGCAATGCTTTTTACAGTGACTGATCACACCTCTGTAGTGTGTCAATATCCATTTATTTTTTAATCAGTTCATACTAGGGCTATGTACAAGGCTATGTGGACCCTTAGGTATTGCTAGGTATATCCCCCTAGAACAGCAATCCTGTTATCTGACTGATCTCATATTCATGTCTGTCCACTTCACATAGAGAACATTAACTAGGGCACAAGACATACATACCAACTGAGCAGATACAGCACACTCAGCTATGTACTACACAAATGGCCACAGCAGGGACAAATGCATTGACGTCCAAATAACACACTTAGCACTTCATTTGATTTGAGATGAACCAGAACAACAACAGAGGCGTACAGGAAGAGGGAAGTTCAACACAGTGATCAAGTCAGCAAAAGACAAAGAAACTGACCGATAGTGACACCAGAGACGGTTGACAAAGCTGTTCTTACGTAGAAAAAGCGGTTCTTACGGATCTTTGGGGACACACAGTATAGAATGATCAGACTACTCACAGCATTAGGACCACCACATCCTCCCAGGATGAGCAAGGTCTCGTTGTCAATCACAATCTGTGAAAGACAAATAGCCAGGTCAGCATGGTGACACATATCAGAAAAGGTATGACACAGAGGAGTACGGGGAGGGAGAGAATTATATTTCTGCCGTGTTACCTCAAAGTGAATCTACTCAAATAGGTCACCTCAGTGCTTTATTTCCAGTATCAATTTCAGTCAATTAATGACTAAAATTATGCCACTGACTGTGGTAATATGAAGTACTAACACTGACATTTTAACACTGTTAAAAACTAGCTTTCACATTGTTTGAAAAATGATTCTTTCTGCAGCATAACTCAGGCAAGCCATTGCCATGGATGACATGGTGGAGTGCATCACTGTGCATGTGGCACTGAAGTAGGGATGTTAACCGGTGACTGTTTGACCGATGGTTGACCGTATCCACGTTAGCCGATCAAAGTTGTCACTAGTCGGTTAAAAGAAAAAAAAAACGATCTCTAAATTAGGCTATTATTATAGACAGTGGACTAAACGCTACTACAGCTAGCCATCTCATTCCAAGGTCTTCTTTGCATTTAGTTAACAAATTATCCCTCACACTCAATGTGTAATAACTCGCCTGCTTGTAGGCTAGGCCTACTTAATAAACCAATAAAAACATTCGCACGCATGCCTTGGCCGGTGCGTCTTTTGCAATCTGGAGGTGCCCGTTTTATCCATTGGTATTATCGTGTTGCAGCAACTTTCCGCATAAGATGGGTTTAGATTTGGAAACACATTACATCTACATTTCAGGAAGGGTCAGCAATGGTAACAGATAACATAATGATGATCATCTTTCTTTATTATTGTTAGTACTTCCTCAAACTATGGCGTCTCTTCGGAGCTGTCATTTTCTTAAGGAGCCGCGGCAATTTCAGTTTCAAATGAGCTTCTAACGCTAGACAAACGCCTTTATTTGCAACGCGATCACCTTGTACCCAAACCATTTCGAAACGAAGGAGCCATTTGTCCTCCACTTACTTACAAGCTCCTTGGTTTGCGGGACTCATATTTCGCGCTGTAGGGGATTTTTAAAAAAAGTGACGTGAGTGAAAGTGCGGCGGCGCCGCCGGGGCTGTGTGTGTGAGCGGGGGACAGAGAGATGCGACAGAGTTGAGAAATTGCGTGGCTGTTATTTCAAATAGCGTAGAATATTTTAAACGAATCGGTTAACCGGTTTCAACCGGCTAATGAGGCTCGGTGGTCGGTCAAGAAAATTAGTAGTTTTCGCCATCCCTACACTGAAGGCAGTCTAAAGATTCAGGAACTCTGGATCGAGCAACTAAATGTCTTACATGTTACTAAAGAGTCTGTATATGTTGAGACATCGTAACAGTCACACACAAAATGTATTCCCAATAACATGTACACAAACATAACTTTCGAGATTCAAACACATTTCTCCTCCAGACAGTTAACCAATGTATCATTCATCTTGGTGAAAGAGTTGACATATGAATTTACGTACGGTACATTCATCATTTAGCCTAAGGTCAAATCTTTTGCCTTGATTTTCCCTTACTGACTCCGTTACCCTGATCATTTCTGACAGGGGTTTTCCATAGTAAACAACACACAAGCGGTCACAGAGTCATCTCCTGCCGAATTACGGTAGATGCTTGATCTCGTGGTCTTTTGAGATCAGTGGCTCTGAGGGACAGGTAGCTCACCTGTGACTGGCCCCCGCGGGGGTGAGGGCTGGGGCCGGTGATGTTGGGCTTGGACCAGGACCACTGCTCCAGATCCAGAACCCACACTTCATTACTCCTGCAACAAACCCAAAGCACAGCAACCATTCCTCAGTGACACAGGACAACTGGAAGGAAGGAGGGAGGGAGCAACTGATGCAGCCCCAAGCAGGACTATGCCACAGTACATGCAATGGTCATCTCACAGCACAAGTTTCCCTGCTGTTTCAATGTCAAACTTGTATCAGTGGTCACTTGTCAGTTTAGAGCTGTGCCATGAACATGCTGTTCACCTCAGGAATGATAACTATAAGGACATGCATAACTAACAATATGAGTGTCAACTTATGTTGATACATGTGATGTCTAAAATTCAATTCTGAACTTGTTGAAGAGTGTTGATAAAGAAACGATTACAAAAACGTGAGGTACTCGCTTCAGATTTCATGACATCATACTAAAAGCTATTTTTAGAATAGCAGAGAAAGTAGTCCCTTTCAGCATCAGTCCTCTGAAGTAAAAAAAGACTCCTATCACAACACATGGATCACTGTACTGCTGCTTTTACGAGCTTATTTCTACTCTGCTTTCACAAATGAACAGCAAATGTGTTCTTTTTCCCTTCTTAAACGCACTGATATTTACAGACTGAAGATATACCTAATAAATCAAAGAAATGAAGTAGTGACATTATCAAATATCCATGGCCTTTCTATTTATATGGAGAACTACAGCTCCTCCGTGCCAATGTTGAAATCTGGGGCGACATTCAAATAGGACGTGTTTTTCAGGTATTCCAAATGAATCGCCAAATACCAACAAATTGATAATGAATGAATGTTTCTTTTCATACAGTTTTACATGGCAGTCTTGGCTTCAGACGGTATTCTGATTGAAAGGTTGTAACAAACAGTACATGTTTGGCTCACCCAATACACGGAGACCCCATGTAGCAGGTGACTCATTTTGAGCATTGGTCATTGTGCGATTACTAACCAAGTAATGATCGACATTCATAATTATCACTGATCAGTGACAAGCATTTAAAGACCCTGCAAACCAAGAATGTGCTCCTATGAGTTTGTCATACAACAAAAAGTCATTAACCACAGAGACACCTCTGAAAGTGTATTCACATTATCAATCTGGTGGATCAGCCAATGTGCTTGTGATAAGGCCTGGCCTGTGTTAAGTGCACAGGTTAAGCTAAATGTGGAGCTCCCTTCATAGCTCTTTTCTGGACCATCCAAAAAATGGAACACGAGCAAATCTCCAGTTAAAAGCACAATTCAATACCACACAATTCACAGTATTTCCATGTTTTCTGGTATAGTTTTCTAACCGATAAAATCACTGGTTTTGGTTTACAGGGTCTTTAAGGCTTAGATGTTGACCAAACAAACACAGGCTAAACACTTTTCATAAATATGGCAGCATGTTTCAAGTAGCAGGTTGTGTGGGGTCTTACGTACATTTGTCGTGCTCCAAGAGATCCTCCAAACACCACCATGGTGCTGCCGATGACTGACGCAGAATGGCCTGCCATTGGCGGAGGTCCATGGGTCGTAACTATGCAGTTCCACCTGAACAGAGAGGATAGAAATGGGTTAACATGACAGACAAGGACAATAAAATAATGAGAGAACCAAATTGGTGAGGCTCAGCATCTCACTAGTTTTGCAATACGGTGTACATTTCTATAGCGCTTTCTTTTCCACATCTTATCTATAAATAAATAATGATATATTTCTGCACTTCAAGGTAAGATGCTAACTGCATTGGATTAACTGGGTTTACATCCAAATTTTTATTGCACAATTTGGCCATTCCAATAAAAAAGCCTGACTGTAAATCTAAAAATTAGAGACGCTAGAAGGGGGCAAATTTACTCTCGATTTGTGTAATGCCATTATAGTCGATGAAAATGAACTTATTTCCCCAAATTGATTTTGTCACACATTTCTGAAAATTATGCCCTGACAAGATTACAATTTTATCCTTAAGCTGTTCAGAATTCACAGTCACAAGGCACATGTGTGAATGAGTTAAATGGAGACCAAGCTATTGCCTTTGCCTCCGTATTCTGCTCAAAGCCAATAAAGCTTTGATCTAATATCTAATATAACATGTTGTTTGACCAAGGAGACAAACACAAGAATGGCAAAAGGGAAAGAAAGAGAAAAGGAAAGATGAAAAACAGTCAAATAAACAGCCAGAACAAACATTTCTGTGATACTGTTTTCCCTCACCAGTTCTTAGAGGGCGAGTAAGTGTGGATCTCATCGAAAAACCTTTCGGGTTGATGCAAGGGGTACGGGCTGGGTCGTGTCCAGCCGCCAAACAGCACAAGGAGGTCCTTGTACATCACCAGCGTGGCTCCTGCTTTGGGTGAGGGGTAGGAGCCTGCACAGGGGAGAGGGCCACAACACAGCTCTTCAGGAAAACAAGCACAACTCACCTGGTGTGTGGGTGCAAAAGGGTTTTACAATACAGACAGTGGTGCACTGGCATTGCTCTGTGTGAGGCTTCTACAGGTCTATTATGCCTGAATTGTATTGTGATACAATGGTGAAGTTAAAAGAGATCTCCATTTCTCAAGGTCACCAAGTACTGTCGATAAGAAATACAACAATCAGAGTTTTGCTTTAAGTGAAGATAGTGCTGTTAGTTCCAAATAGCTGATGCACCAAATACTGAAGAAGAGACTGTCGTCTCAATAATTGACGGTGAATGCCTAAAGAGGCTGTCCTGTCGCCAGCATATACCTGAAGCCAAAGGGCGGATCCACTCCTTGCTGTTGAGGTCGAGCCTCCACAAGTCATTGAAGGCAGCATTGCAGCTGCTCTGAGTGCAGCCACCAAACACATACATGGACTGGTTGGAATCATAATAACACGCACCTACAAAACAGCAAGTTAGTTTCATTACACAGGGAAAACATTAAAGCTTTCTTAATCACTGTGTACAATTCTTGACAAATAAATTGGCAACAGCAGTCAATCAAATGAGATCAGATCTCCCCTCTTTCTTACACACCGTTACCCTGTACCTTTTGGGTCTGCATTGTGATCATCTACCTCTTAAAGAGCGCTCATTGCACAATCATGCTTTTAGCACATGAAAACCAATCACATTGTATCTGACATCTCATTGGTTGAAGACCAAAAGAGGTTCTATGTGAAACTTCAGAAGCTTAGCCAATTTTTTACATTTTTTAACAAACTCCATCAAAACTGATTGGTTTACTGGCTGCTGCGGGAAGACTAGAAGGTGTCATACTGACAAGGTGAGATTTGAATGACAATACAGCCTCATTCACACAAGCCTGCTTCCCTGTCAATTAGCACTTCCTGCTAACGGCCTGGTGTGAATGCAGCCAAGGAGCTGGACAAGTATTGATCCTGCTACTTCAAACTTACTGACAAAGCAGCAAAGTGCGGCATCATTCACAAACAGATGCCAATGCCTGAAGGCCACCAAATTAGTGCTTCAGCTCATCAACGCATCATACCTTACACTGGAACATATTGTTCAATAAAAACCTGATTTTAAAGTTGCTTTATGGTACAACTTTCATAGAGAACAAACCTAACAGAAAGGAATTCTCAGCCATACCAATCATGTTCAATATATGAGAATCTTGGTAATTAATGTAGTAATGTGGTAATTAATGCACATCTACACTGCCCTTTTCAAAGTACAGAATCTAAAACATTCAAGTAAAATGGACTCTTAAGGTGACAGTGGGGAAAATCCCAGACAGCCAGTAGACAGGTAGGCCAGAGACAAGAATAGATACTGACTGTGCGAGAACCGCTGGGTGATTGGCGTCCCAGGATACGGGTAGGTGCGACTCTCCCACTGAATGTTCCCCTCCTGGACAGCTCTCAGGAAACCGTGGTAACACTGATATGCTACACCTGGGAAAAAAGGGAAGGTGTGAATATGACACCTTGATTATCTCACATACTTACAAACTGGCCAAGGATATGAGCCCAAACCACCACTTACATTTACAAAATGAAAGCCTCATGCAACCAAGTATCAGTCAACTATGAGTAGACAGTACCACATGCAAAACCAACCGCAGCATTTATACTTACATTTCCATTTATAACAGTCTCATAACCACTTTTTAAAGAATGCTCCTTAAACTAGGTTGTCCTCACCTTTGATGAGACGATACCACTGTTTACAGACCAGAGCTGCGGTCTTGTGCTCCTGATATGGTGAAAGAAAGGAGAGGATGTACTCCAGCACTTCTTCTGGAAGCTCCACCATGGCCCTGTGACTCCTTGGCTCGTCCTGGCTCATGCTCTGGCCGTTGTGCTCCTCAGAGCTTACCCCCACCTTCATGCCCACACCGGGGTCCCCTGACCCCACCCCACCCTCTTCTGTATCCATGGCAACAAAGCAGCCATCCTCACTGTCTGAGGAGCGGGACATACTGCCTGATGAAATAGAAATACACAGAAGAAATATTAAGAAAAGAAAAAGAAAAAATAGGAGAAATAATAAGACTGTAACCATAACTCAAATGAATACTCAGTTGCTTTAGGTTAAATTACAAAACAATACCACTCTGTAAGCGTCTAATTTCTTTCCGTAGCATGTGTTTGGTTGGGGTGAAGATCTAGCTCTGTAATGTTATGTTTATGAGCACTCACAGCTTTTAAAAATAATTGCAAGCAAATGGCTGCCGTTTTTAGATAGGTCCGTCTATGGATGCTGGTAAGTCAGGCTAACAAGACCAACAGAGTGCTTTGTGAGACCAATTTTATCGATGAGGCAACCACAAACGAATAACAATATTGACTGTCCATGTCTATCCACAAGATGAAAATAGAAAGCAGACGGAAATTTTCTTCAGCTTCATGACATTGACGTAAATCGTTACAACAGACCCAGAATTTGACCCGTGTTGCATGGTCGATATTAGCTAACGTCACTCGATAGTCATACTTTTAACATTCAGTTCACAAATTGTAGGCAAGTCTATCGGATATTATGTGATGCTGCAAGTAGCAACCGAGTAAGCTAACCATTGCTTGTCAGCCATGGTAACTAGAGCGATACAGGCACACCTTAGGAAATTAGATACTTAAAATGCGTGAAGCACTTAACGGTGAGTTAACGTTAACTCCCTCATATTTAACATTTAACCACCAAGACCCAAAGACCCTTTTAACAATTGCCATTCGCCTGACTTGAAGTAGACTGATAACGGAAATTGGTTATTTGGCTAACTAAAATCAGCTAACGTTAGCCAGCTAGCGATAGCTGGGGCAGGGACTTTGCACAATGTAAGTGTTTTGTCGTTGCGCACAGAAAATGATTCAGTCATCAGGTATTAACTTTACCGCAATATCCTACAGCTGGTTATTAAAGGTCTGTGGGACAGCATACACAGTCCCAGTATTTGGTGTGTCCAACATTAGCTTGCTCATAACAAATCTGCCGGTTAGCTAGGCCGAGAGCTAGCTTGTTAGAGCTGAACCAACTAACCTATAACGTTAGTGGCTAGCATGCTGCACAGGCTAACGAAGGCTTACAAATCAAGATGGACACCTATTTTTCTATACCTAGTTCTGGAATTTCTGTTAATTTTACTCACCGTACTTACCACTGTTGTACTCTCTCTCTCCCCTTCTGTTTACTTGTGTAACCCGCTCTGTGGTAGTTCCCTTTATCAGCTACAGTAGTAAATCACCAGTCTCAAAACATTCGCCATCTTCCCCACTGGCAGCAGCTTCCGCGCGGACTCGTGAGCGCGCACGCATATTCCTACAGCTAGGCGTCATGAGAAGATTTTGACAAAAGCCATAAAAAACATAGCCTACCTTCTCTTGTTTAGGGAGCTGAGTTTCCGTCAGCGTTTAGGGAGTTGCATAAGGATACAGAAAATAAAAGTAAAACATGTTGTTGTTAGAGGCGTTTTGAATAGTTTTAAAGAATACTTTAAGAATACAATTTAGTAATGTAGGCCTAGCCTGCATATTCTCCTACATTTTTTGTGTACATTTGACAGGTCCATGAGGACACAGTTTGTCTTGAAGCCTACTCAACACAGTCTTATCATAGGTGATAGCCAGCTCCAGGTGTCTCACCAGAGCCAGGGCAATCATAAAAGACCACCATCATCCCAACCATCACTTGTTTACCATGCTGGCCTCAGGAAAGAGGTAGATCCCTCAAAGACGAAACAGACTGAAGAACAGCTTCTACCCTTGGGCAGTCAGAACTCTATGCACCATACCACTGATACTGCTTCTTACAGTCTTTCTGCTGTGTGTGTGTGTGTGTGTGTGTGTGTGTGTGTGTGTGTGTGTGTGTGTGTGTGTGTGTGTGTGTGTGTGTGTGTGTGTGTGTGTGTGTGTGTGTGTGTGTATGTGTGTGTGTGTGTGTGTGTGTGTGGGTGTGGGTGTGTGTGTGTGTGTGTGTGTGTGTGTGTGTGTGTGTGTGTGTGTGACTGTGTGTGTGTGTGTGTGGGTGGGGGTGGGGGTGGGGGTGAGAATGTATGTGTGCGTGTCCACATACTGTATAGTAATACTGCCATTACAGAATATATCTCTTTATTATTGTATACTATTTATGACATCGATAATCTTTGTTTTTTACTCGTCACTTTTAGTCTTTGACTTCATTGCACCTTTGTGGCCTTGCTGGCAAAAAGATTTGTTGAACAGGCAACTGTTCAATGACAAATTAAAGTCTTGAATCTTGAATCTAAAAGATGAATAATAGGCCTGCAGAAGCCTTTTCATGTTGCAGTCACATTCAAGCTGGAATTTGTGGTCATTGTAAAGGCAGAAATACATGATGGTAACATTATCTAGAAACTCTTCTGTAACAGCGTTTAAAAATTCTGTACTCTAATGCCAAGAACATATGTCTGCACTCACTGGTACAGATCAGAGTGGGTGATTGTATTAGATCTAGATATGTTAACAAAGAGCAGATCGCTACTTAGATCTCACACACATCCATTTGACCTATTTTATATGTGTAACTGTATAGGCTAGTTGATGATGTGTAGCCTATGATGTGTGTAGGAAGATTCTACAGTGTGTTGTGTTGGTCTTTGTGTGTGTTTTTTTTGTCCATGTGTTCATCTTTGAAACTGCGGGTGGAAGGTTAAGACAACAATGTATTTCAATGGTTGCATATGTTTGTACCATATAGTTTGGAGATAGAAAATGTCATCAATACAATATCGAGGTTGGCCAAGACAGGTGGACCAGGCCCATCCTGCCCCCCTCGCCTCCCGTACGCCTGCTTTCAAGTGTCATTTGAACCCTTTTGTTACTTAAGTCATTCCCTGTTATTTCATAACTTGGTTGTTGACCCTTTTCATTAGTTTCATATCCAGAAGATCTTCATAAAGATCAGTAGGCTATTATGCCCAAATGGTAGCCTACCTCTGTTGTGAATAATTTCAAATATCATCAAACTGGAACTCAGAAGCATTAAGATGGTGAATTCATTGTCTTTAAGGACTAAATGTATGGATCACGTAAAAAAATAAAAAATAAATAGCTGGTCGCATAGTTAGAACTCAAATTTTGTGGGCGGTGGAGGCCTAGGTCTGGCAAACCCGAACTGAATGTTGACATTATAAGATGGTGATTATTTTAAAGGGAGGTAAATCCACTGTAATTCTGTGGTTATTTTTTGTTATTCTGCATTATATATAGGCTAACATTGAATGGACTTACATATTTTTACACATTCATAATGATTCATTGGACGTAGCCCACATGTCTGACTTGAGGCTTCCACTAACAAGAATTGGTGTTTCGCCTCAATGTCACCAGCCAAAAAAGAAATATGGAAAAGGTGGGGTAAACTAATGAAATGGAAGGACATTTACCTAAGGATAGAGTAAGACAGCAGTATAGCAGCAGCAATAAAACAGGGGTAAGCGTAACTACCACTGGTGGTGCTAGAGGCAACACCGGCCCATCGGCCACAGTGGAGGGCAGCAGCTCCCCGTTCTGAGGTAGGCTAAAGTTTGAGTCGGCCAGAAGACCTGAGCGCGTGTGCCTGGATTTGTGGTCTGTCTCGGTTAGGTGGGAGGCTGGTTAACATGGAAGATGATGAGGTCTCAGAGAACTGGGAGGAAGCAGCGGACAGCGGTGTAAGACAAGCAATTATGTTCTCTTTACATTGAGTTAAGATGAAGTAGTCTGTATATATATATTCGCCTAACGTTGTCTCAAGACACACGGTGTTGTCAGAGATGATTTATTTGCGAAATGATTACTAGTCAGCTAAATAAGTAGAAAATAAGATGCTCGCTTTCTAAACGAGAAATGTCCATATCGTAGGTAAGGCCTAGCAGTATGCTAGCGGCTTGCCTTCGCTACCTACACACATTTCAACGTTGTCTTGACAGACAGGCCATATTTAGAATAGGATATCGGTGTCGGCTAGGTTATTTTGAGTGTTCCCAAGAACATGATCGTGAGGACCATTAGGATACCAACTTAGTATATTTAGTAGTTAAATGAAACCCTCAAAGTTTGCCTGTTAGTTAGGTTAGCTGAACGTTAGCTGGCATGCTAGTTAGCAGCTAATGCTATCTGGCAATGTCGACTAGCTCGATACCAATGTTTGTTGTGTGGATTATCATAATTAAGTGATCCTCATGTCCATTGATAATGAAGTCTTTCAAAGTTGATACAGTGATTCATTTGAATTGAACCCACTCTATTCTCTTGCACGTGGTCAGCCCTTTAGGATCTTCGAGAAAACTAATCAAAGCGATAGTTTCACTATCATTAAGAGCTAACTAGCGCCCAATCATTACAGTCTTAAGTTATTTTATTCATGCGAAAGTGGATTGTAATATTTTAGAACGTGTATCTGTATCATTCTAACGTGAAGGCAAACCAGGGTAAACTGCATAATAGGTGTTACATAATAACGAGGTATAATAACAAAATGAAGTTAGCTAGCCTGCTAACATAACTGACTGACGTTTAACCTAGGTCTCCACTTGAAAGAGCCATATACATTTACGTTATACGAATTTTGATATCACCGTATGATAAAGATTCACGACATTATCAGAAGTATGTATCAGATATCTATGTAGTGTACCACCTCTATATTGTTTTCTCTATGTGTAAGCCTAAACCTATATTGAATGTTAACTTGCTTAAAACCCCCAACCCTATCTATTATTGTTCAGGACTTCTTGTCCATCTTTTCTGTTAAGGTTTTCTCTGACACTTGTTGCTTTCTTCCTTTTAGGAAATTGAGAGGAGATTGGAGGCTAAACTAAAAATTAGCGAGAAAGCTAAGTGAGTGTGCCTAGTCTGCCTACTATAATAAAAAAACAAGTTTATGGCAGAAATTCATGCTTCATTGTTAAAACTGAATATTGAATCATTTTACATAATCTCCAGTCACTGAAAATACAGTCAATATAATATATGTTCTGTGCATTTTGCAGGAAGTCTGCTGGTGGCTCAGGAGGTTCCCCAGTAAGAACAGCCATGGTTATCCAGGACGACTCGCTGCCTGCTGCCCCTCCACCTCAGATTCGCATTCTGAAGCGCCCATCCAGCAACGGTTCATTGGGCAACGCAGCCGCACTGGCTCGACCTGCCGTGCAGGTGAAGTCCCTGGCCCAGAGAGAAGCAGAGTACGCAGAGGCACGTCGGCGGATTCTTGGTAGTGCCAGTTCTGAAGAGTCTACTTCAGACAAACCAAGCCCTGACAGGTTGGAGCTTTGCATATTTTTATCTGTGCACAAGATGACCGCGTTTGAGATGAAAATAGTTGTGTAAAGTACCATATTATTGGGTTATTCTGTGATTCGTCAGATTATGGATGATAAATGGAGAGAAACTACCATAGGGATGTGTGTATGAGGACCTGCAATATACAGTACGATTTGGGGGTAGGATTGTGCGTCTCTCCCTTATAAGAAGATCCAATATGTATCTAGAACGTGCTTAGTGTATAGTGGTTATGGTACATAGACTGACTGAATAAAACTTCATCCAAGATACTGCGATAAGCAACTTCACACACATATTGGCCCAATCCCAATGTCAGCCCTAAAGACTGGGACTAAGGACTCACAGACTTAATTGATCTCAGATGCTAAGTGAGTGAGTGTGTGAGGCTACATGGGCTCAGATAGGTATTTTGGGATTGGGACAGCACTTCACAAGATCACATGTACCTTGGCGATGTTTACTAACAAAGACGTTGCTAATATTTCCGGATCTTTCTATGATCTCCGCAGTAAACGTCACGACACTTTGAACTGTGGGTAATTCCCTGAGGTGAAGTCTGCACGGATGCAGACTCAAGGAAAGGGCTCTGTAAGTGTGTACTCGAGCCCTCACACTCGTTGTAATTCCACATTGGGACAGCCCTAAGCCCTTACGAATTTCGCGAGAACGCACACCAAAGTCCGTGAGGCCTGACATTTGGATTGGGCCAGTGTAATTCTATGCTTGTGTTGAGCAGCACAATCACAATCATGGAACTAGAAAAGCACTCAGAGCGCAGACCTCCGCCTGTATTGTTCCTCCTAGGTTGTCATACATTTGAACCTAAACCAGGGGTGGGCAAACTTTTTGCCAGGAGGGCCACATTGGGTTCTAAGATTTGACAGGGGGGCCGGGCCAGGAACAGATGGATGGAGTGTTTGTGTGAAATAATATAAATTACATGTAAAAGCCATTACGTGAGAGGATTTGGCCTACAAACATGTAACATATCATGAGTAGGCAGCAAGGCTCATTGTACCTTTTTTTTTTTTTCCCCCAAATGCATTAATTTAATTTGATTAAAGGAATAGTTCGGAATTTTGGACATAGGACCTCATTTCCATTTTTGCCGAGGTGATCTAGGTCGGTGGAGACCGTTTGTATCGCGTTTAAAACCCCTTCCTTAAGTTGCAGCGTTCCCCAAATGCTAAACTGGTCAAAACGGTCTTACTCACTCCACAGCACACCCGAGACCAGTAAATTAAAACGTCAGACTATCGATGTACATGTCCGTGTTGATAGAATAATTTTAGAAATAAAACTAACCTTGCAACTCAATGATTTATTATTTTGAGGGACTAGTTTCTCAATATCAATCCGCTACTGCCATACAGGGAACAAATTAGGCTATTGCAATGCGATGCAAGGTTCGTTTATATATATATATATATATATATATATATATATATATATATATATATCAACACAGACATGTGCATCGATAGTCTGACGTTATAATGTATTTGTTTCGGGTGTTCTGTGGAGTGAATTAAGACTGTTTTCAGTGGCAGGCTGGATGTTACCGTTGACTTGCGTTATCTCGGCACCAGATTAGCAACAGATGAACGCTGCAACTTAAGGAAGGGCAGAAATTCACTGAAAATGGTCTCCACCGACCTATATCACCCTGCCTAAGTTGGAAATGAGGTCCTATGTCCAAAATTCCGAACTATTCCTTTAATAATAGAATTTAATGGGTGGCTCCTCCTTAATGATAGTCAAGCGCTGAAAACGCATACGGGAGGCAGAAGCCTTAACATTGAGAAGAGTTTTTTGTAAAAATGTCTGACCTAAACTATTCAGATCGGCACCACGTGGCCATACCATGCCATTACACCACTAAGCGAAACCTATAAACGGCTCCGGAATCCTGACGGAATTACGTATCACTCCCAAAATGTAATAGTTTCTTCCTTGGGTCATGCCTGACATTCGCTGAAAATTTCAGCGAAACTCAAAAAGTGATGGATGAATTATCTTGCTAACAAACAGACAGACAAACAAACACAAACAAACAGACAAACAGACGCAGGTCCCCGATGAAAACATAGCCTCCTTGGCGGAGGTAATTACAATATGTGTGTGAAGTTAACTTGCTTATCGCAGTATCTTGTCACATTATGCTTCACTCAATTCTGCAACCAGTTTGCTACCATTGTACACTACACTACTTATCCTAGTTGAAGAAGGCTACCAGACTCTGGACATATCTAGTAGCAACTGAGAGTCTGACTATCATTTTGAAAGTAATAGAATTTGTAACATTTGGTCTTCAGCTGCAGGTTTGCTTATTAGCATTTGATTTCTAATAAAAAAAAGAAACGGGCCATCAACCAATTTATTGTACTTAAATCAATCTAGATGCCTGCATACCAATGCACTTCAAATTATATGCTGATATGTATCAGGTAATCTTTGCACCCCTATTGTGGGCCATTATTCATTGTTCTATGGTTATTCAGTCCCCATCGATATATACAATCTATATATTTGTAATATATCATTTCTTTTGTATTTTGTTTCATCATATGTGCAGACATGTCAAGACAGTGTATTTAACCATAGTTGTGATCATTCCCCTCTAGGCCAGTGCGTGTCACTGCTCCATCAACAGAACAGGTCAGACCGAACAGTCACGCAATTCGCCAACCAACAGGTCCTGATGGCTCACAAGGCTTTCGCCACTGTAGATAGAGAGGTGAGGGGGAGAGAGGGCTCCATCTCCTACCCAGAGGGAGTCAGTGGGTATGCCCCAATGGAACAGAAGTCTACACAGATGGGCTGGTGTCAAACAAAAACACACAACACAATAGTGACATTTTCCAGAATTGGAGAGAGCTGCATGAAGATGAAATATAGTGTTTGGGGAGGTCACACAAAGATCCCCCCCTCCATTCTCACCCCAACCTCCACTCCCTGCCACCATGCTCCTGACACTGGCTTCGGGTGGACCCTCAGCACCCCCCACACTGGAACGTGGGGCCATGATGCTGTGCTGCTGAGGGTCAGGACTGTTGGCCACAGCCCACACTGTGACTCCCCCACGGCTTCCTCAGGACTCTGCTCACTGTGACTGCTCCCAGTGAGCATCCTCCCAGCCCGGCATTGGGCCCCGGTGTGCCTGGAAAAGCCAGGAGTGCACCAGCTTGGGCTGGAAGAGTGGCTGCGCTTTGACGCAGAACAGGTGGAGGCCCGACCACAGTCAGTGGACGGAGCCTCACCTGGCCCCGAGAAGGGACCAGCACAAGGGTAGGAGTGTAGTTTTCACTGTTGGTGTTAGCTCAAATTAGCAATAATGCTGAAAAAAAAACAACAAAAAAAAAACACACATGGGCCCATCTCTCCCCTGGGTCACTCCTACCCATGCTAAAATAGCCTCCATCTTTGAGTATTTGGACTGTCTGTTTTTGTTATTATTCCTTTATTTTTTAAAGCAGCTTATAGATTAGAAGTCACTGACCGTGTTGGAGTGGTGTTAGTAAGTAGGTGTACAACTTCTGTTTGTTTTATGGTTTCACGGTTTGATCATACTGTCAAATGCCTTTTTAATTTTTGTCACAGTTGTTGTTTAAGACTATTTCTGAATTGTAGCTTGATTTAGGTATTTACAAGCTCTAAATAGTAGTCATAACAGTTACTGAAAAAGTGAGTGAGAGATAGCAAATGTTCAAACATCTGTGCTGTTTAGCAGTTGGGTAGTGAAATTCATAATATGGAATTTGGAGGCTTTAACATTTTACTGTGGATTTGGTTCAAAATGGTACCATTTTCCGTAATTTACTTTATTTTTGTACCCTGCCTTTCATACAGCTCTTGCTTTGTTAAAAGGTAATGTGTACATTTATGGGTACATATGGAACGTATGAAATGAACTATGAGCAGAACTTGTACATACATGGTCACTCTGCTTAGAGCAAAGCGGTTTTAACAATACTGGTTTGTGTCATGAAATAGAAAGGCCTTAACCAGCTGTTCTGATGCATGCATCAGATTGTGGCTGTTTGTTCCTGAAGTGTTAAAGCATCTCTAGATTCTGGGATTGTTTCCCTCACTCCCCACTGCGACACTAGTCACCCCATCTTCCACCCAATATAGGAGTCCTCAGGAAAAAGAGTTGCGTCATCTGGATCCTTTCCAGCGGCAAACAGATCTGTCTGGGTATTCACCCACAACTTATGTGATCATATCTTATGTCTTGTGGAGAACACAAAACTAAAAGCCTGTAACATTTCTGAAGAATCCCTTTAATAAAATCTTTGGCAAAGTACGTATGTCTGATTAAACCGATTGGATTATGAATGTCACTAATGTTGTGTTTACTTTTTTCTTAAATCCTATAATAAAATGTATGACTACATTACAAATAAAAATGTCTTCAAAAGTATTTAATTGTATGTAGATATTGAAAAAACAATTGTGCCTCTATCATGATAGCAGTTGATTCAAAACCCCACTGCAATGAATACTAATGTGACTATGCTTCATATAACTGTGACACTGTGGTAACAGCACATTAGAGTCAGTATTTGGGTGATGTAGCGATTGAAAATGCCCTCTAGGCGTATGGTGTGAATTGCCATGGCCGTGCTGTTAGACCAGTCTGGTAGAGGACAATCAACAATTACTGATCTAGGTTGCTGCATTTATCTACTGTATTGTTTGTTCCACCCGTGTTGACTTTGGTAAAAGGAGAGTAAAATTGATATCAGGGGCCAAGACTGACGAGATGAGGACTATGGCAGCAATCCATATGATGGCTTGAGAGATAATAGGTGAATCCTCCCACCTTAGTGGCATTGAACCCACACCCAGCCATGTACTTTCGACTACTATTGGACGAAATGGTTGTTGCTGTAGAGTAAGAAGTAGATTCGAGGTTTTCTGGTGTTGAGACATTCACATTTGATGCTAATTTCTCTGTCATTTGCAATGAGCTCCTTTTCCCAAACTACTAGTGCAGCAACGAATCATCCCTTCCATGGGTGGCGCTATACATTCGCGTAGCGCGATGAGGTTCCCTGCAGGGGGGGTAACGTTCCTGGTCATTTGCGCTTCGAAAGTTTTGGACGAGTCAAGCAAGATGGCCGAGGATAGCGGTTATGAATCAATACTCTGTGTCAAACCAGAAGTTCATGTTTACAAAATTCCACCTCGAGCAACAAATCGTGGCTATCGGTGAGTTTGTGTCCAAGTAATTGTCTGTGCGAAACAAGTTGGACGTTTTGTATTAAACGATATATTAGAACACATAGTGCCTGACTCGAGTAGGAAGTTCCAGGAAGGCTAACTAAGTCGAGTGTCAGGGTTAATGTTGAGTGATCTTCAGTTTACTTCTTTAGTAATACCAGAATTGTTTTGTGCGGTTTATGTCATAGTATGCAGTGGATGGCAAACGCTATTGTCTGGATGCCATGCTGTCCAGTTAAAAGTATGTAGCCTACAGTAGTTTTCAGAAACGTTACAAAGTAAAACAGCGAAGTAACGCTGACGTTTTCCTTTGGTGTGGTGTGTGTGGAATATCTGTAACGTTGATATTGAAATGAAATATTCTTAACTTTTTGGCAGCAACATAGGTATTCCCTAGATGTTACTATTTATCAACGTGACTGATAGGCTGCGAAATAATATAATGGAAACTAAGTTAAGTTACTGAACAGGAACCACAAACACGAGACACGACAGCCTACGGTGGCCGAGATTGGGAGGTGCAAAATACTGTGCAAATCCCCTTGAATGCTTTTACCAGAGGACGGGCTCTGCTTTTACGGTCTTGAATGCTTGCATGTAAGCAGCGAAGGCTTGGGATCATCCGGTTTTGAAAATCTGATTTATGCACATAATTGCAGGTGTTGCCTTGACATTCGTGTTCATATGATGAATTTAGGACAAAATGATAAGTAATGCTGCTTCGAAAGCAAGGCATTTCATCACAACATAGATTCTCCCAAACATTTTCATGGATGTACACATTCACATACCCATAGTCAGCAGTAGACATACTAATATGTGCTTGGAATGGATGCACATGACGTGCACCTGATAGCCAGACCAACTGGACATTCTGCTTGCTTGGTGCTCATCTGTGGATGCCTGTGTCTCTCAGAGCAGCAGACTGGAAACTGGATGAGCCAGCATGGAGTGGCAGAATGAAAATCACAGCATTGGGAAAGAACGCTTTCATTAAGCTTGAGGACAAGAACAACGGTAAACCTTAAAAAATATTTAATCTCAGGGTAATGGGATAAATCAGTGGAAGTGTGCTGTTCATATGTAGTTGTGGATCACAAATGATTGCAGAATTCCATTATTGCGTACATTTCGTATACATATTCCAATGCACTTTTCCGTTGGTTCCATCAGGAGAGCTGTTTGCACAGGCCCCAGTAGACCAGTACCCTGGTATTGCAGTGGAGGCTGTGACTGACTCTAGCAGATATTTTGTCGTCCGGATAGAGGATGGAAATGGTGAGATCGGAGTCCTTTAGGATCTTTCCAACAATCACAAGATTTAGGCCTAATTCTTCATGCATGACGCCTACGGCTGAGTTACTTAGACTTGCTTTTGACTCACTGCAGTGTCTTTAGTTCACTATCATAATGTCTTCATTGCTGGCTTTTGGTGTTGCAGGACGTCATGCATTTATAGGTCTTGGATTTGCTGATCGTGGGGACTCTTTTGACTTCAATGTAGCATTGCAGGACCACTTTAAGTAAGTATGATTTCCTTACCAGCAAACATGAATGGATGCATCAATCTGAAAAAAAAAAAAACTTTTTTGTATTACCTTACCTCACAAGTATTTACAATTATTTTGTCCCTCCCCCCATTACACACTAGGTGGGTGAAACAGGAATCAGAGCTGGCTAAACAAGAGGCCACTCAGAGTGCCGCTCCCAAACTGGACTTGGGCTTTAAGGAAGGACAGACAATCAAAATCAGCATTGGGGTATGACAATGTTTTGCTGTGCTATGGATTGCATTCAGTCTCCAGTGTCACTGATGAGCTAAAAGGTTTCAGTAGATTAGTAAATGCAAACAGAATGAATTTGTGACCAGATCCTGGAAAAAAACAATTCCAGGTTTGTAGAAGCAACAAACCAGTTGGCTATCTGAACAGGCTCTAACAAAACAAGGTGCATTTAACTTGATGAATAAATAGAAGGAATGTATGGCAGAACGTTTACTTTCTGGATGTCCGCCTCTGTGCATTCCCATGTATAGCCCGCCCCTGGGTATTAACCTCACAGCTGAAGAAATTTTGCAAAAGTATACTGTTAACCTTGGTTAGCTGGAAATATGGCAAGTGGGAAGACCTGACATTTGATTTAGTTGTATGGCTTCTGGCATATAGCCCACTATTGCCCATTCTGAATCAGGGTGTTCAAGCTAGCTTGTCAGCAACTTTCAGTTTGTAATATTTGTATATTTACTGGTTAGATGTTCACATAATAGCCTGATTGTCCTAAAAGTCTGCCAATAAGCATTGCAATGAACTCTTGTTTGTGTCGCAGAATATAAAGAAGAAAGATGGACCGCCACAGGGTGGTGCCAAGGCACGCCCAATGGGCAGTGGTCTTCTCCCCCCTCCACCGGGTGTGAAAGCTGGAGGCTTTCTCCCCCCTCCTGGAGCACAGCAGCCTGCCCCACTAGCACAACCCAGCTCAGGTAACATAGCAGCCCCACTCAACATAAAGGCACACACCAATGCCCTCTGCTAGCCTAGCTAAACATTATTGGCAGGAAGTGGGTGAGACCAGTTATCTTATATGCTAATGGTGTCATACTGGATTATTGACACGCATAGAAAAGTGAAAGATACCCTCTTATATAACTTTTAGGGTTGTCAGCAAATAAACTTATTTCCCAAAAATTGCCGCGAGAAATTCTGCCTAAGCAGTGGAACAAGACCAACAGAGAACCCGTTGGAGTAAAGTGATGAGGGCAATAATAATACCCCATGGACTCTCTAATTCATATGTGAACACTCCTCCCACTCAGCAACCCTTTTGGATTTCGGAGCTCCAGCCGCCGCAGCTGCACCACCAGCTCAGCCTGCTCAGGACCTGTGGGGAGACTTCACCGCTGCTGGCTCTGGGTAGGTCAAACCTCCACGTGGGGTAGCTGTTAAAGGGCGGGTGAGCAATGCTTAGCGAATTTTAGCATATAATACTCAGCAAATATTTCCTCCCCATCCGCAAGCTTTTTTTTGTAAAAAAACAAAAAAGCACGGCAGGGTGTCTTCACAACCCTGGCTCCAACTGTGTGTCGACTCTGGGAGCCCTGAAGGGAGGGCTGAGCTACAGTACCCTCCAGAATTATTGGCACCCTTGGTAAAAGTTGACTAAAAATAGGTATAAAAAATAATCTTTAGGTGATTTATTGTACTCCCACAATGAAAACAATGAAGATAAATATACCCTGCAAGGCAAGCAAATGTATTCTGAGAAAAAGGAAAATCTCATAAAGAAAAAAATATTTTTAACAAAAACGGCTTGCTCACAATTATTGGCACCCCTGAAACATATTATGTACACAACATTTAACAGGGGCATTTTCCTATGTAAATGCAACGTTTTAAAGTAAATCGGAGTGTCTGTGAACTTTCAGAAGTAGTTCATGACGTTCTTTTTCACTATGGTATGAAAATGAAGTCACTCAGAGGCTAAATCCTCTAGTCATTTTTCAACATTGGAGAGACAAGAGAATACACTAAATTGAAATAAAAAGAAATTGTGTTGACATTTGTAAGTAAGAGAATGTCTATGGAAACTAGGTATTTTGTTGAAAATGCCTATATTTCCAATTAAAATGATGACTAAAAGGTTCTAATCATCTGGAAATGTGCCAAACATGCTTGGACAAAGACCCATGGCTATTTTGCTCCCACGCACAGTATGGAGGATGGTATGATAGGCAAAAAAATCCATAAGAACCACTGTTGAGAGTTACAGACAAAGCTATCATCTTGGGGTCACCAAGTCCCCCCAAAAAATCTTCAAAAGTGACCTCACTGCTAATAGATTATTTAGACAGCATGTCAGGTTAAAGCCAGTAGAGTCATTTAATGAACAATGTAAATGGCAGGAGTTACTGAATGGTACCATGACATGTCTGGGAGTGTGGTCTATTGTCAGATGAAAATAAAATTATGCTCTTTTGCTAAAAACACTTAAGGTGTCTTTGGCGTTCATAGAAGAATGACTATACTAAAAAGAACCCCATGCCTAATCAGAATTATGGTGGAGGGGCTGTGCTATTGTGGGGCTGTTTTAATTCCCAAAGGCCCTGGGAACCTAATTAAGGTGCATGGCATCATGAACACCAAGAAAAACCTGAACATTTTCAAAGGAAATCAAACCATCTCTGCCAAGGCCCTAAAAGTTGGTCATGATTGGATCATTCATCAGGTCAATGAACCAAAACAAATGCACAGATCAAAACAAATATGGTTTACTGAACACAAAATCAAGCTTCAGACATTGCCATAGCAGTCCCCTGATCTAAACTCCATAGAAAAACAGTGGGATGAGTCAACGAGAAGAATGCACAAGTGTGGACCTAGCAATCTGGACGATCTGGGGAGGTTTTGTAAAGATGAATGGTCTTAAATCCCTTACTTTGTATTCTCAATCTTTATGGGGTGTCAGAGACGAATATTACATGCTGTTTTATTGACAAAGGGAGGTTTAAGAAGGTATTACAAGTAGGGGTGCCAATAATTGTGAGTGACGTGTTTTTATTAAAAACATTTATTTCTTTATGAGATTTTCCTTTTTCTCAGAATAAATTTGCTTCCCTTGCAGGGTGTATTTTTCCTCATTGTTTTCATTGTGGGAGTACAATAAATCACCTAAAGATGATTTTTTAAACCTATTTTTAGTCAACTTTTACCAAGGGTGCCAATAATTCTGGAGGGTACTGTACCTCTCTGGTGTGTTTTGTTGGGTATTTGGTTAAGATATAATGTAATTTGCTTTAGACAAAAGCACCTGCGAAGAAACAAAAATATAAACAAACATGACGTCATCCAGCATCGCTTACTCTACCTTTTACACTCAAAATGTCAATACTTCTTCAAATCGGTGAAGAAGGCTTTTGAGATCTTTAGTGATGCTGAAATTACAGAACTAACAGCTTCTTGCCAAGTTATTTGCTTAATGAATATGATTGTTTTCATTAGAGCAGTGTTTCCCAAACTTTTTTCTGTCACGGGCACGTTATTTATTATGAGAATCTTACGACACACCACCATGATCTCAAAAGTGTCTGCTAAATGTAATGTAAACAAACATGGGGGCTCATGAACATGGCCCCAGACTGAAGCGCTGCAGCAACTCAAGCTAGGCAGAACCGATTGATTTAGTTTCATTTTCTACCTCTGTCTTTTGCTCACTGCTGTCATTTTCTTTTTTGTTCTATTCTGCGTGATAAAAGGGGGTAGGTAAAGTTTGTGGTAAGACATCCCTTTTAAGTGTTTTTCTAGTTTGTTTCAATGTCTCTTGGTTATACAGTATGACAGTTATTAGCAGACAGTGTTTTGCTACTTCTGAATGCAGACTTCTACTGTGTTTAAGGAACCGCAGGTGTGTCACTTAACCATTTCAGTTGATGGTAAACTATTCAAACTTGAAATGAACTTGATGAACTCTTCTGTCTTCCCTCTATACAGTGGGTCCTCTGAGACGTCCACCAAATCTGGATGGGTGCAGTTTTAGCAGCTGGACTGACAGTCACTCTACATTTTTTTTTTTAGAGAACTAGTTTTTAATCTCTCTACATTCCCCTAATAGAGGGAGTTTCAGGGGGATAGAAATTGGCACACAATCACACTAAGCTCAGATGAACAGTGAGTGTATGTGTGTATATGTCCCTCACACGCAACACCTGCATTATTTGACCTTCTCTCCTTTTGTACAAGAAGTCCTATTTTTTTAACAGAAGGTTTCCTATGCAACCAATCAACAGGTGACTCGACTAGACACTTCTTTTCATAGCTTGATTGAGTATCAAATAGTGCATTCTTGTTAAGATCTCCTTTTGATAGAATGTACAGACGGATTAGCTGTGACACTTCTGAATCTCACCTCATTGGTGCTGCAGTGGCAGTTCCTGTATGGCTATTCTCTCACTTCGTCCAATCAGGTGAACATTGGTGCATTCCATGATTGTGTAATAATGTTGTGCCTTTTCCCTAGACCCTTCCCTTGCTCTCAGTGGGTTATGTTTTCCTTGCCTTGTCAGTTTTTGTTTTGCTGATCAGAAAATTATTTCTTATATTACATGTCTGCAGTGGAAATGCCAGCATATGTGCGTTGGTGATTTGGACTGTAGTATCTTGGTACATTTGTCTTCTTTGTGCTGCAGGTAAAAGCATTGTTTTGATAGATGGTAGAATCGTTTGGATTGGGAGTGTGTGTGTGTGTGTGTGTGTGTGTGTGTGTGTGTGTGTGTGTGTGTGTGTGTGTGTGTGTGTGTGTGTGTGTGTGTGTGTGTGTGTGTGTGTGTGTGTGTGTGTGTGTGTGTGTGTGTGTGTGTGTGTGTGTGTGTGTGTGTGTGTGTGTGTGTGTGTGTGTTGTATGTGTGTGTAGGATTTCATATTGTGTGGGCCAGCACTATTCGCTGAGCAGATGGCAGTTTTAATAAGATTAGTGACTCCCACTGAACTGGAGGAGGCTGTCTCCACCATGCACCTACTGAGCCACTGGCTAGAATCATGTATTGTGTGTGTGTGTGCACACGTGCACATACATATGTTGTATCTGTGCTTTGGCTTTTGTGGCTAGTACCCCATTGATTTGTTTAGCAAGCAGAAGGATTGTTGTGTTGTTGTTGTTGTTGTTGTTGTTGTTGTTGTTGTGTGTGTGTGTGTGTGTTTGTGTTTGTGTGTGTGTTTGTTAAACATGTTCTCCTTTTCTCAGCTTAATCTTTGTTATTCCTCTTGCCTAATTCAGGTGCCTTTAATATTAAGAGTGTGCTTATTAGGACAAATGCTTTAAATGTATTCAAAACACTTGTTGAAAGTGCCTTCTACACAAACTATAAGTCCTGTATAAATGTAAAGTCTCGATATATTGTAAATAATAAACTTTTCCCTCTTGTCCCTTTCATGTATTACTCTAATTGATCACTGGACCAAATGTACAATGTGTTTCGTCTTACATTGTAACTCTCTGCTCATAACAACTGTAAAGAGCGCAGAGGTATGTTTGTGCAGGGATGTTCTTGCCAGTACTTTAACTCTTTTCAATTGTCATTGTTCCATGTGTTCTAAACACCTATTAGCATGGACTTGTCTGCGTTTGAATATTAGTTATCGGTCACACATCACTGTAGTAACCAGCCTTAAAATAGGATGTCTGGGGAACAAAAGATTACTGTGTGTATGTTGAAGGGAGGGGGTAAGGCTGGGCCATCTCCATGGTTGGCCGTATGACACATTTAATTGTTGAGCTCCGACGAGTTAGCAACATGCATTGCAGAGGTTAATGGAGACAAAGTAAGGACACTTGATCATGACACTTGAACAGCTCAGATGTGAGTATTGATGTCAAAGAGTAGAGATTAAGTCTACATTTGTCTTTATTTCATTAGATCATTCAAGAATATTAACAAGCTTAGACCATGTTAAGAGTTAGAGGTCAAAATCAGCCTTACTGGTTAGACCAGCATTCTTCTAACTGTAGGGATGATCCTGAAATAAGATTTCGTGGCGCTAGACTCGGAGACAGTCTCCATACAGTATAGGCTAGGCTATACGAAAGGGTTACAGCTGAAAGCCGGCCACTCGGGTCTTGTCGTTCCGTAGTCCCACCCCGGAAAAGCTTCGTTGTAGCAAATCGGCATGGATAGACAACGACATATTGTTTTTACTTCATTTTAAAATAATCCCATGGGCGGTAAACTACATTGTGGAATTAACATGAGCTCGTTTTTCATCTTTTGTTCACACTGTGCCTATGTGAGGTAAGTGCTCTGTCTGAAGAATAGATAGCATTGAGTAACATCTGAAATCGAATGCATAATTGTCCGAATATGACTGTTAGGCTCATGCAGAAATCCCTAAAAGAAGAAGTGGGCTAGGACCTAAGGGGAAGCATCAAAGCTATAGCAAGTTTCGTTCATTAGCTCAATATGGTTTACATATTCCTACTGTAGCATAGCCAGTCATCGGATTTGTGGCACGGAGGATGACATCTAAAGCAAAGCTTAATTAAAAGTAACCGCTTAACTTGTAACAAAGTATCTGGTGAGCCATCACTGTTGCCACACAGTGAGATGATGCAGTCTACATTGTAGCTATATCTACCTGTGGAATCATGTTCTGTTGTGGTCCGCCTCGCCTCAAAGTTCCCAATAAATCTCGCGCGCTAATCCTATGGTGAAAGGAGCCCATGGATACGAGACTGTGATTGTAGCGTATGCTGTAGTGGATTATCTTAAACTGAGACTCTTAGAAGTTTAAATCATAAATTGCGACACCAATCGTTTGTTCATTTCAGTTTCATCCACGAATGCATCTTACAATTTTAAGTGGTTAGATTAGTGGTGCACTACACAAAAACAGGCAAACGGGGGCGCACAAGGATGCAGAGGGCAAATGTGGAACGTCCGACAGTTTGTTGAAGCTTGCCACATCCTCCTTGTTAGATGATGACACGGAACGCTGAAGGGCCAGAGAGGTTGCAGGTGGAAGTCACCTCAAAGCCTTCCTGTGGCTATTTGGTTAGAGGCTATTACAGCTAGGTTACAGTCAAAAGATTACAATATTTTTTCTTAGATTTCTGAATGAGATAGACAAGAAATGTTTTTAGATTTCAGAATGGTGACATAAATAAGTAGTCTAACCATCAGGAACCTGGTGGCATATGTCTGGAGTTGACAGGGAGAAAAAGACCATGTCCTTTTTGTTGATGTGTTTCTATGGTGACAAAGGCACTGAAGTGATTTGTCCATCAACCCCTTGTGGAGGGCCCCTCACCCATCCACATCCCACATTAAGACAATTGCTTCCTCTCATTTATAGGTTAAAAAACAATGAGTAAATAGTTTTGGTTAGTATGCTATGGTTATTGTTTTATCCTGTCAAATTTAGTCTATTGGGATATTGGTAAGCCTATTTTATTATTATTAGGCCTATTATTATTATTTAATTTATTAGGCCTACACCAACTTCGGTAAACCAGCAGTAGGCCTATACAATCTACACTGCACTATAACCTTTCCTCTATGCACCACCTGATAGGCCTAGTACTTTATCACATTGCAATTTTTATATCACATTGCAATTTTCTGCTTTTTATATCACATTGAAATGTTCTACTTTTTTTCTGATTAGGCACAAACTTCATTTCATTGTCGTTGTAGGCCTTACTCTGCACAATTCTAATAAAAGTTTAATCTAATCTAATCTGTTTCTGGTTAAAAATGTTTCAGCTATCTTGTTGAATATTTGGTGTAAATTGGCCTTCTAGATCACATTAGCATAGTGAAAGCAAGACCATGGGGATTAACAACCCATTGATTGATCTAATCCGTTAATCTAAGAGAGAGTGCATTAGTCTATTTGTAACATAATATTCAATAGGCTACATATTGCTTAGTAGCCTAGAATATAATTTGTTCGAGGCTATAGGTTTGTAGGCCTATACTAATATTCCAGTCTGTAGCCTACACCCAGACTTTGATAAATGAATGAGATATTTAGGTTGATTCACCATAATCAGGCTTTTCTATTCAGTTTTTTCTATTATTAATATTTCTTAGTATTAAGCATATTCTAACTATGTTAGGGCCTACATAGCTAAAGTTTAGTCTAATTTTAGAGCGGTTAATCAAATTAAGGATAGCCGCGTAAAGAGTTTGTTACATAGCTACCGGGAAAGAGAATGTGGTGCACTTTACACGACGTGGGAAGTGGGTGGAGAGGGCAAATCTCCTAATCCTGCGTCCTCAATCTCACCGCACCACTCTCACAGCAGACAACGAGCGGACGGACACCTGCCAGAAGAGTTTATTTGCTTGGAGTTTTCATGGCCTTTATATATATTTAAAAGTTAGCTGTGGGTTTCATGGGGTTTTTGTTTTTGGTAGGCCAGGCGACAAACAACGTTATTGTACCGTACGAAGTATTTTCTTTGAATGGCTGTTGGCTAGACAACACAGGAAAGGGTTAATCCTATTTTATAATGCAAAGCCGACTTGGAGACTTTTCCATTTAAACCTGTCCTCCCTGTCGGTAGGGGAATTTGGTTCTTTTGATTTTTGCTCGTCTGCAGGAGAAGATTTAACTTTACTCCATGACTGACTCAGAGAATGACGCAGAGTCCAAACTGGAAGCGGTCATACAGGTGATGGTGTAGCCTATTGCATGATTTCTTTTTCCTATAACAGTAAAACCGTTACTGTCATCAATACTGGGGTCAGTTTGATTTATTGTCACTTGTTGTTTTGTGGTCTTTCATTGCTTATTACTTTTTGTTCGTTGCTACCAGTCTGTGCGTCAGTGTCGCTGTGATGCTTGTGACTAGCCAAGTAGGGCTAAATATACACAAGAAGACTGCGGCTGAAAGCTCTACTACTGTGAGGCCACCTGTTCTTATTGCTTCGACCAGGACTTTAGAGCTGGAGATGGGGCATCCTTGGCAGCAAGGCAGCATTGGTGTTGTAAACATCTATAATAACTGTAAACAAATGAGGGAAAACTATCATAAGATCTGTGACAACAGAAACTAAAGTAGGCCTAAATTGGTTACTTATTGAGCCTCTATTATCAGGCTTATCAATGCAGCTGTAAGTCTGAATCTTCCTATTGCATGCTCCATGTTTGTAAGAATGTTAAAAGAAAGGTGCCCATATGCTTGAAAAAAAAGTAGATTTACAAGCTGAACGTCTGCAAAGTCATTCCAGATTAAGGATTTGAGGTGTTTGAATTACAGGCAGGCTGAAATAAATACTGCATCATTTTACCCCACACCAGTCACATAGATTGCATTCACAGGACACAAATCACCTAAAGTTGCATTCTGTGTGCTCTTGGTGTTCATGGTATACAGTACTTTTTGGTTTAATCATGATGTCCATGAATGACTGTGTATGTCTGACATGCTCTTTTTCTTTTATTTACTTATTACTGTTATGTACTATTGCTAAATGTATGGCTAATAATAGTAAATGTACTATGGCTAAAAGTATAGTTAGGCGTATATGTTAGCCTTGTGTTTTATGTGTGTGTGTGTGTGTGTGTGTGTGTGTGTGTGTGTGTGTGTGTGTGCCTCCCTTAGAGGTTGGAAGAGAGCGTCCTCTCTGAGGAGAAGCGGCTGACGCTCCACGGCCCCTCCCCAGATGCGCCGCCTGCCTGTCTGCCTGTGCGAGTGCGAGAAATTGTCACCAAGAACCTGAGCGACAGCTGTGAGTACGCACCGATGTGCTGTGTAATCTATGACCGTCCAATCGGATGCCCTGTGAAGCACATGAAAGAGCTCCCTTTCACTTACACCTGTGCCTTTGTCCCGCCCCTCCCCTGCCCTGCCCTGCTGTGCCCTGCCCACCCTCCCGCCAGCCACAGGAGGCATGTCCTCACTCATGTCCCTTCAGGAGGAGAACCGGGTGCTCCAAGGGGAGCTGGGGAGGCTGGAGGACCTTTTGGCCCACAGCAGAGCCGACCGCGATGAGCTGGCCATCAAGTACAGCGCCATCAGTGAGAGGGTGAGCTGACGTTACAAATGAAAAGAGATAGAGTAGGTTTATGGCTGTATTAAAGCCAAGCATGATAGTCTTTTATCTCTCACTATTGTGTTTTGTTCAGTCCAGATAACCCTGAGTGTTGTTTTTGTTGAATTGTTTGATTCTGACCTCTGTGAAAGAGAGGAATGTTGTCTTTGGGGACTGGTAAACGGAAGAGGTGTGTTAATATGGAAGTCATCTGCATACAAATGCAACTCCTCCCTTTTTTTGT
The DNA here is from genome assembly GCF_963854185.1 of Sardina pilchardus. NCBI lineage: Eukaryota > Metazoa > Chordata > Actinopteri > Clupeiformes > Clupeidae > Sardina > Sardina pilchardus. The sequence continues at coordinate 32,443,004 of NC_085002.1, read as the reverse complement.
TTCATTACGCTCTTTGTGGGTCTCTCATAGAGAGTTTGACCCATTGCCATGGTAACGTGGAATGGAACGAAGTGAAGTGGCTTGTTGCCATAGCATTTGTCACCCCTGGTGACTGTAAACTCCACTAGTGGAGGGGGTTTGGGGAAATTGGGGGGTCTGAGACCACAATTGAGGACACCTATATCGGCAGAAAGCTTTGTGGTGAAAATCTAGCATTTTGATTTTGTTAGTAAATTGTTCTTTTGAAATTGATATTTGTATTTTCAATCCAAAGATGAAAGCATTACGTGTTGTATTAGAATACTTGGGGGTTTAGTCCTTGCTCCTAAAGACAGAAACAAGGTTGTGTTAATCATTGAGAGCATAGGTCACCATGGAGATGAGCATTGGCTTCTCATTTAACCCTTTGATTTACAGAGCTGAGGTTTATGATGTGGTAGAATAAAGACTGCCCTGGTCGCTCACTCAAAAGCATCCTTCTCTTTTAATGGCTCACAAAAATGATACCGTCTTAGTTAATATCGCTATATTTGTTCCCTACACATTATATTTAGCCCAGGAAAGGTGACAACAAATTGATTGGCCTTGGATTTGAATGTTGCTGTTTAAACAAGAGGGATAGTTCATGCTAGAGAAGCAATTGTGTTGTCGCCTGTTACTAGCCATAGGGCTCAGTCAACAAAGCCATGGTGAATACATTTGGTAGAGCAGAGCTTATGCATTGAGACTAGATGGCTGTTAGGAATCTGATGTCATGAGGACTGTTATTGAGTGCAAATCTCCTCATATTTCCTGGATGAAATAAGGATGCTTGTGGTGCTCTTAATCCTTACACATTTGTGTGTTGTGGAGAGAACTGATTCAGTGAAAAGTCCTAGCAAAGTCGACCCTCATGACCGATGTTAATGTATATGTAAGGAGTATGTTTTTTGGGGCATTTAACTGGAAGTTCTTGCTAGAAGACCTATTAGGACAATACAAGACATGTTGATAATATATAAAGAGTTATGGTCTGATGGCTTGCTTTTGCTAGGCTAGACCTACAGGTTGTCACACATTTTTCTATGGCATTTGTGCAAAGCAAGTCAATTCTGTGTTTGGGGACAGAGGGTTTGAATAATAATGATAAGCCAGTATGAAGATTCAGTCTGTAGTGTTTGTGACTGTGATTCTGACTGGTGTGTGCGTGTGTGTGTGTGTGTGTGTGTGTAGCTGGAGCAGGCTCTGCGTCTGGAGACGGGTGACGGCGAGCGCGACTCGCTGGAGTCCCGCAGCCTGACGCAGCAGAATGTGGACCTGCGCAGGCGGCTGGACGAGGAGCAGGCCCAGTACAAGCGCAAGCTCACCGCCTACCAGGAGGGGCAGCAGCGGCAGGCACAGCTGGTGCAGAAGCTCCAGGCCAAGGTACTGCAGCGAACAGGTCCAGTACTGATGGACCCGTGAAGGAGTGTCCAGGAGTGTTGTAGAGGCCCTGGCAGCTGGTGTGAGTGACCTGTGTGGGTTTGTGGGAAGGAAAGAAGACAGAAGAGAAGGAGAGAACAGTGAGGAGGAAAAGAAAGAAGGGATGAGAATATGAGGAGTAAAGGAAAAGTGTAGGAAAATCGAAGAAAATCAGAAGAAATGAGACAAATGAAAATGTGCTTGATTAATTGATTGATTGATTTATTGACAGCTTCATATATAAAGCACCGAAAGTGAGAAATGTTCTTCAAAAACAATGAATCTTTGTCCTGTTATGTGATGCAAAGTGGTTCTGTCCATTTTTCCTAGTCGACGCACAGTATATATTTCTGTATATGTCTGCTGGGACTGGTGTTTCAGAGGTCTGCATATGCTTAGTTGCTCTTGTTGTGCTCCAGGTCCTGCAGTACAAAAAGCGGTGTGGTGAGCTGGAGCAGATCCTGCAGGAGAAGAGCTCTGAGCTGGAGCGTCACCGACTCAACGTGAGTGCAGATGACTCAGGACACCCCAGCTTTACATAGAGCACAAATGCGCTGGAGTGGCCTATATGGGCCTGCTTCAAAGGCAGGGCCTGTTTTTTTTTGTTTTTCTGCAACCTATCTAAACCCTATCTAATGCCCAGTGTTGTCTTCTGTCATACCACTATACCTCAAGGTATCTGCAACTCAGGGCTTAGAGATTCATAAAGCAAAGCTAGAGCTTATGGTTAACATCCTCAGAAAGCCAACCATCTATTTGCTTGTTCAGAGCAGCCAATCAGGTCCAAGTCTGCTCTGGTATTGAGTTAGAGCACGTTGTTCCATTCCATGAACGTATTAGTGAGACACTCTCTAATGAGGAGACCTAGCACTCAAAGAGTCTCCCATAGAGATGTATGGGGTTAGTCCATAATGCAAACATGGCAGTCATCTACACATTTTCCACCCTTTCTGCCGCCAGAAGTTGACACGTTGTGCCAATTGTGTGGTATGTTGTAAATACATCGTGCCAGTCATGTGTTGTGATCTCACAGCTGGAGCAGGATTGGTGTTGTGAAGCCTTGCGCACGTGCAGTTCTGCCCGATAAGTGCCTAAAATGCATTGCAATATGGCCGAGTGGAGGGACTACATTACACCAAAGTCCTTAATATGCAAGTCCCACGGCTCAGCAGCCATCTTGGTAACTGATTCGGAGTTCATTTTTGTCAATCATGATGTTTCCAACAATGTGGTTAGTCACTTATATAACAGGAAGGGGCAGAATATGTGTAAACAAGTGTACTGACATATTGCCGTAACAAACAACTCCATACAATTATGTGAAAGGTTCTTTGAGTGCTGTGTATCATTCTAAAGTCACAGAAACCATCCTTCCTAATGTCTAATGTCGAAGTTATATACTTGGAGACATTTACTGTGCTTTCTATTCACAGTTTTGAAAATAAAAATAAAAATTTGTCCCACAGGGTCGATGTGACTTGTCAAGCGATCGACGAGAGGATGAGGAGCCATGCAGTGATCTGGAGAGCGCCCTCATAAGGCTGGAGGAGGAACAACAGAGGTGGGTAAATGCTCTGCTCGACCCTAAGCATCCTCGAGCTCACTGTAGAAACACAATCTGATGCCAGCGCTCTGCCTGTCAAACATGTTCTCCCTCTGTGTTTTGCAGAAGCAGTAGCCTGTCTGCTGTGAATTCCATGTTACGAGAACAGCTGGAACAGGCGAGTCTGGCCAATGAGGCGCTTAGCCAGGACATCCGAAAGCTCACGATTGATTGGACTAAAGCTCGAGAGGAGCTTGAACAGAGAGAATCTGATTGGAGAAAAGAGGAAGAGGTAGGTGGAGACCATGGTGACCGCGCTGACCATGCTTTACATGTCGTCGTATTTAGGCCCAGCCTGCGCTTGGCACCATTGGGATTCTTCCCTTATTTTGTTTCCTCTCCACAGTCCTTCCACAGTTACTACAGCACTGAGCATAGTCGGCTTCTGCAGTTATGGAGACAGGTGGTGGGGTTCCGGAGGCATGTGTATGAGCTGAAGAGTGCTACAGAAAGGTATTAGTGACTTGTACTGCAACCACTGCACTCTTTCTGATATGGACCTCCATCTCTTCTCTCTTTCCTTGTTTCTCTGTCCCTCTGTGTCGATGTTCAAGTGGATTGACGGCTGTCTTGTGCACCTCTATTCCGTGTGCGCTCAGGGACCTGTCGGACATGCGTAACGAGCTGGCGTGGGCGTCCCACAGCGCCCAGTCCTCGTGTGCGGGGCTGACCTCGTCCCTGCACAGCCGCGAGGAGGGTCTGGCCGTGGCGCTGGAGCGTGAGTCTGCCCAGCGGGCCCAGCTGGAGCTGCAGCTGCGGGAGCACGTCAGCGACACCATGACCCTGCAGGCCCGCGGAGACGCCGAGAGAGCCCAACTCAACGCCAGGTCAGGGGGCACGGAGGGAGGGGGAGATATCGGTGGGGGGGATGATTATGGTACCGTAGTTTCCCAACTATTAGCCACGGTGTATACATTGATTTTGCTAAATTTCTTCAGCTATGAGGTTAATACACGGGGCAGTTATTTGGTATTAATATGCTTTTGATTATTGCATAAAACACTGCCCCTTGGCTTACACAATGTGGATAATACACAGGAAATTATTGTATTGGACTTGTAGTGGGACAGTGGACAGGATTAAAGGCCTTGTATGTGTTGGAGTCTGTGTGTATGTTTGGTGTGATGGCAATAGCATGTTTGGTCAGTGACTGCAGGTCCGGTGTTGATGCTGGAGCCCTTGAGTCAGTTCTGTAAGGTGCTGATTGCGTGTGCTGGTTTCTCAGGCTGGTGGAGGCGGTCAGGGAGATGGAGAGGCTGAAGGCCCAGAATGAGGACAAGGAGCAGGAGATCTCCTCCCTCACCAGGAGACTGGAGGTACACACACAAGCACCGCCACACACACATGTACATGCTGTCTATAATCAGGCACACACATGTCTGATTACATGCCATTACGGCGAGCATTCATGTTTTCCTCTCAAATGTGGTTCATCTGTTCTAGTCTAATTGAGGAATGGGCTCTGGAGACCTTAATCAAAATGTGCGCTAATTACTGGTGACCAATTTTTTTTTTTTTTATCAGCAACAAAATAAACTAAAAGGACACATTTATAACAAGCAAAAAGGGTTTATATAGTTTTTCTATTTCAGTGATTGACTTCAGTGTAATCTTCTCTAATAGCATTGCTGTTATTGTTACTACTTCTACCATCACTAGTTCTCTGATTGCTACTAC